>NC_135997.1:33617789-33933622 GCF_048128805.1 Centroberyx gerrardi
CCTTCTGCCTTCTGTTCACGTCATGTCGGAAGAAGAGAAAGAGCCGGATGACATCTTGTTGCTACAACTTGGAAGCGATCATGGGTTTCACTCATGGGAACACATTAAAAATCATTTTTATGTATGAGTTTAAAATCAACCATGAATGAACTGCAGGAGACATTGCTCGCTTTTTGTAAGTAGATTTGATTGTAACTGATAGTTTTGATTTTTATGATCTTGGACTGCCGATATGGGTGGATTTGCTACATTTCTTGCCACCTGTGTTGACGCACTTCCACAATTAGTGACGCCAAGTGGGAGAAGACATGAATGCAGCATTATTCCCACGGCGGCCATTTTGAACTTGCATTAGAGGGTGGGAAACCTCGAAGAGCAAGAACAGGCCAGCTCTGTCCTACTGTTGTGTAAGATGCACATCATGCAAACGTCAGGACAAACATTAATTTCACAGATTCTTCTCTGAAAAACATATTAGAAACTAATAGATCTCAGGAATCCGGAGCTAGTTACCAGAATTTAGCCTGGGTAGCTAGCTAGTAGCTACCTAGCTAAGCTAGCTAACTTCCCTGCTAAATTCAAGCAGTTGTTGTGGTTGTTGCTGCGATTAGCTATTTTGATAACTGTTATCTTAACTAGCATTACTACAACACACAAGTGAGGCCCACTTGTGTGTTGTAGTAATGCTAGTTTTATGCATATATATATATATCAGAGCAGTGGTTCTCAACGTGGGGTCCGGGGACCACCAGGGGTCCTTGAGGGGGTTCCAGGGGGTCCCCAGCAAATAGTATTAAACTCCACCATTACTTCATTCACAAGCAGTAAACACAAATGTAGAAGAAAGACTGTTTTGATCATAGTTTCACTGTTATATCTCCTACAATACAGATAGTCATGGAATTCTGGACAAAATTATATCTGACAATAAAAATATTCTCAGATTTGTATCTGATAGACAAAATCTCATCAAATGGGGGTCTGTGGCCCAAATGGGTACAAAATGAAGGGTCCTTGATATGAAAAATGTTGAGAATCACTGTCTTAGAGCTTCCCCACCCCAAGTGTTCAAAATGGCTGCCATGTGATAGAGGTAATTTAGACCCTCCGCTTGACTGAAGATACAGTTGCACAGCACTGTCCTGCACTAGTTCAGACATGGCTTTGGCTGCACTCACAGAGTCAGCCCTTATTTGAGTCTGTGCTTTCAGTCAAGGAAATTGACTATTATCCTTAATAACTCCAGTATTATGCAGAACACTGACAACAATGATGACAGGGCTATCAATAAGACTGCTTGATCTAGCCTCAGTTTTATCTATTATGATCCATTTCAAATGGTAAAAGGCAGGGAACAGCTACCGTGAGATTTTTAAAGCAATTGCACAGAAAGAAAGAATGACGCATGTAAAGAATTGCACAAGCACTGGTGTCACTTACATCCACAAAACTTCACTACACCTTGTCTCCTTAACAGTATGTGTGTCTCTATTTATGTGCGAGTGCATGTGTGTGTATGTGTGTGATCAGTCCTCTGTACCCTTGCCTTCGGTGACCCAGGCAACTGGTCTCCTTGGCAACACTGACTCATTTCCTGGTTATTGTGATTGGAGGATTTGAGCGAACCAATGTTCCCTTCGGGATCCTCATAATGAACTCTGTCTGGCACTCTGTCTAGATTAGAGCCAAGAGAGAGAGTGGGAGTAACCTCATGGTACCTACAGGCCTATAGAACTCCAGCCATTTTTACAGTGCAACAATCACTCTACAAAGTATTGTCTTTGCAACACAGAATCATCACATATTGCACTAGTTGGGGTTCCACTAATCTAGGATTATTCAATATTCATGTTTCCCCTCAAATTTTCTGATTGAAACATGCCCTGAAGGGTGTAAATTCATATCCACTCTGCCTTTACACCCTGTGGGTCAGCCTAGCTGCCTTTGAACAATTGTGTCCGCTCCAGGCTGAAGGGGTTTGACTAATTGGTCTCTAAATAATTAAAGAGTTTCTTTCAAAAAAAAAATGACATATTCACCATTTGTACAAAACTGACACCTACTTTCGCGAAAAAAATAAAAAAAAAATAAAAAAAAAAGACTGATAGTAACAATTTGAGACAAATGGTGGTACATTCTAAAGGATAGAAGGGAATTTAAGTCCTTGGCTGACAAAATGAATACAGACTAGATTCTCTCTCTCTCTCTCTCTCTCTCTCTCTCTCTCTCTCTCTCTCTCTCCCTCCCTCTCTCTCTATGTCTCTCTCTCTCTCTCTCTCTCTCTCTCTCTCTCTCCCTCTCCCTCTGTCTCTCTCTCCCTCTCTCTCTCTCCATTTCTATATATATATTAGAGATATTGAATGATTAACCCCCCCCCCCCCCCCCCCCCCCACCATGGATATTCAGTATGAGAGTGAACAGATCAAACAGTGGCCTCCACTCTGCTGAGTGAAGAAGATGAAACAATATCAACAAAGTGATTGAGTGAAAAAAGCGAGCGCTCCAGTCAAGAAAATATCCAGATTTCCTCAAAACTCACTTCCCACATCACTTTATGTTACTGGAAAGAGTGCAGCACAAATATCCATCCATTTACCATGAAGGACAATATTCTGGCCCACCTCCCACAATGCTTGGTGCCAGGGGAGGGTGGCAGTGGATTGGCTGACCTCCTGATTGGCTAACTCACACGCATACACACACACACAGACACCGGCAAACTCAGCCAGCAGTGCTAAATCACATGTGCAGGGTTAACGAGCCATCTAAGGGAAAGGTTACTGTAATATCCTGCGCATCCTTATGTGTGTGTGCTGCTATGTGTGTGTGTGTGTGTGCCAGTCTGTGTGTGTGTGTGTGTGTGTGTGTGTGTGTGTGTGTGCCATGTGTCCCCAGTATTCTGATGGTATCATGTTAATCAGGTTTCGCTTGTAGCAGCATGGCTCTGCTTTCAGCCTACTGGTCATTTTGACAGCCAAACCAGGTACACACAGTATGGCAACAAAGGTTAGAGAGGATAGAGATGTGTGTGTGTGTATGTATGTGTGTGTGTGTGTGTGTGTGTGTGTGTGTGTGAGAGAGAGAGAGAGAGAAAAAGAGAGAGAAAGAGAGAGAGAGAGAGAGAGGGAGAGACAGCAGTGGGACACACCGACAGCACAGATGCAGCTGCACTGCAAAAAACGTCCATCTTAACAAGTCATTTAGTCTCATATTCAGTCTTCAAATCTTATTTTTCTTAAAACAAGAGAACAATTCTGTCAGTGAGGAGAGATAACTCCACTTGTTTCCAATGCAGCTTCACTTGTTTCAGGAATTTTCTAGAAATGAGTGAGAAACCAGTCAGAATAAGGCAAGAAAATGACACTTGATTCTACAAGTTGATTTGCATTGGAAACAAGTGAAATGATCTAACCCCACTGGCATATTGTATTTCATTTGTTTTCAGAAAATTATGATTTTAGGACTCATAAATGACTTGTTAAGATGGAGATTCTTTGCAGTGTGGCTATCACATCCACTGGAGAGAGAGAAAGGAGAGGAGAGGGGGAAGGACAAAAGATGGAGGAGATGAGAGAGCAGATGAGGATTGGGAAATACGGAGGAGATTGATCTATACGTGTGTGGTCATGAGGCGGTATAGGGGCTGTGTGCGGGCAATGGAGTTACGAGGGTTTTAAAAAGGAGCCAGATGGGTTTGGACCGCAGAAACACAACGCAGTGACCACCTGCTGGTCGTCTGCAGCCACAGAAGGTGTTCAGATCAGATAGCCTTCGCTGGTCATGTGACATCCCCCTCCACCCCCCCCGTCTTCTCCTTGTCACTGGCTTTGGAGCATCTGGTTACAGCAGCCATGCGGAATTATACATCGCCATCTGTCAGATTCAGAAAAAAACTTTATTAAATATCCGATTGCGCGGGGAAGAGTACCGCCGTCGGCATCAGCTCCTCAATAAAACTACCAAACTAAAAGCAGAGCGATCTTGCGTAAAGCTATTAAAGCCGCACTAGGCATGATTTTTATATAGAAATACACCCGTCTTTGTCAGCCTAAATCAGAAAGCAGGGATGCGACAGACATGAGGGGCCCGTCCCTACGCCAGAGATTCACCCTGTTTCACCAAATTAATTGATGGTGTTGGGTGTGGTCACTTCTCTGCCGACAAGAAGTGACGAATTGAAACTTAGGAGTGAAATCCAAAGTGTCTCCTAAACAGCAGAGAAAGCTGGACTCACCAACGTTAGATCTTTTCCTTTCTCGTCCCTTTGGTTTCCTTTGGTATAAAGCATCTGGGAATTGAAGTCCTTCATTTTCAAACAGTTCCCACTCTGTTCCATTATGTGCGAACCTGCCAAGTGCAGCTTTAAAATTGTGTGCAAATGTCGTGTAGGAGGGTATATTATCTTTTTCAGCCTTTATTCAAAACATGGTCTTCCTTACTATTGTATGGATTGTGAAGGTTAACAAGCTGATAGAACCTCTTAAAAGCAATGAGCTTCTCACCAGAGAGCACTACTGCCAGCTTATTTGAAACTTGAAAAAAAACCCACAGAAATCTGATTATGGACTACATCAGTACATCTTTCATTCATTCTGGTGGAGTTACACTACATCGGAGGAATTAGACAGAATTATTCATCTGCAGGATTCTTCTGCGCCGGCGAGATCTTGTGTCAAAACTTCACTCCAAGTCCCTTGTTTTTTATGATGAAGAGACACGATGTTGTACCAGCGGTTTCTTTTCCTTCACCAAGACAACTGTGTCACCAGTGGGGAAAACATCAGATGAGTTCAAAGCAATACAAACATGTGCACACCCACACACACACACACAAGCAGAAAGTCCCTCAAAGGCAGCCCATTGTGTACAATACACAGTATCTCCTAAGGGAATCATATATAGGTTTTGCTGTAATTCCCCTGATGAGGAGGCAAGGCTATAACTCAGTGTTGTTTGCTGCGTCTGGCTTGTGTACTTGTGGTTGGAGATCTCACTTCATTACATCCTAAGGCTCATACTTAGCATTCTTAACTCGCCTTTTCCAACTGTACTTAATGTTGTTTTGATGTGCTTATTTTCGACCACAAACCTCACGCGGCGGATCTGCAGCATCATTGTCTCATCCTGTTGTTGTTTCCAACTTGCCGTACCTGTCGCATAAGGATTTTCAAGTTTTGAAGAACTATTTTTAGGGCGTTTCTGCTTCACGAGGTGTCGGGAAACAAAGCGGGAGAACGGGAGAGGAAGATGAAAAGGTCTTGAACCAGATGATCTGAGCGAGCGGTGCGCAGAGCTCCCCCCGAGGGAATCCCAACGAGACAATGTTCCATAAATTGTTTCCGGTCGCTTTGACATGTGCCGCGGCTGAACACGCCCCTCTATTTACAATACGTCAACATGTAAATCGCCTCTATGTTATCATTAAGAGGAATGCACTCGCGGGGCGCAGCATCCAGGAAGAGGTTTTAATCCACACCTACGCAGCTGCATGACGAGAATAGATGAGGACAAGACAGACGACCGGCTGGCACGATAAATAGTCCTATAAATCTGCCGGGCTGCCTACTGTCTGAGTGTGTGTGTGTGTGTGTGTGTGTGAGAGAGAGTGTGTGTGTTGGTGTGTTTTACCCCAGGGGGTTAAGTTAGTGGTCAAAAAATGAGGTGGTTACTAACTGACTATCTGTCTGCATTCCTGAGCGCGACGGAATAACACAACACACAAATACCAACGCAAACACATTCCATGTGTGTGTGTGTGTGTGTGTGTGTGTGTGTGTGTGTGTGTGTGTGTGTGCGTGTTTGTGGGGGGGGGGGGGGGTCATGTGTACAGACAGTGAGCGACTGGGGTGGCAAAGATGGCAAAGCTGCTCTGTCTGTGGAGTGTCATTATATTTTCTCCTGGCACGTATTCTGTCTGTCTTTTTGGGGGGTTTTCTGATTTGCATGCTGCGATGTGAGTCTCTTTTTCATTGGTCTACTTTTTGGCCTTTTCTGCCAGTCAGTCAGTCAGTCAGTCAGTCAGTCAGGCTTCTCTAAGTTTCATCTATCATCTGATCTGAACTGTATTTTACAGCCTTGAGCAGAAATAAAGCAAAAGATTTAAAGGGGCAATACGTACGATTTCTACTGTCCCATAGCACAAAATGACCATAATTTATCTATGGGGATTGATAGGGTTGTTCTATCAGAACCAGAGACTCAACCATTACTTTTCTGGCTTTCAAAACTCACTTTCTTGCCCATCCTCTCCACCCACCCACCCACCTACTTTTTAACTGCATTGTAACACATTTCATCTATGAAGGCTAAAAAGCCTCCTTCTCAAGCCAAAAAACCAAATGACAAAGCTGTATTATTATTCCAGTATTCAGCATGGTGATGTATTACCTCTTCACTAGACGTTTCTGTTCCTACCGGTGGCAGATAGTAGTCAGTCAAGGTCACAGATTACTCAATGCCCCATAAATCATTATTCTTACATTTTAGACAGTTATGGCTGTATTATTGCAATTTCAGTAATGTGTCCATAGCTAGAAACACAAGAGAAGACTTTTTTCCCCTTTATTTCTGTCACAGTAATGCAAACTTGATAGAGAATGAATGGGGGAAAATGGAAAAGGTGACTGTGGCCGTGCTCAAGATGATTTCCTGAGGGATATTGCATCTTTTCAATTTTGGAACTGATCGCGCAAATGTAATAGAAAAGCTAATTCTGTAGTCATAACAATTTCAACAAAACTATGAGCCCGCAGAGCCAGCGTCTCATTCGTTGTCAGTGGGGCTTTGTTGGAGGCTGAAGGTCGGGATGGCACCTCAATCATGTTTCACAGCGTTTGGAGAGAGTCGCTCACGTCGACGCACTAACTGGCCTCGCCTTAGGCCATTAGTATAGAATATTAGAAATCTAAAATTGAATGGCGGTCCTCCAGCTCTATTGGCAATGTGGCCTGGAAGTCTGAAGGACACAGGTTCCTCACAGTCCTCACAGTGTGAGGACAATGCCACCATTCAGCCAGCCGGCCTGCCAGCCGGCCGGCCGTCCAGACAGACAGCCACCCAGGTCAAGCAGCCGGTCAGCCAGCTAGTCGGCAAGGGTGCGCTTCAGACTGAAGTGACGTAGGTCTTCCGTGGACTGAGATGTGCACATTGGAGCTGTTCTGCACACAAGTTTATTCAGTTCTCAGCATCCTCTCAGCATCCTCTGTACATCTAATTAATTTCCTTCAAGTTTTAGTGACTCAACAATTCATATCCTATTTGATGTATTTGGCATTTATTAGTATGCAGACTTCTTGTTTAACATCACGAAACCGATTAGAGCGCTAGACATATTCTAGGGTTTTGGGTGCGTTAGGGAAGACATCTATGGATACAAATAGACTTAAAGTGGCTATCCTTATTCAGGTCCTTGTTTTATTTTGTCTCCATCTTTGTTGCTAAGCATAATTGCTGTGGTGTTTCTGCACTGCTCTTCCCAGAGATCACCTGTCAATCAAACAGTGTGTCCAGTACTGTGACGCCTTTTTCCTTGGATTTTCTCTTGATGCAGTTTCAGTTTCTTTTTTCTTTGTCTGTTCAGCCATGGTGACTGTTCATGCTAACCCAGTTCTTCTTCTATTATTTCAAACAAACCGGAAATGTAAAACGCATCACTTCATGTGCGGCAGAGGATTTTTCCCAGGAAAGAGCGACCAGACAGCGAGTGTTTATAACTTTTCATGAACTGACTATAGGTTGAATCTCTATCAGTCAGAGATAGTAGCAAAAAAAAGTTTTTTTAACGTCAGACTCTGCATATCGTAAAGGTGGACAGGCCTTGATTTACATATTCATTACCTTAAGTGCGCATCTTGCTGGAGGACCGACCGATGCTCCTGAAGGTCCAAATCGTTCCCGATGTCAAAGAGTCATTTAGCAAGCCAACCACCCAAACTTACATACAATACACACACTTAGCTGGTTACCAAGTCAGTCGGACTGTTAAATCAGTGGTTCTCAACGTGGGGTCTGGGGACCACCAGGGGTCCTTGAGGAGGTTCCAGGGGGTCCCCAGCAAATTGATGAATTGTTAAACTTCAGCATTTACAAGAAGTTAACACAATTAGAGAATGTAGAAGAATGACTGTTTTGATCATAGTTTCTCTGTTATCTCTCTACCTACAATACAGATAGTCATGGAATTCTGGACAAAATCATATCTAACAATAAAAATATTCTCAGATTTGGGTCTGAGAGACAAAATCTAATCAAATGGGGGTCTGTGGCCCTAATGTGGACTAAATTAGGGGTGCTTAATATAAAAAAGGTTGAGGTGATCACTGTGTTAAATAGTCAGGCAGCAGGACTGCAGATAGACAAGCAAGCCACCTCCTTAACCCACTCAGCCCGGTCAGTCAGTAGGAGTGGAGCCATCGCCCTGGGCTGAGATGAGCTGGGGGCAGGAATGCAAGTAGGGGCGAGACTCGGGCCAGACTGCTCTCGCCCCGCGAAAGGCTCCTTTATTCTCAGCCAGACATGAGAGAGAAGCACAGTGCTCATTACAGCCATGGAGGGAGGGGGTGAGAAGTGACTGATAACCAGCTGCCCAGAGAAAATGAGCGGAGCCGCACACACCCAACAACAGTAAAGGACGTCTCTGAAGCAGGGCTCGGTTCAATATGGTTTCAATTCCATTCAAATTCAAAGAGTGAAGTTATTTTGCCATATAATTTTTTCTTATTTCCAGTCTATGAACTTAATAGAGAATGCTTTTTCATTATGTTGTGGATTGCAGTTTTAATTTTACATTTTAAACCAAGTGAATTGAAAGTGAACGGATGACACTTCAAGTCTCTCTGAGTCAGATTCTCTCTCTCTCTCTCTCCTTCTCTCTCTTTCTCTCTCTTTCATGTATGTCTGTGTGCTGGCATATCTTAACTTTGAGGACGCTATCACAGGAATCCTTTTGGCCCCAGGCGGGATCTGACAGAGAAGCTGAAACGTCGACGGAGCAGACTTGCCTCGACAGAGCGACGAGCGAGCGGGAGAGATAGAGGGAGATGAAGAGAGTGAAGAAAGTGATTCTGCCACGAAAATGATGAAAATGGGGGAGAATGGGGGGCTGAGATGTATGGGGGCCCGAGCCGAGAAAGGTTCTTATCTCTGTCGGCGTGATGGTGAGCTGCTGTCTGACTCGCTCAACATCTGACGGGCTCTGACGGGCTCAATCTTGACTTGCCACAGCAAGTCAAGATTGAGCCCGTCCCTATGGAACCCCAAAAGAAGGTCTGTGGCAAAAATAGACATTAAACATTAAAGGTGCTACATTAGTCCAGGCATTTTACCCAAAAATATGGGTCAACCTCTCACAAATTGCAACAAAAACAAACTCAATGGATTTTGTGTACTCAATAATATGTGTATGTAGTGTTAAAGTTGTGTGAACTGTCACAGTTTTAAAATGTGTGAATTTAGTAAAAAGTACGGCCTGTAAATTCTGCTAGAGTGAATTGTGACATCACGCATTGTAGGCTGGCTCCATAGGATCCCATTATAAAGGTCGAAAAAAGTATAAAACTTAAACTGCGATTTTTCAAAAAGTACAAAAGGTATCAAAAAGCTGAATAAGAGTAATAAAGTACTAAAAATGGTGACCCGTTTAAAGTTTGAATGGAGTTTCTAGCTTAAAGTATGAAAGAGTAGTTAGTGGGCATGGTTTGAACAGTCCTCCCATAGACTTACATTGTAAAAAAAGGCTAAAAAGGCGTTTTTGGTAGGATCATATTTAGGTGATTTTCAAAACTTTCCCTTCATACAATTCCTTAGGATTTTTTTCTCTCATTCAGAACATATTGAGGACACAAAATCCATTGAGTTTGTTTTTGTTGCAATTTGTGGGAGGTCAAGTTACATTATTACTGGACTACATGTAGCATTTTTGAAAATCAGTGTATCATTGTCAAATTGTGATACCATGGTATATTTACCATAAGCAAATGAGTCCATGGTTGAGATGATTAGTAGCCTCTATCTCACACCTGTGGTATTGTTAGTGCTTATCAAAATGAAGACCACATTTCCCATAAACCCTGTTGCAAAGAGGATGCTACTTGCTCTGTTTATGCTGGAAGAACAGCGCCCTCTTTCTGTTTTATGCAGTAAAGCAACCTCCCTTTGTGCCGTAAAGCAATCCAGCAGATTTCCCTCCAAATCTGACCTGGTAGAGGCCAGTAGAGGCTGCCAATCTTCTCATTGAAGGTCTGTTTATGGTAATTATACGCCTACTAATGTCTCCATGTGGTGATGATTTATTGATGTTAAAATGAGGGGGAGCCATTGCACTCTGTATGTCTTCATTATGAAAGCGCTGATATGACTCTTAAATTAAAAGCAAATCATCTTATTCTAAATGCATATAAGGGGCGCTGGTGCTTAGTCTTGTGATGTCCTGTGTATTCCTTTCATGTAAGGCCATACCAAGTTCGTTACCCCGCTCATAACAATCATCAATGATTGTAAAGATTTTGCTGATTCCGGATAAAAAATGATTGTAATCACTAACTCAAAGCAAACACCTATAAATAGTGGATATTTTCCCTTTACTAGATTTAGGGAAATGGGACGTGGGAATTCACCTGGTACATTATAGTTCTCGTTTACACACACACTCACCGTCCATTCCATTCTCCATATGGCATCTGCTTGTTTTCTGCTAGTGAGCAGCTTGCCTCCCCACTCCTGCTCCAGCTGCCTGGAAAACATGACAGCATCTCCAGAGCCTCCTCCAGGACCAGGGGTTCCCCTCCTGCTGTGTGGCCCACTAATGCAGCCTCTGCCTGGGCTCAGCAGGCTCCAGATGTCCCTGCCCTGGTTCTGCCAGATGAAGGCATTGTGTGTGTGTGTGTGCGTGTGTGTGTGTGTGTGTGTGTGTGTGTGTGCCACCCTAGCAGCTGTAGGACTGCCAGACATCATGGACAGAGAATGTTTGAGTAATCTTGTCTCCAGATGCTCAACATGTCTGTGTGTGTGTGTGTGTGTGTGTGTGTGTGTGAGTGAGAGAGAGAGAGTGAATGTGTGTTCTGCAGAATCAGCTAAATAACACACTTACACACACACACACACACACACACACACACACACACACACACACACACACACACAATGCATAAGTACACATGCATGCATGAAAGTACAGACATTTTTGTTACTTTTTTGTCATTCATAAATTGCTGTGAGAATATACATAGAGAAAGAAAGAAAGAAAGAATGATAAGGATAGAGGAAGAAAAAAGAGGATAGACATTTTGCAGCAACATCTATGTTTTTCATGCTCTCAATGGAAGAACCTCTGGTTGCTATGGCTTCTTAAGTTGCAAACTGTTGCCTAGAGTCACTGCATAACAAATCACATATTCACACACACTACAAATGGCCATTTCACTCAATCCAATGCTATTCTGTGGCACCATTGTGTAGACTGGCCTGTTCGCAAACAGACACTAAATCTTCATTGTTGTCTCTCATTACAGTCACAGTCACATGGACACACACACACACACACACACACACACACACACATACATATACACACACCATGCCGGTGCATCCCCTTGTGATGTTGTCCTCATTAACTTTATTACATCCCGTAATTTTATTAGGTTTTTTTTCCAGTTGTGATAATAGGTTTAACATCAGCATGAAACCGTAAGTCTATGCATAAACATATGCCGTGCATACGCACGTGGAGTGTAACACACACACACACACACACACACAGGTACAGTTTACCTCTTTATTGTACAGATGGGGGAACTACATATCATAAAAAAGCATACACACAGCAGGTTTGCATTAAATCTTACAACCTCATCTGGGGTTCTCTTTGTAGTTCCAGCTTTGTAGTGCGCATCAACACACTAAACACGCTAAATATCAACCACTGCAACCAGTTGATGTAGTAAAAGTTTAGGGAAGGTAATATAAAGTCGGCGGAACACGATGAGTGCGTGCCAGGAGAGATCTTCCCATGACTGTTCTGCAGCTTTTGACGCATCTGTTGAATGTTAGACTTCGATAGGTTTTGATTCATCTTTCTTTCGCTGCAAGTGTTCCCCAGAGGGTAAAGGATGTATTGAATATTTTAGTTCTTCTCGTAAATATAGAATACAATGATGTAGTGTAGAATAAATGTGGGTATGGTGATGGATTACAGCGTCTGTAAGAGAGCCGCTCAGTTTCGCTCTCTGTTGCCATTTTTCACTGCACCAAAACCCATTTATCATGCATTCTGTTACAGTCCATTACCAAATAATTATGAAAATGAGTAATTTAAAGGGTTAGCAAATTGGTAATTGGGCAATATTTCTTCATTTTCCCATACAGAATACAGTAAGTTGGCTCTGCAGATACTGTGCACGATTCATCTCGAGGATACGTCTCCCTCCTATTGTCTCCCATCTCTCCTGGGTCCACCGGGGTCAAAGGTCGGAGCGCCGGGGGTTGTGGGAAGTGAAGAGCCCGGCCGTCCCTCGGACCTTGTTGCCGTGGCGATGGGGTCAGGAGTTTCTCTCAGGAAAGAGAGATGGAGTGACCGTGGAAGTTTTGTGGAGCCGTTTCCTGCCCGAATGGAGCGATCGGCCGCACGGCAACACACACACACACCAGTCTGTTGTATACTTGCATGTGTGTTGGTGTCTGTATATGTGTGTGTGTGGGGCACCCATGCACCTGCATCTGTCTGTGTTAAGCCTGCTTTGTGTGTTTGGGCGTGTGTGTGTGTGTGTGTGTGTGTCCAGATGGATTGTGGCATCACGTCCAGGTGTGATTTGTGGTTCCATACCGGAGGCCAGCTGGTTTCCCTCAGTGTTTACAATGTAACACTCACCTTACAGCAGGTACAAGCTGGTGGACTATTTGATGCATCAGCAAGGGAGAGTGTTGACTTGGATCTGGCCAAGTGGGCTAGAGATCCTACACAAGGTCACGCACAGAGGGAGCTGATCTGCAATTAAACCCAGCTGCAACCTGCTCACAGCTTGAACGTGAACTTGAAATTGACTTTGTGGCCAAATGATTTGAATTAAAACAGTGGCAGTTGGTATCCAGTCCACTGAGCAGGGGAATGACAGAGAAAAATTACATTAAAGTAATAATCAAAGACATTTTTATATAAATAAATGATTGTTATGCTCAACTCTAACGGCAATTGATATAACACATAAGTGATTCAACCTATAGCTACTTCATGAAAGCTTTTACGGCACTTGAGGTGATGAATATGTAAATCAAGGCCTGTTCACCTTTACATTAGGATAAGCAGATTCTGACTTTAACGTAAAATAATCTGTGACATTTTCATGTAAATGCTTTGCTGCTCTCTATCGCTGATTGATATAACATAATAGTACTTCCATGTGATTACATTTGCTGTTCTAAACACCTGGTGTCTGGTAGCTCTTTCCTGGGAAAAATCCTCTGGCAAACAAGAAGTGATGTGATTAAAGTTTCCGGTTTGTAATAGAAGAAGAACTGGGTAGTTAGCATGTGCAGTGATAGCCACCATGGCTTGGCATAATCCAAGGAGAAAGACGTCACAGTACTGGACACACTGTTTGATTGACAGGTGATCTCTGGGAAGAGCAGTGCAGAGACACCACAGCAATGAGCGCTGAGCAACAAAGCCTTTAACAAATAAGACCTGTGATTAGTTGATTCAAAAAGTGAATGGTTCAACTAATCTGAGCAGTCAGCTACATCAAAGTATTTTTCAAGACTTTATTAAGAATCTGGTTGAGACCAGAGTAACTTGGATACTCTTGGATTATCTCCAAAAATGCCTAAAAACCTTGATTTAACATTATTAATACCAAAAAATGTTGGATAGGATACAATTGCTGTTTGAAAACAACACCAATTTTAGCGCTTTTCCTATTTTCACATCAATTGACCAATTCCATGCTCATCTATGAGTTGAGAAAATTCTCACCAAGCTAAAAATGGGGCTGTTTTTCTTAGTTCCTGAAGAGTTGATATTTTGGAGCTAGAGTGCAACAATATAGTGTTTTCCAACTCAAGATGACAGTGAAAACAGCCAGGGATTTCATAAAGCTTTGAAGCTTTGTTACAAAGGCCGCGCTCCACGCAAAAAAGCAATATTCTATATGACATGACATAAACTCAATCTCTAATGCACCGTTACTGTGTTGTACCATGAACTTGAATGGATAGAGCAGTCCTTCCACTGTTTGTCATGGTAATTTGGCTAGTACACCATAAAATGGGACTATGGAATTTTAAGGTTAGTTGCTATGGTGACAAGGCAAATCTGGGCATTCAGGTCGTAAAGTCTGTCACACTTGCTTGAGAACTGTGCAGATGTGTCTGTTGCAAGAGTGCTTAGCAAACTGTCAACTCAACTGTCAACTGAAAGTTGATGTTGGCGACAAGATTAATGTACCACTATCAAAGATTGTGCTTTTCTCGCTAGTTCATCAACATCTGCATATTAGCAAACCTAGCTGGTAATTCAAACAGGTGACTTTAACGTAATATAGCCTCTTAAATGCTAAAAACTAACATAGCTTAGCCTACCTTTAGTGGAGAAGAAAAGTTAGCGAATTCCACTTTGCTAATGGATGGCTGAAACTGAGATTAATTCAACTACCACAAACTGTGTACAGATGTCAAAACTTTTTACCTACTTAAAAAGTCAGCAGCAACTTACCATTACCACTGCTTTGGTCTTCAGCGTCTTGCCGTAAGTTGGTTTATTCGGAAGCTAGCCCAACGGTATACATAAAAATGTCTGCCGCTCCGACCAGCCTGGAACATTGATTTGAATGGGAATGACCGCTCTATCCATTGAAGTTCTGTAGTTGTACCACTTAGCTCAGGGGGTAAATATATATATATATATATATATATATATATATATTTATGACTTACGCGTTGGCCTCCATCAGCAGTTTACAAGTATCAGGGGGGTCGCGGCGCTGACCGAAACGCTGGCCATCGCACCGTTAAAACCCCAGCCGCCCCAACCTACAGCATCCCCAACACCCTCCGCTTTGGTGTGGTGTGCCAAAAGCCAGCGCCCAAAACACATTCAGGTCTAGCTCTATTACAGCTCCAGATGTTGTGTACGTTACCTCACCATTACCTCACTGTGAAACACTGAGAGCGTAAGGGAAAGCGTACGGGACGGACAGAAGAGGAGAGAAAAATGGAAACAGTGTGTGTGTTTTTTTTATGGAGAGGAGTTTATACCATGTCACAGGACGTTATGAGGCTGCTTTACTGAACCCCGGTTGATTGTAGTCTGACACCATACTTGGCCCTGGGCCCTCAGCACATGGCTATGGGGCTAATTACATTGACTTTAGTGTAATTGCTCATATGGCCTGTATGTATCTGCATGATCTGACACATTCTGTATCTATATATCTCTATTATCTCTATCTATTATTATGTTCAAACTACATGTACTGTATTATCATATTTTTCATATTTTCCATTCCTTTTCATTCATCTAGTGTTGATATGCTTGCTGGCGTTATCCCCCCCCCCCCCCCCCACCTCTATTCTTATTTTTGTTTGCTGTATCCCATTATCCAATACCACAATTTCCCCACGGGGATCATTAAAGTTTCATCTAATCTAATCTTCTAATCTAAATAAGGTCGGCCTACAGCATTTTACATCCATTAAAGAATACCAGTGTCATTTTGCGGTATAGCTACTATTGTCTACATCTAATTCACATTTCTCCCAGTATTATTCTGTTCATTCCTTTATTCCTTTAACATGTACTCGTTTTTTGTCGTTTGTCGTGACATACCTAGCTTGAAATGAAAGAGAAAAAGACATGTGACAACTTAAAAAAAAAACAGTATTATCCTTTAAAAACACATAACTCACAGGTGTAAAAAGTCGTCCTCATTGTGAACATTAAAACATCTTTCTAATAAATAAAGTGTTTTTGAGATATTCCTCCATACATTGCGAGCCAAAGTGTAAAACAGGTGCATTACTGTAAAATATTGTATTATCAAGCAGGTGCTTTGACTTTGCCACATCCAGAGATTTGCAGCTGACTGTTCCTCATTAGCTATAGCTGCGAGTGATTAACTTCCCTGTGTGTGTGTGTGTGTGTATGTGTGTGTGTGTGTGTGTGTGTGTGAGTTAATTTTCTACCCAGAGGTAAGAGATGACTGCAAGTAATTAGTGTGCTCTGCAGGGTGTACCTGGTGATAACTGTAGTAGATAGATTTAACAAGGAACTGCGGTCCTGGCCAGACACGCTGCATGCACACACACACACGCACACACACACACATACATAACAGCAGGAAAGCATTACATCTCCACATCTAAACACATTGTGAAGGCAGGCCAACACACTGGAATACCATGTAAACACGACACGCACCATTAAAGTTGTTTGTGTGCAAACTACGCCGAAGTATGTCCTACTTTTTAAAAAACATGTAACGGTTGACAGTGCGTCTCAAAGTAGGTCATGGCGTCTTCGCTGGTTATGTGAGCGTGAGGAGAGCAACGGGAGGACAGACAACTTTCTACTGGTAAGTCGACTAGAGCGCCAAGTAGATCGTTATGGCACTTTCTCCTCCTGGGGCCGCATGCTTCTGCTTTCCCACCATTAACGCCAGCCGGGCTGTCAGCCTGACTCAGCTGTTGCTTTCGTAACCGACTCAATACGCCGACATGGGACCAGCGTAATGGGAGTTTCATTCTCACCGATGATTCTGGGATTCAATATTCAAATCTTTTTTCCTCTTTGTGCTAAACGCCTTTTCTTTGTGAGCTGATGAATATTCGCGGCCTCCACGCTCAAGAGGAATCGCCTGAAAAGAGAAAATAGATCTCACCATTCGGTGTCAGTTTTGAGCAATTATACGCCTGCAACAGGGGCCGTGAGTAGGCGTCACTTCATTTATGCCGTGGAGAAAAAGTCACCCTCAGTAATAGATCCTCATCCAATTCACTCCATTTCAAGTCCACTGTTCTTTTTCTCTGTTCTGTAATCTTGATGTGCGAGGAAAAAACCTTTCTGAAAAGAGCATTCAACAATGAATTTCCTCAGCGCGATGACACTGTCGCCCGGTTCTTTTTTTTCTTATAGGGTGGACCAGGCCGCTCGCTAACTTCCTCCCCTCTCATGTGGCTTCCTGGCGAGTGGCCAGACCCCCTCCACCCCCACACCCCCCCGCCTCCCATGGCCCGTAAGGCCGCTCTGCTGCCTGTCCCGTGTGAGACAGGAAGCGAGGCCCTACGGACGGTGACCTCACCGCAGGAAGGGAATGGAGGGGGTGTGTGTGTGTGTGTGTGTGTGTGTGTGTGAGTGCGATTTGGTTCTGGAACTGAAATCAGCTACGTTTGGTTCAGAAAGCATTGTCCTGCACAAATCAGATGCGTATCACTAAAAGCTCAAAAACAATTTTCGGAGCATTTTTTTTAATGTGTACATGTCCAGCATGGATTGTTAACACACTCAACTAGAGGTGAACACACAACACAAATGTATAAAATCTTACATTTTCTACAGAAAAAAAACAAACACTAACAACCAATCAAAAAAAAAACTGGAATGTTATTAACAAAAAATGGCGACGTTAACAATGTATCAAGTTCGGAGAGAAATAAGAACCGCACAAAATGAAATCGAAATTAATAAGACAAAAAAAAAAAAAAATAAAATAAAAAATCACAATTATCAAAGACAAACAATAACCACGCCTGTTTTGATCTGTTTTGGATTTGTTTCCATGTGTTTTAGTGAAACAAAAAAAAAAAACTACCCAGTTACCAACAATAACAATCTCGCTACCGTCTACTGTAACTGCAGTTGTCGCATGAAAACAGTTCGCTGACAGATTGTGCATCTGTGACTCAAGTGACAGTGGGACGCTCCACAGTCGCCGTCGCCTGTTACACACAAGCAGTTCTGAGCAGAGCAAAGTCCTGGAAAAGCTGCGACACAGTAGAAGCCGAACACTGAGAGTACAGTCATTTGTCCTTTCTCTGGTTCGCTCCCCACGGTGAATGGGGGGTGAGTTAGCCAAGCGGCGCTTTAAAGTGAGCGGAGTGGATCGGCTCGAGGGGGTAAGGTGAGATGCGCCCTGGGAAAAGATGCACCCACCGCCCCCCCCCCCCCCCTGTTGAGAGACAGACTCCGACCTGTGATCCTCCGGCTTCGACGCCGTCACGAGCCGCAGAGTGAAACGGAAACGTAACGCCGTCACCTCACATTTAACGGAGCCTTTTTCTTTTTTTACCCCCGCTCTTTTCCTTGATCTTTTCAGTCCGTTTCCTTTTTTTTAATTTTTTTTATTGATCTTGTTTTCCCCGCTCTGGAGTTCAGGCTGTTCTCAGTCTGAGTGTGCAGGGGCTGATGCAATGACAAGGCCTTTTGAAGCTAGTGGTTATTAGGCAGTGCAGGGGGATACACAGTGACTGTAGAGATGGGAAACACAACAAACTACACGAGCCGAGTGCACAGACACAGCCGAAAGAAAAAAAAAAACACAGCCTTTCGGTTAACTCCGACACACCTGAACTCATGAACGTACAGATATTAAGATATGAAAGAGATGGGGGGGGGGAGGGGGGGGGTTCAAATCTGATCATTTTCACTAGAGCTGAGAGCTGAAACAGTAGGGCAGGTGAAACGTTTTGCATCCAGTGCCGACAGAAACCCATCCTGAGAGGGATGAAAGCTCAGACAGACTCAGCGATGTCCTACCGGTGCGTCAAAGCCACATTGAAACTATAACCTTCATAACTTCAGTGTGTTGCATGTGAGCTCCCATCGTCTAATTCAATAAACTCTCTTAGTCCCGGCGAATGACACGGCACAGAAAGAAGGGGGGGGGGGGGGGGGGGGGGGTTGGATCTAAAAACAGACTCGTTCTGCGAGGCTGGACCTTGGCCTAGACCCGTTTCCGAAGGGGAGGAGGAGGAGGGGGGAGGGGGAGGGGGGGAGGAAGGTGAGGCAGGGGAAGACAATAACGCACTGTGTTGTGTGTATTAAGGAGTGAGAGAATAGGGGGAGGAGTGAGCGAGCAAGAGAGAGACAGAGAGAGAGAGAGAGAGAGAGAGAGAGAGCCATTGTTATTGTTACGATCCCCTCTGGGCTTAAGAGGGCTGGGCTGAGTGGGAGATTTACAGTTGGGGTAGAGAAAACCGGCCTCGCTTAGGAGGAGTAGAGCCGATTAACTGAACACATCGCACGCACCTACACACATGTGCGCACAGACACACACACACACATGTGAATCAATCATCCGTGACAGATGTTTTTTCAGATCCATATTCCTCGCGTCCTCGGTGTCCCCGCAAACAATGAACGCCCGCGCGAAGCCTCGTCTTGGACGCGGTCCCGGAGGGCCTCGTGCGTTTCCTCCCGTCCGGCTTTGCCTCTTCTCTTCTCTTTAGCCGTGGTGCTACTGAACTCATTCCTAGTCAATCTCCCCAAACTGCTGAATCATTGAAACGGCGATTCTAAGGCAAACTCGGGTGGGGGTACACTTTTAAAAAAACAGAGTAAAACTTTTATCTCTCGGGGGCCCGCCGCGTTCCGCGAGCTACCTGGAAAGCTTTGAAGCGCTTATTCTCCCCCGTGGGCTCGGTATACGGAGAATACAGACGAGGAGAAGAAGAAGAAGGAGGAGGGTTGCGATGAGGAGGAACGCCACGTGCTATGTATTGCGTCGGGCGAAAGTGAGTCTACATTATTCGGAGACTGTCCCCCCCCACAGGGGGGGGGGGGGGGGGGGGGGGGCCCTCTCCGACGTCCATTGATCTGCCTCTGGGAGGGGATGGAGGGGGAAGCCGAGGGAGATGGGAGGAGGAGGAGGAGGAGGAGGAGGGGGTGGAGAGATAGGTCATGGAGGGAGGGGGAGGGGGAGGACGCTGTGGGAGAGCTTTTACCACTGATTAGCTACTGCCGCCCGCCCCCAAACCCGGCAACGGCTATCGACCGGGCCGAGGATCAATCTCCGGACGTCTCATGATGGTCTCCCTTCCAACTCTCTCTTTCCCCCATCCCCCCCCCCCCCCCCCCCGCTGCTGCCTTTATCTGCTTTATCTCACCCCCAACATACAGACTGTAAATTCTATCGAGAAAAGATGGATCATTACGCGATGCCGCTACCGCCCGCTGATGCTTTCGGAGAAATATAAGCGATAGCACTTGTTGTGAGGCGTTGTTATGATCAACTAGTGAGCTTGGAGATATACACATAATGGGGGTGTGAAGGACAGACGGAGGCGTAGGGAAAACACAAGTGTATGTAACACATGTGCAGCTACGAGCGAAACATTTTTCCCCTTTTCCTCTATCTAAAAAAGCCTTCCTGTCACCCCACTGTAAGCTTAAGTTTCCTCTGAGGCCGGCACTGTTGTTGAGAGAGCAGGAGAATTTAGGTCACATGGTCCGGTGCCAGCAGGAGCCCATAGAGGGACAGCTATCAAAGCCTCTCTCTCTCTCTCTCTCTCTCTCTCTCCCCCTCTCTCTCTCTCTTCTTCTTCTCCCCCCCTTATCCCTGAGATCCAAACTTTGCAAGATCAGGGAGATCAGGTCAGCCTTCCTCCTCAGCCTCATCCTCCCTCCTCCTCCTCCCCGCTCTCAGCTGCAGGAAATTTGGTCTCTCCTCACTCGTCACCCACCATCCCCCCTCCCCATACACATCTATGTAACCTGAGCTGGCCCGAGCCCCAACCCCCCCACCCCCCACCACCACCGCCCCCCCCCAGCCTGCTCTTAACGCTACCTCAGATAAGCCTCTTCCCAATCCTATCCACTCTCTGCATTTGAACTACAACCCCCACCCCACCCAACCCCACCCCACCCCACACCTCTCTCTCTCTCTCACTTTTTCTCTCTCCTCAAGTTATCCCCTCCCACTCCCTGTCTCTCACACACTGCAAAGAATATGCCATTTTAGTCTTACTATGGAAAGTCTTCAATTCTGTTGATGAGGTGAGATGATTTTGCTTGTTCCCATTGCAGCTTCACCTTTTTTGAGAGGTTTCTTGAAATTAGTGGCAATATCTTGAAATAGGGGCGGCTCACTCCGCTATTATCCATGTTATGTCACCTGATCAAAGAAAATTCTTGAAATAATTAGACTAAACGACTTGTTAAGATGGATATGTTTTGCTGTGCGCACCCTCTTTCTCTCTATCTCTGTCCTTGCGAGATGAAAAGGAGTGTGTGTTTTGGTTCTGGGAGTTCACGGTTTAGTTTGGGGGTCACGGAGGTTAACAGCATTCGCACACACCTGCTGTTTTTTAATGAAGAGGATTAGCGGATATAACCAGTCTGTGTTCACATGAGCCAGTATCCATCCTCTCGCCCAGGCCCACCCGGTGCTTTCATCTATGGGATTTCTCTACAACAGAGAGACCACAAGTCGTCGGTGAGGCTGTCAAAGTCCTTTTACAAACCGCTGGCTATAAAAAGTCCATTACAAACTGCGTGGTGCATTAGGCTGCACCATGTGATTGCTGTGTTGCATTTGCAGCGCTACAGCCTATACTGGAGTCAAAGGTCACTGCTTTGTATCTCCCTTGTTTTCTCTAACGCACAGATATGAACACACTCTCTCCTGTGTTATTTCACACTGAGCTGACTCTTTAAATTAAGCATTAGTCTGGATCCTCTGTAGCACAAAGGAAAAGGTCTTAGCAGTGCCAGGTACAGGAGGCACTCTGAGAACTGGCTAGATACACTAAAGGTTAGTGAAAGCAGTACTCATTATATTTTGTTCAGCCAGAGTTCTTTGAATGAATAAACCCCCCATTGTTGGAGTCAAAGTTCAGAAACGGTTCTCCTTCCCTCCAACTCAAATCCCACCCGAAGCGTACTGTACTGCAGAGGCTTGGGGTTTGAGTCCTCGGGGGTTTGAGGTGAAAACGAGGATGAAAGGAGGAAGGACAAGGACGTGAAACCTCCGCCGAACCCTTCTTTAACTGGTCTGTCTATCAATCTCCCTTTCTTTTCTAGCCGTCTCTGTGTATTTCTTTTTTATCGCGACCCTGATCGTATAAGCAGATGTCAGGTATCTGGGAGAAAAAACCCCTACTGAGATAAGAGGAGGGAAGGGGGGTAGGGGGGTAGGGGGTGGGGGTGGGGGGGGGTGCAGAGACAGGAGAGAGAATAGAACAGCCTTCCTGGTTTAGAAATAACGCTAATGATAACAAAAAAAAAAAAAACCTAAGTCACACACTATGAACCACAACAAAAACAAGAAAACAATGTGCAAACTTCTCTCATATAAATAGACTACAGTCAACGCATTGTAGAGCACCATGGGGGAGGGGAGGAGGTTAGAGTGGTGTGTGTGTGTGTGTGTGTGTATATATGTATGTATATGTATATGTAAGAGCCCACATGTGTTTATGCATGCTTCTTGTGTCTTTGTGAATGCTACTGTGTGTGTGTGTGTGTGTGTGTGTGTGTCTATATCAGTACAGTATTCGCAGGTACGCATCTACTACCACATGTACTACGAGTTGGGGGCGGGGGGCGGGGACTGAGCACATAGACTCGAGACAGACGGATCACTGGAGGAGGAGGGGAGGCGTAAGAGGCTTGTCTAAGGTCCATCTAAAGTTCAAAGTTCAGCGTCCCTAAGACCAAGGGTCAGACCCAGTCCTGCAGCGAGCGCTTGCAGTGCACCAGCAGCCGCGGAGCCCCTTTCCTCTGCAGCGTGCTGATGATGGCGTAGATCAATCCCAGGATGCACAGCACCAGGAAGAGTGGGATGGTCACCATCAGGATGTTCATGGTCCGCTCCTCGCTGTCGTCCACCTTCAGCACCACGTCCACCTCGTTGGTGTCCTCCTCGCGGCCCTCGCGCTTGTCCTCGTCGTCGCCGCCGTCGTCGGAGCCTTTGCCGGCGTCCGCGTCGGTGCCGTCGCGGTCCTTCCCGCCCCGGTCCTTGCCCTTGTCGCCGTCGCGGCCGGCGTCCGGGTTGAACGGCGGCCGGTTCACGTCCGGGTATTTGCGTCCCGGGTCGGCGTCCGTGTCGCGGTCCCTGTCCGGGTCCAGGTCCACAGTGCAGCCCATGAAGTCCCGGAGGATGGACTTGGGGTAGCCCGGCTCGCTCTTCATACGGTGGTTGTCAAACTTCCAGTACTTGGAGCCCTTGTAGAAGTAGGTGTAAGCTGGAGAAGGTAAAGAGAGAATAAACAAAACAATATCAATGGCATTTCAAGCCTTCAGGTACCCATGACTTGCAGTGATGTCATGGCTCTGTTGACACTGCCATACTCCCAGTTGTGTATAATATTTAGTAATAATAATAATGATGTTTCAAATATCTTTCCTTTTCTTCCCAAGTCATGTGACATGTTTGCTTGTTCATGGTCATTTGTTGTGGCGTCAACAAAACACAGACGTCTTTGCAAGACATGGATAGAATCAAATTGGGGACATTTAAATTCATAATTTGGTGTATAAATGTAAGAACCCCTACTGTCTCTAAAATTACTAAAATTCTACACAACACTGCAACTTATAGTCTTTACAAATGCCATTCATTTGAAAACCTCAACAGTCTTAAGCCATGTTCACACTATTCTGCTTTTTTTTTCTGCCAGCGCCTTTTTCACTTCAAAGGGAATGAGGAGCGGCTGCGAGGCACACAGAAAATGTCACTTTGGAGAAGACGCTCCGCCTGGTGTCTCTTTAGGCGGAGCGGGGCGCTTTCTGAAGTCGAGAAGTTTTAAAAGAGAACGCCTGACGTTGACCATTTTTTTTGTGAGTCAGCCAAACTCAAAGAGGGAGAGAGGTGAGGCTTCACGGTGCGTAGGCAGCTGACAGTCTGCGACAACAACAACCGGGATGAAAATGGAGGAGGTATAGCGGTAGAGGAGTTGTTAGTAGCTGTTACTCCGATCATACGGAGTCAGCATGGTAGCACATTGGCTCTGTTGTAGGAGTTTCTGCTAAGTGTTTCAGAGTGATACATAAGCACTGTTTGCTGATAGTGGCAGCCGCTGCAGCAAGTCATTATGGAGACAAAGTGTGCATCGTGCAATCAGCTTTTCATTATCATCGCAAAATGTGGTTCAGGCAGCGCTTTCTCTACAAAAAAAGCAGATTTAGAGTTATTTGCTGAACTTTGTATGGGGGAATGTTTCATTTACATTTTAGTTATTTCAGCTGACAAAATACCGACTTACAATGAATGCAACAGCAGAATAAGCACAGTATGGATGTAGGTTTTGCTGGAAGGTTAGACTTCTAAAAATCACTCCTCTTTACTTCCATTCTCACTAAGCATGGCAACATGATACCTGTTTTTCTCCATGTGTAAGCTCAAATTCTCTTCCCAACACACACACACACATACACACGCACACACACACCATCCCCCATTCCCCTCTCTTTTCTATGACTGAAGGACCACACCCTGATTCTTTGTTTCAGGCGTGTCTCTGGCTACCAGAGCCCCTCCTTCCTCTTTATCTCTCTCTCTCTCTCTCTCACACACACACACACACACACACACGCGCGCTGACAGAAACCACTCTCGTCATCTCGGCTCACCCCCGTCATCGCTGAGGAAGGCCCCCTTGGGAGTGGACGGAACCGACGAGCCCCAGACACTGATTGGTTTAGGGTAGTCTCTGTCGGCCGAGCGGGACTGCTCGTTGAAACGCCAGTACCTGGAGACAGCAGCACAGAAGGCAGATGTTACTGTTTATCAGCCATCTAAACAAGTCCGGGACACTGTTACGCTGTTAAGTGTCACGTGTACTACACAGTGCAGTACACGGTGTGTATATAGGGTGTGTTTTCCACAATGACCATTCAAGTCTGTGAGTGTGTGCAATGCGCTAGGCGAACATTCGGTCTACATGAAACTTGATCCAAGCCAGTTCTATATCAGATCCTGAGTTTTGCTCAGTGGACTTTTCAAATGGCCTGCAAAAAGACAGCTATAGTGTTATCATTTTTCTATGTATATTTGTATTATTAGATTACAGTTGCATACTCTTGTACTATGTCTGTTCTACAGCAGTGCAAGCCCTCCCTGTATTACAGCTGATTGTTAATATGTTTGTTTTGCTCACAGCACTTTGTTAAGAAAAGAGCTATACAAATGTAGCTTGTGTAGCTTAATACTTAAAGGGTATTACTGGGAATATCCACCATAAATTCACGTTATTCCTATGATCTTAGTCATTTCAGTTTAGATGAATAGAAGCAAGCTGCTCCTAAAGACAGAAGCAAGATGTTCATACTGTAATAAGATTAAGTGTAAGATTAACAAGAGCCAAACCCTGAAGCTGCTCCAGTGAATGGCAGACAGGCATTGTTAACAAAATGACAGGCATTCACAGGCATACAGGCCTGCTACACTGCAGCACTACAGAATAATAAAGTCATTTGGCAGTAAACATACACATGGACATCCTATGAAGCCACAACATCAGTCTCTAATTCATTACCAGTAGAGCAGTTCAGTGTTTGTCTTTTTATAACGTTAGAGCCATGGTTCTCCGACTTCTAGCTATGGGAGAGAGCTGTGCATGCTCACAAACATGGACTTTGATCATAGGGATAACATTGCAATTCAAAAACAAAAAAGTTTGTTTGGTTTATTGTTTATACGGCAAAAATGTTTTTAAGTAAGATTGCAGTCAACCTGGCTGACAACCATATATGTGCTTTTGTAGCTGTGGTCTCTACTCCATAAGCCTAATTTTTCCAAAAGTTAGTAAAATTATTTTAGATTGTTGTATTTTTTTATATATGCAGTGGATCTCAAATAGGCTTCATGGGCTCTGGGGGTGAAGCTCAACGTGCAAAGGGCCGTGTATACGTTCAAACCAGATCAAAATATAAATAATATAACATCCTCAAAATTGGGTTGTAGGCTTCATTACCAGTCTCCTTGGAAGAAGTAGGTGTAGCCGGACGGCTCCCACCAGATGGCTGTGTCTATTCGGTCGTAGGGAATGTCTCGGCCATAGTCTGTCAGCTCCAGTGGATAGCCTGGTTCCAGGTTGGCCTCTCGGAAAAGCCAGTATCTGTTCCCTAGAGGAGAGGAGAGGAGAGGAGAGGAGAGGAGAGGAGAGGAGAGGAGAGGAGAGGAGAGGAGAGGAGGCAGGGAGGATTGAAGAAAATCGAGGAGAGAGGAAAGGACAGAAGAAGACAAAGGAGAGGAGTGGAAGAGGAGATGGAGGGAGCAGGAGAAGGGAGGAGATGATTAGACAAGAGGGATGTGGAGACAAGGGGGATGGGGAGGTACAGTCAGAAACATAGATCAGAGAGGAGAGAGAGAGAGAGAGAGAGAGAGAGAGAGAGAGAGAGAGAGAGAGAGAGAGAGGGAATTGCTCTCATGGTTAATGGTTCTTTATGGTGCATACAGTGGGACTTTCCCCCTCCATCCACTCCCACTCATAACCCTGGAGCTGTAGCTCTGGAAACTGTTAACACAGCCTTACACACACACACACACACACTACATACATTAACATGCAAACACACACGCACACGCATATAGACACACCTACGCAAACATGCACAAATATACATAAATACATGAACATGCACTCCCACTCGTACGCATTCTGACACGCACAAACACAGCAACACGTGCACGCACACACACACACACACATACACATTTAATTTGCTGGCATAGATTTCACAAAATAATTGAAAAGGCCTGAGGAACAATAAGATAAACTAAAACAGCATTACACACAACTTTTGGTGTAAATCGCATTAAATGCAATAATGATTTTTTGGCAAGGCAACAAATAACAAAACAGAAACGAGCGACATCATTGACTCAGGAGTTTCGGTTCGGCTTGTAATTGTCCATTAGGAGCGGCTGGTCTAAAGCAGATTTCTCGTTGAAGGGAAAGTTTTATTGTTCTTCACTGTGTCAGACTGGGGGACTCCATCCCTTCTGGCACCGTTACATCTCCCCTCCTGGCTTCCATCCCCCCTCTACACCCCCCACCCCACCCCAAAATCCATCCTTCCACCCACCCACCTCCGGCCCCTCGCCCCTCGTTACGAGCGAAACCTCTCCGCTCAGCATCTGGAGAGAAGCAGAGGTTGACGTAACGATTCCCGGGGTTCCCGCGGTCGCTGGCCCTGACGTAAAAAAAAAAAAAAAAATCCCGTGACTTTTTATAACGAAGGCGGAGCGCCTCAGTGACCGAAAACATTTGATTCCTTTCCTGGTTTGTTGTTGGTGTTTTTCAAAAGGGATAAACAAGTCTGGTTTCCACTCAAAGTGTTGGGCTTGTTGTGGAGAAAAACAGCTGATGTAATGAATGTGTGAAACTGGTTGGGAAACCAGTTGGTTGGGTTTCCCCTTTGTAAAATTCCCTGATATTCCCTGACTTTCCCAGAGAAAATGATCAAATTCCCTGACTTTTCTCTGTCGGGAATCTTGATATTCCATCATAATCCAGGAATTCCATGACCAGTGGGAATCCTGGCTCCCTGCCTCCATCCATCCATCCATCCATCCATCCATCAAGCCAGCTATACTCAAGATTACTCTGTTCAGACCCCAAATTCAATTCAATTCAATTCAATAAGCTTTAGTGGCACTTTGTCATGAATGTTACATGAACAACATTGCCATGTCTAACTGAACACAATGGGAGTTCACCAAAAAAAAGAAAGGAGAGTAAATTAATAAATAATAGATAACAGTATTACATATAGTCTAGTCCAGAGGAAATTAGTCTCGCTCAGCCAGACCTTCCTCCACAGCGCTGTGCCAGCGCAGGAGGAAGGTCTGGCAGAACCCATTATCATTGTCGGGAAAAAAAGACATAAAACATAATGTATGTGAGAGCCAAGTCTTGGAAATGGACGAATCACCGCCAACAAAAAAACCTCAGAAAGTAAGAAAGCTACAGATGTATGTTGTATGTTCAAACTTGTTCATCAAAGATATCATAAAAATGCTGTCAGAGAGAAAGTCAAGTTGCTGAATGGTCTGATTGGTCG
Organism: Centroberyx gerrardi; assembly: GCF_048128805.1. Classification (NCBI taxonomy): domain Eukaryota; kingdom Metazoa; phylum Chordata; class Actinopteri; order Beryciformes; family Berycidae; genus Centroberyx; species Centroberyx gerrardi. The sequence goes on from NC_135997.1 coordinate 33,645,778, forward strand.
CATTTGGAGGTTCTAGTAATAGATATCCCACCTGTGTGTATGTGTGTGTGTGTGTGTGTGTGTGTCTTTCTCCGGCTCTCCAGTCTGCCAGATGTGCTACAGGGCAAATCTTGGGTTCTTGACTTTCTTTCTTTCTGTGCTGATGGACTGCAGCCAAGTGTCAGAGCCAGACACTTGCCAATGACATCATCATCATCACCATCGTCATCACCATCATCATCATCATCATCATCATCATCATCATCAGCTGCTCCTGAAGCCCAGCTGCCTTAAAGGGCTAGTCCTCTCATTTCCGTTCAACGGCTCCAACTTTATCCGCCGTTGTAAAAGACAAACTGCTCTCAGTGACTCACACAGTTTGAATAATGAGCCGCGTTAAAAGAGATTTATACTCTGTACTAAGAATGTATTATACTGTATACCACTGCTTTCTTAGGGAGGTGGGGACATATATCTTCACCATCATCTGTAGGAGATGAAAAAAGACCCCAAATCTGTTTTACTGTTATAATTTGATAGCATTATGACATGATGGTTTGAAATTACCACTGGGCAATATAACTGCATTTGGGTTGTAAAGGAGAAACCAGATGGCGGATGGCTTTCTATGCGGGAATGCATCCGAGCCCAGAGGAAACATTTATGTTCCATATGCTGATGACACCAACCCTGCACTATCAGAAAAAAAAATGCAATATCATCCTATAAAGATAGAAAAAAGATATAATACTTCCAGGATAAACAGTTGAAACGCTGCCAGACCAAATGGGTTTACAGTATAAAACTTGGATGCTGCATCATACCAAAGGAATAAATAAATGACGCCAAGGTCAGCTATTATTTTGCACTGGCATGGCAGATGAAACAGAGCTGATTCAATAGAAACCAAGCAAATACTGGTGTTGTGTTTGATTGTTACTACTTCAACCTGGCAACCCAGGATTTTCCTATCCAGCTATGAGCATTCACATGAAAGTGGCGGGGTTTGTAACAAATACTCAATCACATGCAACATGGACAGATCCAGAGCAGCGTATTTAAGATAAACTAAGATGAAACTACTGAACCGTGGGGAAATTAGGTTGTTGCAGTGGCAAAAGTAATAGGATTCAGCAGGGAAAATGAACCAGAATATAAGCACACAAACAGAATGTAAAAATATGCAGCAATAAACTAGACTATGAACAATTGTGGGATTATGTAAACATATGCCGCTGACAATTTCAACATGTTAAGTAGGCTGTAGAAGTGGGACGTTCGGGGAAAAAATGGATTTTTAGAATCTATTGTTTGTTCTTCTGTGAAGAAGAACAAACTATTATGATGAATAGGCCTAAATATGAGCAATACAAAAAAATAGAACAGTGAAAAGTAACACTGTTAATGCTGCCGAGGCTAGAGAGGATTGCTGGAGGAAAATTGCATGTCCAAGTAAATAGGCTTATCACTGTCCCATCGTTAAGGCACTGTGGGCATACTTTTCATTCATACAGGATTGTGTCATCACAGTTGAGGCTGTGAAAAGATTCTCTGTTCACAAAGTTGCCTCATGTTCAGGAATATGGGCGCAATCTATTGCACAAATCACTCTTGGAATCCTATGAAAGAATTTCAGCAGTTAATATGCATTGGCAAATGTAATTAATTATTGATAACTATAGTCAACTAATGTAGAGTGGGTAAATTGCAATGCACAAATGCTACAAACATTTATTATACTGTATGTCTGATATAATAAATAATCATGGAAAGCAAAGTGGTTCTGCTGGACTCTAAATACCCTTGCGCTGCGAACAGCCCTTCTTGTTATCTGTTAATTCAATAGTATTCCCTGTAAAGGGGATTTATTATTATTTGTCTCATTCATTTTAATGCAATGTTTTTGTTCATATTGGGTTTGGTAGATGGAACTTTTGCAACAAACATTATTAAAAAAGAAGTCCAGGGGATCCTCTAGGAGTGGTGATGCTATATTTCTAGGGAGTTGATTGCCGTGGAGGCGCACTTTTTATTAGTTTGGATCTGGTATCCTGAACATATACAGCTGTGAAGCAGGTTAACTGTGCAGCCTACGTTACCATGGTGACGTACCCTGCGTAAAAGACTGAAAAGCCAGGGTTAAGCCCAAACTTCACACTAATATATTAAAATGTGTGTGTTTCCGTACCTTTGAAGAAGACGAACTTGCCGTCGTGCCTCTCGTAGGCGGCGTCTATGTCTCCGGGCAGGCCCCTCCAGAAGTGACTGATGGGCATGGGGTAGTTATCCAGAACCCTGTTCCGACGCACCCGCCAGAACCAACGGCCCTGAGAGGACAGAAAGTAAGATGCGTGTTTGTGTGCGTCCTTTCTTGTCCTCAGCAACCGTCCAAAGCTACAAATAACAATTGACGATTCCAGTTTGCCCTTCTCTCTCTTTCTCTTCCTTTCTTCCAGGCTTCGAGCCAGCAGCCAGGAGTTAGTCCAAAACAAACTGATGGCCAAATCAGCTATGGAATATTACCAAAAGTCCAAAATATCTCTCTATATCACTACAGATATCCCCCTACTCTTCAAAAACATTCATGAGCACACTGTTGTAGCTTTAGACATGAGAGTGAGAGATGTACACACACAGATAGAGACAGAAAGATACAAAGATAGCTATGAAAGTTACTCCAAAGTCACTTTTCTGTCACTATACTGTGTTACCTATATTTCCTATTGAGGTCTGATAGTGCTGTGGATATTACTGGGTTGTCATCATGCCAAGCATACTGAGCTCTACAAGACAAATAGACCAGAACGTACAATTAACCAACAATGGGCTAAACGCTAGCAGGCTAATAATAGCCAGTCTCCGCTCTGCTGGCTATATCACATGTCCTATTATTGCACACACACTCAGACACACAACGCTCCCTGTTGCTTTGGGCCTGCTACATGATGACTTTTATACAGAACTGTTAAAATGATCTATTTGTCCGAGTAAATTTACCCCGAGCACAGAAAGAAAGATAATGCTTGTGAACGCGTGTGAGCGTATACTGCGTATACGGTATGTGCGTACAAGCCGGCAGACAGATTTACACCAGAAGCCTTCAGACTCATTCATTAGCGGTGAGTCAGTAGCCCAGCTTGTCCTGGGTAATGTAATGGTAAAAACCTCAGAGCGGCTTCTTCCTGGCAAGCACACCTAGCTTTGTCCTTCACACAGGACGCACTGGCAGACAGAACACTGGAACAGAGTGGAGATGGGTGGGAGAGAATAGAGGAACAGAACAGGACAGAGAAGAAAGGACGGGACAGGACAGAATGTGTATAGAATAGGTAGACCTACAGAATAGCAGGACGAGAGGAGAGGAGAGGAGAGGAGAATAGAATAGAACAGAACAAAACAGAGCTGATGGTGTTCTTCCATTTGTGTGAACTGACAGCACCTAGAGCTGACCAGGATAAGAAAGAACAGATCATAATAGTGTTCAGAAACACAGCAGAGCAGATCCCAGTGTGAACGGGCTATATTATTGACAGCCTGTCTTAATGTCTACCACTCCGCCGTGAAGGAACAGAAGCATGAAGAACATAAAGGAGCAATTATCCCCCAAGAATGACAAGCCCTTTCTTCTTCTAATGGGCAGGACTCAGTGCGGAGAGAGTGTGGTACTGATGTGATAGAGAATACTCCCACACATACAGTACATCGAGTAAGGTCTATGTTACCTGTGCAGCGTAATGACAGAGAAGAGTAATGATCCACCATTTAGCAGAACTAAACTTAGACTATACAACATAGCTGTTCAAATGTTATCATCTAAAAAACCAAATCCGCCAAAGACAAATTTTTACAGGCATTTCACGCTTGGTGGGTGTTAATTTCGGACCCTGTACAGCTGAGTGAGCAAGTTTTAAATCAAAACTTAAATTAAAATTAAATTCTTGTTTCTTTATTGATTGTTTCACACAATACTCAGTTCTATACACAAAACAGCATTGAAAAAAAAAAAAAGAAATTATTCTTAGCAGGTCATTTTTCTTAGTTTACGTGCCCTTGGCAGGTAAGCCAAAAGTTAATTTCAGACACTGATGAACAGCGTCCAGACCCACTTCAGCAGTGCAGATGAAACCCAAGAACGTGGATATTACCAGCTGAGCGTGTGCAGTCCATGTCCAGGCAGCTGGAAGCCAAGTCTGGCGACTGCTGGTCAGTGTCAAACACACTTACAGTCTAAGATAGGAGATATTCACGGAATGAGCGTGGTGGGTTTGGAGGGACAGCGCTCTTTCCTAGAATAGACCTTGGAAGTAGCGTTGTCATGATACCAGAATTTTGACTTTGGGTCGATTGGGTGTCCGTATTTGTCGGCTCTGCGAGCAAAATACTTCTATGTTTGGTTCCTGGCACTAGTTAGGTCGACAGGTTTAGGTGGACTGGGATCCAGTTCAAGATGTGCTGGACTGTTTGACGCTGTTGAATGTTTTCTGCTGTGTGACTCTGACTGCTGCAGTCCACTGTCAAGAGCCAGACTGATGCTCTCTCTATTTCAGTCCCTCGTTTTCGTCTTTTAACTATTCCAATCCGCACGTATTCGCCCTCTGGAGGTGACACTGAAATAGAATTTCAGCTTGCAGAACCCATTTGGTGAAAGCATTAAGCGTTCATAAAACAACAGTCCACCCAAAGTCAACGTGCTCTTAGTGTAAAGCCTGGATGATCTCCGTCCAGCACTCTTGTCATATCTGCACACCACTTCACTGTCCAATGCTGCCAACACTGGACACCTCCTCTGACCTCTCCCACTGAAACACAGTATTGACAGTCATGGTGGACCAGCGCTGTGTATAGGCTGTCATAGTTCAAATCCTGCAGTGGGACAAAGGCAATGGGGGAAATGGAGTTGTGTTTGCCACTGGCATTTAAGGGAATTCAGGAATTGGCTGCCACTTCCATATTACCCCCAGGATCTGTGAAATGACTCAGCAGATGTGGGACAACATCCAAGGACCATATGGTGGGTGGCAAAATAATAAAATATCTTAAATATCCCTAAAAGCCAAAACCCAGCTGATAGCTAACTGCAGCCAAGGGCCATATGACCAGTTGGTGTACTAGCGGAGAATTTTTTAAGAACATTCTCTTAAAGGTAAAACCCAGCTAATAGCTAACTGCTGCTTTGGGCTATATGAATGGGTTTGTGTGGGTCCAAAGGCTCTTTAAGGCGCACACCTGACCGCACCCTGCCCCTTTAACCGCGTTCCATCCCATAAAAGACAGCGGGCCTGTCTTTTTACAATCACTGAGGACCTGATTGGAAACAGGCCCCTGGTTGGCCATGCACGTGCCAATAAGGCTCTACAGGTTCTCCAGGAGAGAGTGGTAACTTAACAGATTCTTTTAGATTTGATTTATTGACACAGTTAACGTGTCAGGACAGCTGCTCGGCTGGAAGCCTACTGAATTTCCAAGCAACGACACATAACAAACTTATACAACACAAAGTAAACCCTTTCACTTTGAAGGTGAACATCTCTCCACTAGCCTTTTATGTTCTTCACTTAGGCCAAGCCAGCTAGGAGACTCATAAAACAGTAATTTGTTCCAGGATGACCAAGCCAAGTGTATCTGTGCCTCCAAGTAAAAAAAAAAAAAAAAAATCCTTGAACCCCTTACCTTGAACACAAACATCTCTCCTCGGAGCATGGTGACTGAGTCAAAGTTCCCTTCACAGATGTTGGGTCCGTAGTGGTCCGGTCTGTCGGTGGTCCTCGGCCGGTCGGGGTTCCGAGGGGGTGTCTGGGGGGGCCGGGGCTCCGGGCGACGGGGCGTCACTGTGGGCAGGGCCTGGGTGGGGCCACTGTCTGGCTGACCTGCAGGGAGACACAAACAGGGTGGGTGAAACCGGTTGTGCGACATTTACCAGAATGGACATATGGCTTTGATCTATCTTTGACACAGTGGTCACTTTGCTGTACAAAAAAGGTAATGTTTTAAAAGTCTTGTCTTCCAGTCTCGCTGCTTCAGTCATTCTACAGCCATTGGCATAACTGACAAAAAGGCCTCTTAATTGGCTATCCTGTGATGGTGATACAACTTGGACAGCGTGCCCCAAGAGGATCCTCCCAAGAATGCCCCAAACCTACCGTAGATCTGTTGTATGCCCCGCAGGTCGTCTTCGGGCAGCTGGAAGTCGTCGGTCTCCATCCACTGGTAGAAGGGAGCCATGATGGCCAGGGGGTTGTTGGAATGCTCTAAGCCCAGGGCGTGGCCCAGCTCATGGACTGCTACCAGGAAGAGGTCATTACCTGGATAGATAGGAAGGATGGAGGTGGGGAAGGGAGATAAGAGAGAGGGAGGGATGTCACAGAGATGCAGGAATATTCTATATGGCCATAACCGATCGTCCCATCCCTAGTGTGCACATGCATTCATACAAGTGTGCCTTATCAAAACCACAGGATTATAGGACTGTAGGCCTATGTGCAGCAAGCTACAGTCAGCAGAAAGACCCCCATTAACTCTATGGAGTTAACGTAGAAAAATGTGCCTGTTCAGTGTTTCTCCCAATTATGGTGTCAATGAAGATCTCCACAGATCTGACACACAAATCACAGACAGGCACGCTAATGATCGCTGATATGAATCAGCATACATTTCTAGCCAATCAAGGGCTGCCGTTGTCTAATGCTGTGACAACAATTATACATTGGCACGGCAAACCGCAGAGAGTGCGCACAGCTGTGACACACTGACCGCCGCGTCAACTTCCTCTCTCGACAAAAGACTCCTTACAGACTTTTTTTTATGAGAAAAGTAAAAACAAAGAAAAACCTGATTTAGATTTGACTGACCTATTCCTATAGGTCGTCTCTGAAGTGGATCCAGCCCACAGCTGGGTACTTCCCCCTCGGTCAATACCTCTTTGTTTCCTGCCTCTGGTCTGGCTGAACTCTGAACCTGCCCGCCATTTTGTCTGACCTCGGGGCTGAGGCTGATTGGCCAGATTTGTGCCAGTGACATCATCCTGTTGAGGCATGGGACTAGGTGATGTCACTGCTGTGCATGCAAGGGAAGGGGGGATGCTCTGGATGCCTGTCATTGCGCACACACACACACACACACACACACACACACAAGCAAACACACTTCATCTTCCTCTTCCCCCCCCCCCCCCCCCCCCCCCCCCCGTATATAATTTTAGAGTCACATGAAAGTCCTCGCGGCCTGCTAAGCTGCAGCAAACACTCGGGGAGAGCGAGCGAGCAGCGAAGGGCAAGAAAGAGAGCGAGAGACAGTGAGGGATGAAAAGAAAGAGAGTGCGCGGACGACAGAGAAAGAGGGCTTTGTGAGGTAACCGTGACAACCATTCAGTTTGACAGAAAAAAAAAAGCGAGAGCAAAACTTCAAACGTCTTGGCGAAGTTGGGAGTACAGCCAACCCGTCCGCCGCTAACTCTGACTACCCTATACACACACTCCATTTTGTCATTCAAGACCTATTCTCCCTCTCTGCAGCTTCGTTAACTCGTTTACCACGACTCACAACTCATTCATTAGCAGCGAAGGGAAATCCCAGCTGAAGGAAATGCACACTAAAGCATTCTCAGCGCCCTAACGACCAAGACGCACTCTTCCAGTTTGTTCTGTCTTTTAACCACTGAGTTACTCACGTTAAGTTTCATAGTCCACAAAGGACTATAAAGGCTCCTGACCTTTTTGCCACTCTTGGCCTACAGTATTTCAGCTTTTTTAGAAGTGTGTTCAAGTCTGTGTGTCAGGGAGTTTTCTGGGCATAAAAGGTGTTTTTGTTAGGCAAATAGAGCATCTGTTTCAGAGAGGCTGATGAAGAACAGCATGCGTCACAAGGTTTACAAGAAAAGGTTGATCCACATGCAATTGTTATTCACTGACAAATGCAACTGAGGTAATGGAAGGCGAGCAAAAAAAGCACCACATTTGCTACGAGTGGATGAAACGTGTGGTTTTACTGTGAGCTGTTGTCTCATTATTTTTTTATGTGATGCTATATTGATCCCGGAGGGAAATTCTGCTTTTACTCGCCCTCCTCCACAGGGAGGTCGGAGTCAGCTACACAGGCTACAGCGCCCCTGGAGCTGGTAGGGATTCAGTGTGATTCAGTTTGAATGATAAACTGTAAAAACAGACGGACGTAGTGAGTGTGACATCACCCGTTGGCTTCTGAAGGGCCGTTTTGAAGCCTGGAGATTGTGTTTACAGTCACTGCCATGTTGACATTTTTTAGAGCAGGAGCAGCCAAAGTGAGGCAAAGGGTGGAACCCACTATTGGCAGTGTCGCCTGCTATTGGTCCATAATCGGCGATCTGTTGATCACTGGACAGGCGACATGTCAATCACTCGGGAAACAAGTTATATCCGTTATATAACTTGGGGTTGAACAAAAAGTTGAATTTCCCCAAAAATTGATTTGGGGAAAATTTTCAGCAATAGTGCAGTGGGCATTCCATTAAAATGTAGGACTTGTGTGAAGGCTACATCTGTATTTTATGGTGTGCAAAGGTGGACAGATGTGTCTAAAGTCAGACAGCGTTGTAATTTGGTTACTTAGGCCTTGTGTGAGTGGCATGGTGCAACAATGGGACCAGTCTACTGATCTCTCCAAGTGGAACACACTCCCACTTACTGTGGCATTCCACTGTCCCTGTGATCTGTCCTGCAACACCTCCCACACACAGCAGATCACACAGATACACACACACACACACACACACAGTAGCACTAGCATTCATGCATACACACACACACAACAATCTCTGTACACATTTGTACATTTGTGCGCACAAGCACTGTATAGATAAACAGTGGTACACACATGCACACATGCTTACTCCCAACTCTAACACACACACACACACACGCACAGAAAGGTCAGCCACCTGTGTCTGCTGTGTGTGAGTCAGTAGATAACAGGGCAGGGAAGCCCATTGTCACCGAAACCCTTCTGGCTAACAGGGTTAATGGGTGTACTACTAGGACAAGACTGAGGCACAGAATGGGAATTATATATATAACTATTTGGTGTGTTTGTGAGGAAAATGAGGATAATCCTCCAAAATGAGGATATTTTGCCAGTGCTCATTTCTGAAAGGGGCTAGTTTAACATCAGGGCTTGGGCTTCAAGTTTTGGGTTGGAATTACAGTTAGGGTTCAGGTAGGTTAGGCATGTAGTATTGAGGGCTGAGGTTAGAGTTAGTGGTTAGGGAATGAATATAGTTAATGGGAGGTCCTCAAAAGTATAGAGGTACAGACATGCGTGGGTTTGCATGTGTGTGTGTGAATATGTGTGCAAGAGAATGGATATGTGTGTGTGAGTGTGTGCATGGATTAGTATATGTCAGTACAAGTTCCTAGCAACATAAGTGGGGGTAAATTTGAGAGCCGTCGGGAGGTACAGTTAGGGTGAGGGCCATGTGATGTCACCAAGCACGGACTTTGAAGTTTTATGGAAGTAAGTGGTGGAGCGGAGCCTGACAAATGAGAGATGATGTAGCTGGCTGGGCCACGCCAGCTCCGGTTAGACTTGCTTCTAAAGTGAAGCCGTGTAGGAGCGTGGCAGCGGGGACAGCTGTTTGCAATGAATTATATGGACCCAATGGAACCTACACAATATGGCCGGGGTATGGTGCTGCCAACTGCTCAGCAGCCCAACCAAAACCTGATGTCAACTCAACTCGTTTCAGGTCGGTTCATTCAACTCTTGTCAACTATTCAGAGCCAGGATGGGTGTGATGTGTCAGCGCGTAAAAACACCGACACGTCACGCCCACCCTGGCTCCACATCTCCTCTAGGATGGAATTCAAAACCCTTCTGCTGACTTTTCAGAAATGCTCCACCCGACCTCAAGGACCTAATTACCCCACAATCCCCCATTTGCACCTTCAAGTCAAGCAACAGCCTGCTCCAAACCCTCAGGAATAAGCTTCACACCATGGGGCACTGGGCTTTCTGTGTGGCTGCCCCCCCCCCACACTTGTGGAATGAATTGCCCGACCACCTGAGGGCTGGGCTGTTTTAAAAAAGGCCTAAAAACCTTTCTCAACAGAATGGCATTTTCTGTGAATTAGTAAATAGCCACCTCTGTGCTTGGCACATCATCTACTTTTCTGTTGTGTTTTACGTGTTTTTAATTATCTTTCCTCTGTAGCACTTTGAGGCTGCTTTTAATGACACAATAACACTATCCACGATCCAAATCAGTTCAATGGATTTGTTGATGTCATGCCAAAGCCCTCCCATCAAACTGACAGCACCCATCGTCTCTTACCTTGTAGGTTCTGGTTGCCTATGGTCCAGGGCTCATCAGAGTCAAAGTGCGTGTCCCCGCCCATTCCGGGTCCGGGGAAGTAGGCGTGGGCCAGGAAGCCCCCCTCCCCGTCAAACGGAGAGCTGTCCCCATGAAAACCCGAGGCAAAGAAGATCATGATGTCGGGCTCCTTACGCCGGCCGTATTTGATCTCCTGGTAGGGGATTTCGTCAAAGGTCAGTGGGGTGACCTTTTCCCAGACTTTGAAAGCCCGCCGGATGGCCTCGTAGGAGTTATACTCTCCGATCTTAGGAGTGTAGTTCTGGATACTAGGGGGACAAGGAAAGGAAGTTTTTCCTCTGAATATTATCAGCAATTTAAGGCTTTTGTCTGGTTTGAGCAAGCAAAAGTTCACACATTTTCAGACCAGTCAAGTTCATGCATCATGTTTTTTGTAGGCAATATGTAAATCACATGGTGATGTATGTATTCTTGAAACAACATATTATCAACAGAAAAGCTCCTTTATTCAGTGGCCACTTGGAATTACTTCAAATCACATCTTGATTTGCTGCCAGTTGTATCCATAGTGATGTTATCCCACTAACAGAACATCTTTTTATTACCTGTAGGTGAGGTGGCTCTTGTTCCATTTATGTCCAGTGAGGGCGTAGCGTTTCCGCCGGACGTTAGTTTTGATCTGACCTCCAAACTTGTCAGGAACACCACAGCGGGGTCGCCTCATGGCTCTGTGGTGGGTTGAGGATTGACAGAGGAGATGAAGGAAAGTAAGAAGTTAAGACCATTGTTTTCTTCTGCTGATATTTGTGCAATTATTTATTTATTTTTTTTACCTCCATGTATCTAGGTACATTGGACTGAGCATACATGTTCTTTTCCACAGCTTCATATTGACACCTAGGAGCTGCCTAATGCAACCAGTCTTCTACTGCTGGCCACTGGAGCAGTTGCTAAATGGCAATTACTGAGGGAGGAGAAAGAGTTACTCATTCTCTTCTCTTATTTGGGATATGAACCAGCAACCTTTCAGTCACAAGCCCACTTCTCTAACCTCTGGGGTACTACCTGCTGTCAACAACCATTTAAATGGGATAGCAAAGGTCAGTTCAATTTAAGCCTTCAACTCAGCATTTCTTAAAGCTAGGGATTAGGACCAAAAATGGGCTGCAGGCCAGTTTTTTGGACAGGTTCATCTATGTTTTCATGAGTCCTGGGGCAAGTCTAAATTTACGAAATTCAGGTCTTGTGCTGAAAAATATTAAGAACTGTCAAACTTTTGAGTCCTGCCCCACCTGACGGTTTGCGGGTCCATCTGTCCAGTGACCTCCAGGCTGTAGAACCGCTGCATGTCGCCGATGGCACTGGACAGGATCTGGGCTGAGCGCATGGTGGACATCTGCCTGCTGGCCTGGGGCAGATAGCCGTACATCCTCAGCCACGACTGGGGACACACAGGAGGAAAAACATATATGAACGACAGCTGTTCCAAGTGAGGAAGTATCAGTATCAGTATCAATTGCGGACACAGAAACAGCGATTTTATGGGAATCACAGGAATATCACGTGTGTTCTGTTTAAGTTCAACAAAATAGCGACATTTGTAATGCAATCATTTGTCTTCATTATTGTTATTATTAAGATTAATGTCAAGCCCTGAATACAGTGTGAGGCCTACTGTATCTGATTGAAGTCAAGGGGTGTAACTGGGAGGAGAGAGGGTGGGAGGACTGGGGGGAGTGTGTGTGTGTGTGTGTGAAGAGGGGGGACAGCATGGGACTCGGAGGGAGAAAACTTGATACATGATCCAATCACAGATGAGGCAAAGTCTGTTCCACCTGTTATACAGAAACCTAATATCACACACACACACACACACACACACACACACACACACACACTCACAAGCACGCACATGCAGACTTGCACATATAAACACACACATACACAGCTACATGCACCAACACACACACACACACACACACACACACACACACACACACACACACAGATTGGGTTGTTTGAGACACTGGATACACCTACATAAGGACACACTCCATATGGTGGCCCGGGGAATAGATTAGGAACTATGACGTGTGTGTCTCTGTGTGTGTGTGTGTGTGTGTGTGTGTGTGTGTGTGTGTGTGTAGCCCTCTCAAATTCACTCCCTTCTTCTCCTCAGCACAATGCTACTCACAGATCTCTGTATTTACTCACCCACTCCTTAAAAGCCATAAAACTCAACTAACAGTCTCTTTGTCTCTGTCTGTCTGTCTGTCTCTCTCTCTCTCTCTCTCTCTTAAAAACACTCATCTTTCAAATATATAACCATTCTTTAAAATGCATGCTCTTCGTCTGCATCTGCAGAACCTGAACAAATAAACAGAAGAGGGTAATTGAGATCATTTAAGACAGCAAGAGTCAATCAGTACCAGGAAATGCCTGTGTGGTCATAGGCAGCGGTTGAGCAAGTGTACAAATCCTTTACTTAAATATATAGAATTTGATCAACTTACCACTGTACTAGTAGGGGAATGGTGGCGGTATTTTGGTATTTGCTATTATATTTTGCATATACTCAATTAAAAGTAAAAGTGCATGGTCAATATAAGTCAACTGGTTATGTGCTAGGAATGCAATGAATTTGTTCACCTTGAAATGGCTCACTGGTCTTGTTATGCTTGCTCTGATTGCTTTCTCTTAACGTTAGCTGGCTTTAAAACAAAATGCTTGTTACGTAAATAGTCACATTGTATTTGTTAGAGTCATAATCTGCAAAAGTCTTGTTTTTCTTGATACTGGCCACACCTAAATAAGTGGGTTTACCTTCAAAATAAAAGCATAGTTTTTATATTTATGACAGAGCAGTATCAGTATTGCAGTATCAATCAGCGATAGAGAGTAGAAAGCTGCAGAATATTAATTTCAGTACAAGCACCTGAAATCGGCAGTGCAGTGATTGCATATTATACACAGGCTTTTACAAGTGGAGTTTATACCTATGTTATTCCTGCCGTATTTGCTCCTTTTATTCCCTTCAACCCAGTTTTTAACTCATATCTGATGATTTTTGTTTTGTTTATTTAACTGGCTTTTACTTATAGGAGCTTTAATGTCTGTTGTAACAAATAAAGTGGAATATTATTTTGGCATTATCTCTTTCTCACCAGCTCCTTCCCTCTCTCTCTCTTTCCGACACAGCAGTGTATTGGCTGTATCAGCTGTGTGTGTGTGTGTGTGTGTGTGTGTGTGTGTGTAGGAGCAGGAAGAGGCATAGGAAGGGCTGAACTGGATGTGACCCTGACCCACCTCTGCATTTAGATAAGGAAGCTTCAAACACACTGACAAACACAATCACACACACACACACACACACACAAACACAAACATACACTTCCTGAACCACTATCTTACTGTTCTCTCTGCCATCCCTCTCTCTCGCTCTTTCTCTCTCTCTCACACACACACACACACACACAGTCAAGGCCAGAGGAACAGGTGGCAGGGTTCACAAAGCAAACTCCCTCGTTTCTAATTGCTTCATCAACATACAATTGTTTTGCATTGCTAACATCACAAAGAATAAACCAATAATAAGAAAAACCAAAAACATAACTACTATATAGAGTACTACAGTTATCAGCTGAACTTAAATACAATAATTCAACAACAACAACAAATTATTCAGTGTCAAATATTCAGAGTGCTTCTGCCCAAGGAGTTTTAAAAACCTGACTTTGATATTATTACTCTAGCTATGTTTCCATCCAACTGTCAAGTGAATTTTGTGTGAACTTTTGAAATGTTGCAAAAAACAAAATGCAAATGAGGTGTGCTTCCATCAGCTGGGTTGAAGCAAATAAATGGGCTTCCTGAATGTCAAAAAACCCATCCACAAGAAAATGGAAAATCTTTCAAGAACTGATTAGTATTGGGCAAGTTGTTATTGTTCTTTAGTGACAGCTAATGTTGGTCATATTTCATGCTGTTTGAAGTCGAAAACAAAGAAATGCTCTTTGCAATACTATAATGCAGCAACTAATGGCCATGCAACCATGAGGGAAACTTATATATGGGAGACGGCGGGTATGACATTTCTGAGAGGTTGTGGTGGACAGATATTTTACAGACATTTGGCTGCAAAAGTCATTAATTCCTAGACAAATGCATTCCCATCACTGTTTAAGATACAATTTCTTTATCGATAAAAAACCTTTCCGCCAGAAGGGGGCCGTTCTCATTCGACGCATCATAATTTGAATATAAATACTAGGAAAACCCAGCTATTGGCATGTATAATCTCTAACATGCTGTCTCTTCACATTCCTGCTCCCCTGTGATTGGCCACAAGGCTGTCTTTGCCACAGTATGGGATGTTATGAGGAAGGGGACTGCCATGAGATGGGGACTGTCTCTCCTGTGTGTGTGTGTGTGTGTGTGTGTGTGTGTGTGTGTGTGTGTGTGTGTGTGTGTGTGTTAATGTTTGCGTGTTTGTGCTGCATGTATGTGTGTGTACCCATGGGTTCTCTCTCTCTCTCTCTCTCTCTCTCACTCATGCCTGGCAGGTATTTACAGCCGGGTATAGTGAGGAACAAGGGCGAAGCTGCGGCTGCTGTTGGGAAGATGTATGGAGGCCTATGACCCCCCCCTCCACACACACACACACACACACACACACACACACACACACACACATACACATACACACCCACCCCCTTCGTCTAAAACAGTAAAGTACTTAAGTCTGGCCACTCACCTTCCTTCATCAGCTGGGCTGAATACAAAACAAGTCTTGGACTACAGGAGGCATGGGGGGGGAGGGGCTGGTGTGTGTGTGTGTGTGTGTGTGTGTGTGTGTGTGTGTGTGTGTGTGTATGTGTGTACGCTGGGCCTCGTCTATTAAATAGTCTTTCAAAGAGTCCTTGAGCTTACCTGCCAAAACCAGGACCCGGCAATATACAAGGAGTTGTAAAACCAGCCAGGAGTGTGTGTGTGTGTGAGTGTGTGTGTGCATGTGTGCGTGTGTGTGTGTGTGTGTCCACCACAATGTCAGCCAAGATACTAACAGAGCTTTTATTCCCAGGCTTGGTCTGCTGCCATCTCCTACTCCACCCCCCCCCAAACTCCTACCAAGAGGATGGATAAGAAAATGGGAGGGAGGGAGAGAGAGAGCAAGAGAGAGAGAGAGAGAAAGAAAGAGAGAGACAGAGAAAGAATAGGAGAATATGGAGGTAATGCCAACGTTACATCCAGTATAGACTTTCGTACTTAATACAGCTAAAATTACAAAATAAAAGCCACGAGTTTTGACGCCTTGAACATTGCAGAGATCGAGTAGAACTTAATTTCCCATCATACACTTGACGCAACATCTTCCTCCATTATCTCCCACACTATCCACAACGGGACTATCTTATCAACCCATCTCTTCCTCTCCTTGACATTTGATGGGAATCTATAAAACGAGGAATGGTTTTTCGCACTGTAATGGTCGTACTCCGGTACAAAGCACGCCATGCCAATAGTAAGTCTTCTTCTTCGCTTATCTATCTATCTAAGCAAAAGCATACACACAAACATACAAATACACACGCAAACATAGATGCACACAAACATGCGCAAAACAGACACACACCACACACACACACACACACAGGAGACAGTCCCCATCTCATGGCATTTCCCTGCCTCATAATGTCCCATCACCGTAGCAATGAGAACCTTGTGGCCATTGTGATAGCCAATCACAGGGGAGCAGGGAGGAAGTGGCTGGAATGTGAAGAGACGACACGTTGGAGATTACATGGCTACAGAGAGAGAGAGAGAGAGAGAGAGAGAGCATAAAGATTGAGGAAGTTGGCTGCTTGTGTCCTGCAGACTTAATAAGCCACCGATCGCCCCTCCCCCCCCTACTGCTGTGTGTCTTCTCCCTGCTACTCCACACTTTCTACTCTCACTCTCTCTCTCTTTCAGCCATTCTTACAATCTCTCTGTTTCTTTCTATCTTCTCTCAGCCTCTTCCACTCATATTCACCAGTCCTCTCTCTCTCTCTCTTCAGACAAGAGGGTCCATTGTATCTCCTAAGATGCCTCGGAGTCCCGGCCCAGCATGCCTATGCATGGTGTGTGTGTGTGTGTGTGTGTGTGTGTCCCAGTTAGAGAACAGCTGTCACATTCAGCCATCACATGCTGCACAGCTGAGGCTGACCGCTGCCACCCCCGTCAACTCCCTCTCTCTCTCTCTCTCCCCCATCTTTGTCTTTCTCTCTTCTGCCCTCTATCTCCCTCTCTGCCTTTCACATCAAACTCCATCACAATGTTTTCTCTTTGCCGCTGATGTTATTCTTGATCCTTTGATTTCACTTTCTCAATCACACTCATTCACATTCCTGTCACACACACACTCTGTTGCTAATCCCTCTCCTTGCCTTCATTCTTCTGTCCTCCCACTCCATCCCTTTTGTCCAGACAGAGTAGGAGTTGGGGTCCCAGGCCAAGCTATAATCACACAGATTGAACTACATTGGAAGAGTGAAGCTCGAGTTCAATTTGTAGTGAAGGGTATTTTTTTCTCCCCCAGAATAAATGTATGCATTACTCTTCCTTTGGGTGTTTTCATTCAATGGTCAGGATTCACACCCACTGCTGATACGAACAATTTAGACTGTTCTCACATTTGGTTCCCTTCAAACAAACCAAACTTTGTCCTCGTTTTCACCCTTATTTAACCGGGTAAATTGATTAAGAACACATTCCTTTATACAGCAAAAGGCCTGGGAGACTGGCCGCAGTGGGAGGGACGGTTTCACTATAGTCCATAATCCATATCCAACACACAACACACAACACAGGGGATGTTCAAAAATGACACGGGGCTTGGTAATCTTGGTCACCACCTAGTCATGGGAAAGAACTATGGAGCGTGTAACATGTAGCCTATTATCATGCAATCATTTAACCAACAGATGGTTACTGTACTGCTCCACAGTGACACAAAATCGCAAACAACGTGTGGAGCAGAGAACATGAGATGTTAATGCTCAGGATCTGTTTAGTGAACAAAACGAAAGATTTTCTCAGACATTCAGCTTCATTTGTCGGTCCTGGACTCTGCACAACATCAGAATATCACCACACACACATACACACGCACATACACTGTGCTATAAGTGTTTAATAATTGCTCATCAGTCTCCACATTGCATAAAACCACCCTCTCCTCTCTCAGCGAGGCCCATTAGCACACACACACAGACACACACACACACACACACCACAGCTATGTTAATACCCCATCAGAATGTGTTGTAACCTGGCTGACAGACAGACCCCCCTGGTCGCTGGGCTTGGTAAACAATGCAAGCTCTCCTCTAATGACCTGACGCTCTCTCTCTCTCTCTCTTTCTCTATCTCACTCTCTCTCAGTCAATACGCACAGACACAAACAATAACAGCTCCACCACTAATGACCTTCTTAAATGTCTAAAGTCAGCTCATTCCTCCTTGTTGCTATCTCTCAAATTGCCTCTCAAAACAAACAAGTGTGCAGACACACAATCCCATGGCTGCTGGATAGGTGGCCCAAGAATGTTGGAAGCGCCGGTTCAAGTCATGACTTGACACCTTGTCGTCTGGTGACACACCTAAATAAATGTGTACGGGTGTCCTTGAGGTCTCTGAGGTCAGAGCCAGAGAGGAGAGAGAGAGAGCATTACCAACACAAATTGGCACAGAGGGAAGGCACCACTGGATGTCTTGTTGGGAAGATATGAGCTGGGTAATTTTCTCTGACACGCCGCCTGTGCCTACACGGCTCTGTACTGTGATGATTATTTAAAGCAACAGAGTCGATCATAGAATGGTCCGATTTCATTCACTAAATAACTGCTCCAAATGTGATGCTCTGTAAGAGTGTGTCACTGTGTCAGCATGAGTGGAATGCTTTGCTTTTGCACATTTTGGCTTCTGGACTGAATTATAGTACAGCGGTTACCAAAGTAGGGTCCTGGGACCACCAGGGGTCCTTGAGAGGGCTTGAGGGAGTAGATAAAAAAAGATACTTACATTTGACTAATATTTAATTCACTAGGACTTATCACAATAACAAAGTGTAGAAGAATGGCTATTCTGATAACAGGCTTCCCTTTCTTCAATCCCCATTTACATTTGTTTTGACTGGTTGCAATGCACAATGCACAATTAAAATTCACACCTACTGGCCTGAATTCCTGCTAGTGTCCTTCTAGTGAATAGGCTCTTATTTTGTAGCCTGCACCTGCCACACAGCATAAAAGTTGCTATCCAGATGTGCTTGTGTTACCATGCAGGGAATTCAATAAGACATGGTCAGGGCATAATGATATTACTAATATCAGCAACATATCCATAAAACTGATAGTTCCTGCCCTGGACAGTAAATTTAAATATTAGTGATGTAATATCACAATAATAAAATGTATTTATTTATATATGATATATTATCACAATATATGATATAAAATCATAACTCAAACTGCTGCTGTGTCCCATAGCAATGATTGTTTATCTAGCCTACTGGTCGAGAACTACAGTGCTTGGCAGAAGAATAACATTTGTTATTCATTCGAAAAAGAGAGTATTAGTCAACATTTGTATCTTTTCTTTTTTCTTTTTTGTTTTGTTTTTTTATATACTGGTGTCACAGCAAAAAGCCACTTGATGCCGTGACTTGCACTGATTTGAGAACAGCTAGGATTGTTATAAGAAGATATAGCCTACAAATCACTGTAAACCTCTAACTCTCATTGTTTCTTGCTTAAATGAATGTTTGTTAATAACGGCCATTCTTTGGACACAGTGTAACTTTTTTTAAGCATTAACGTTATTTATTTATTTTTACCTCTGCGTTGAAGGTGCTCCCATCTTCCGCCCCGCGCGCCCCGAGCGCGCACAGCCACAGCGCGAGGAGGGTCCGTCTCCAGAGCAACCAGAAGCAGCTGTCCCGCGAGGAGGCCATGGTCCCGGCGCGAGCGGGGAACACCAGTCACCTCCAAACTCCTGAATGAAACCAACCGTCGTTCACTTTCGGTAGTGTCAGACGTCTTTAACTCTGCGGGGTGGGTTTCCCTGCAAACTTAGCGGTTTCTGCAGTAAAAACACCTGATAAAAACCTGCTAGACTATTGACACACTCCTCAACAACACTCTCCTATCCAGGAAAACAGCTCCATGCCGAGCTTTTCCAGATATTCAGTTACAACGCCACTACAATTTGACTCCAAAAAGATGTCGGTGAGTTGCTGTCTTCACTCATATGTGATGTGAGTCCAAACAGTTTTCTCCTGGAAGTTTTGTTGCACCGTTGACAGACCGCCTCACCTTTCTTTAGGTAGTGTGCTCTGTTATCTCTGGCGGGCGTGTCCCACATTACTTGAACCATACCCGAGAGCGCATGCCTCGTTTAATTTCATCAAAGTCGTTGCCTAATGAGTAACCTTGAAGGTGCACTTTGCTATAAGGCCACAACGTCTACTGCAATGTCTGCTGTCAGCAAAGAAGGTCTACCGCAGAAAGCCTTCAGTAAATCACACTACAAACACGTTAAAATCCAGTGCGTTAAAAAAGAGCCTCCTCTCGCAATAATGCCCCATTAAGTGCAATTAAATTTCACTGTAACTGATATCGACGAACCTGAGAAAGTTGCAAAATATAAAACAGAGCTGACGACTAAGAACAAAGTTCACCGCAGTTGAACCGACCCCTTCGGCAGTTGGTTCAGGCAGTATTGTAGCTGTAAGCGCGGGCGGCTGTTTTGAGTCGCGAACCCTCTTGTAAAGATTTTATGTGATGGGTTTCTTTGCTCGTTAAATCCAGTTTTTCCTTTTCCTCCGAGGAAACCTTCCTGGAAGCCGTCCCCCTAGTTCTTTATCTGTCCTCTCGACTGAGTCAGTCCCTCTATCTCTCTCTCCACCGGAGCAGGACAGATAGTGGTCCGGTGGTTGTGGTGTTTCGGTACCTAACGTGGAGCTGGCGGCGTCAAGCTAAACAGCATGACACATGGAACCTCCGGTCAGAACTTCCAAAATAAAAGTCTTATCGACCAACATTTTTATTTTTACCACTACCATAGTAAAAATGCAGAATACATTTCAGGATGAATCTGCATTAAATTAAAATAAAATTGCTCCTTTCCCTCAAAAACCATTCCAGTATTTTGAAATGGACCAGTGACTGACTATCAAGATAATATTATTTGATCAATGTGATAATTTATTAGATGTGAGTCACCAGACACACACAGCTCAGTCAGAGGTAACACTGCTCCTGAATTCTCCCCTGTTGCTGTTTTTTGAGATATGGCTTCCAAATAGATTTCTGCCATTTTTTCTTTTTTTCTTTTTTTTTGTAGGCTATGGATCTTTGCCTACCATTATAATGATGAATAACCACAACATCAAATTTGAACTCACCTAACTAAGGTATAAGGAGTGGCCATAACCTTGTCATACCCAATTGATGCCCGTAAGTGACAAATGTTACACTTTTATTTTGAAGGCGAAATCGCCTATTTTCCGGTATTGTCCTGGCTATCTGTGGCTGACTTGACGCAGCTGACCACTCCAGAGCTCCTATGAACCGGACGGGGGTGGAAGAGGGGGGAGAAGCAGAGACAGAGAGAGGCGGATGCCAGAAATGACCCTCCCCCTGTGTTTTATAGCTCCGCCACAGCGAGGTGACAGACCACATCTCACACACACACAAACACACACACACACACACACACACACACACACAAAGATAATCCCTATAGGAATATTATAGTGATACCATGGGAGATAAAAACACCATAAACTATGATAAGGTGATAATAAACTCATTATTGATTACTTCAGACACCTTATGTCTCTCTCGGAATATTATATTATGATATTATAAGAATGTTAGTGTTTTTTTTGTTACGGCACACACTCTCTCACACACACACACACACACACACACACACACACACACAGTCTTACTTTCACTTTTGGGGTATTTACATAGACTTACATTCATTTCCTGGAGACTTACCCTAACCATAACCATAACCATAACCACTACTTGCCTAAACCTAATACCCTAACCTTAACCTAACCCTAACCTTAACCTAACCCTAACCATAACCACTGATCCAAAAATCAGCTTTTTACCAATTGGGGACACGGCTTTTGTCCCCAATTGCACAAGCCGTCCCCAATCAACTGGTCTTAAGTCTGGTGTGTGTCCCTGAAAGTGACTTAAGTCATACCCAACCAACACTTAAGAACACTTAAGTGCCCATGGCCTCTAATTGTTCCAACGCCATCAGAGTGTCTGTTCATCTCCATACTTTGCCATTTAGGAGCAATCAGAAACATAAGCAACTACACCTTTAACTGCATAGTATATTCTGCCAGTTAGAAAACCGTATTAGCAATGAGGCCGATAATAAAAAAAGGTGGTA
Source organism: Centroberyx gerrardi (assembly GCF_048128805.1). NCBI lineage: Eukaryota > Metazoa > Chordata > Actinopteri > Beryciformes > Berycidae > Centroberyx > Centroberyx gerrardi. The sequence continues at coordinate 33,667,514 of NC_135997.1, forward strand.
GTCAACATGTGGCCAGGTGAGGAGGAAGCACCTGTCATCACCTCAGATGGGCTGATAGCTGATAGTGGGCAGAGGGTGACACTGGATCCCCAGGCAGTTCCTCTCATTTGCTCTTTGTCTGTGTGATAGAGGCAGTAGACAAAGGTCCAAGTAGATCCCCATCAATGGATCTGGTCTATTCAGCCCTACAAAGACAAACACAAGTAAATAAAAAGGTTATGGCTCAAGACTTAGGTTTAGAATTTATTGCAACAAAAATTATACCCTTAAAGGCTACTTTGGTGTGAGAGGAGATAAGCTTGTTTTAAAGATTATTTGAAAAACTAGTTATCCAACCAACTTTTCAGTTGTAACGTCATATAAATGAAAAGAGAGAAAAGAGAGCAAAACTTGAACTTGAATTCCTTTTTGGGATGGAGGCAAAGAGCAGCCATAGATTGGCGAGGAGTGTGTAAAAAGTAAAAATCAACAGTATGGCAGTTTTCAAATAAGAAAACAAAAAAGAAGAGAATACCCACACACTGCTTTTGTATTCCCAAATGTGATTTTGTTTTTATTCTCACATGCTGTGAGCATGTCAACGATTCGGGTGTTCTCTTCTTTGTTGCATTAATTTATATTACCCAGAATCTGCAAAATATATGGATGTGTGTGTGTATGCCTCTTTGGGACAGTTTTTAAATAAGTCTACCAGAGTTAATTTACCACTTTTGATAGTTTTGAACAGCCGCCCCAGAGCCATATCAGCTCGACTCTCCAATCATCACTTGTCAACTCAACATAATTGTTTATGAACACTGGAAAATGTGTTGTGAATACTTGGCCGCTCCACATAACTCGTATAGAGGACGGGGACGTAGCCACTAACCTTTTGCTGACAATGTGAAATGTTACAGTCCCAAAACAGCAACCAAGTTACAAAAAAAAAAAAAAAAAAAAAAAATCTTCACCAGGTTTTCCCCCAATTTGTCATAATGACATGCTGAGCTTCAGAAAGCGTTGACACCTGACGCGCTGTGTGTGAGTCACGCTGCATTCCGCCTCACTGGGCTCTTTTTCTCCAGGTGAGCAGCCTCTGACGGCTCCTCACAGGTACCATCAAACCCCCCGAAGGCTAACATCAGTCAGTTATCACCCGCCCACAGACCAGTCATCTCCACTGTCCCCCTGGCAGCCTCGTCTAACCCGGCCAAAGGGAACGCACCTGCTAACAGAACTCATCCTTAGTGATTTTTAGCAAATTACGAAACAGTAGTGGTATGATTCAGAAAAGTCACGTTCAAAACCACCACCCTAATCATAACAGCAAAGTCGACAATTTAAGTCCTGTGTAGATAGTAATACTAATACTGACAAAATCCTCAATTTCAGGACAATAAAAGTAAATGAACAAATAAAGAAATGAAAGCATCTCTGGTAAACTGTCATAGAGTTAGTTGTTAGGTAGGGTAATGGGCATGTCAGCAGTCTAACTTTAAACTTGGGAGGAAAGTAAAAGGATAAAGTCCTTTAACTCCTCTAAAGGGTTTAATGAGCTGAAGTGAGAGATCTTATTGATTTGGTCCAATTGCGTTCTATTCTATTCTGTTCTTAGTCTAGTCTAGTTTGCTTTATTTTCCCTATGCAGTGCCGGCCACCTGGCAGAGAGGCCACCTGCATGCCAAGGCAGTAAACTTAACTGATGGATAAAGCACAGCGTGTATGGGCGGGGGGGACGACTAAGTGACAAAACACACACACATACACACACGTGCACACGCGAGTGCCATGGAATGCATCTATGGTGTCAGTAGCTACAGCTGGGTCCATAAACACAGATGGGTATGGGTGGGGATAAAACAGGTGGTTTGAAGGCAACTTATTATGATGAAGACAGCAGTCTGAGCTCCACACACACAACACCAACATGGGACTTGGCGGCTTGATTCCCATTCATGAAATAATAGGGAAAAAAATTAAAATGACAAAGGACATCGTGGGTACATGGTATGCACCTTAACTAAGAGATAACCCCAAGTCATTTTTTGCATTTTTTCACTCTTTGGGTTTGATTCCCACTCATGAAATAACAGGAAAAATTCAAAATGACAACACTCAATATGCAGAGGCCTGAGCGCTTGTATTCAACCCTCAACACCTAGCTCCACTTGATTTGTTGATGTGCTACCGCCCTCTGTTGGTGGGACTAGTGACATGCAATCATTAACCAAGTGACATACAGTATCACAGCCAGTGGGCTCATGAGATTTAGCATCAAAGTGGCTTCTCTTCCTAGATCAGGCCTGTGATCTAAGAAAACCTCAAAATATGACTTGGGACTGAATCCCCAAACTGCAGAATGCATTTGGGGTGAATCTGTAAATGAGGCTGAATCTTGTTCAATCTTGTAATGTGAGCCCATATTTACAATACAGTAGACACAAAGGCGAGGGATGAGTATTGTTTAGCTTTCTGGCTGCAAGTCAAATCTGCTTCCTCTTCAGTCTATGAACATCATTTACATAGTTTGTTTGCATTGTCCTGAAATCAACTTCCTGGTCAAACTATTAGAACTCAGCACATCTACTGTGTTCACCTTCCTTACTCCTGCTGTCACATTAGCCTAAGTAGCTGTATACTTTGGCTGACAAAGTAAATTCTGCAGCGACGCAACACCACAAAAGGTAGATGATGTTTTTATTTACATCAGATAAGCATAATCCAATATAACTATATATTTTGATACTGATATCCTATAGAATAACTGTTGCGTAGTTGACCGAGCAAGTGGGACTTCTGTATGGGTCTTCAGTGTGGTTGTGTGAGGGTATATGCATTTCTGTGTGTGTGTGTGTGTGTGTGTGTGTGTGTGTGTGTGTGTGTGTGTGGCTTGACCATTTCGCATGACACTCACAATGTTCCAGGTAGATTTAATAGCTACCTTTTGTAACCGACTGAAGCATCTGTCTGTCTGTCTGTCTGTCTCCTGCACTAACAGTTAACAGGATGAAGTGGTGGCTCCTCTGCTGGCTGACTTTGTTTTGGGTGTCTCATAATCTAACCAAGGAGGACTCTAGCTCCAAGGAGACTAGCTCCAAGGAGAACTCTAGCTCCGAGGAGACTAGCTCCAAGGAGAACTCTAGCTCCGAGGAGAACTCTAGCTCCGAGGAGACTAGCTCCAAGGAGGACTCTAGCTCCAAGGAGACTAGCTCCAAGGAGAACTCTAGCTCCGAGGAGAACTCTAGCTCCGAGGAGAACTCTACCTCCGAGGGGAACTCTACCTCCGAGGGAAACTCTACCCCCGAGGGGAACTCTACCCCCGAGGGGAACTCTACCTCCGAGGGGAACTCTACCCCCGAGGGGAACTCTACCTCCGAGGAGAATCTCTGTAAACCTGGGCAGAGACTAGGTGAGATCCTTTCATACGTGTGTTGTTTTTTGTTTTTTGGAATTATGTCATCTGGGTAGGGTCTCATGATCAATAAATCTTTGTTTTATTGCTCAGGGGTAGCGGATGCCAAAGCTTGTATGGCAGCTGTCGATCGCATTTTGGAACACGGAAGCCACAACGCCACTATTGAGTAAACCTTTTAATGATTACAAGGACGAGCAGTTCTTTTGATGATGTATTTAAAACGTCTATTCTATTCTATTTATGAAGCACGTGTCTGAGTGTGTTTGTGTCTGTGTGTGTGTGTGTGTAGTTCTATGTTCTATCTTTTTTCAGATGTATCCATGAAAGTAAAATTCTGAAAAAATGTTTGTTCTTACCATCTGTCCACAAGCGCCATGAGGCTGCTAGAACAGGTTCTAGAGGAAACAGTTGTGACTGGCACCATGCCCGTGACCATTGGCCGACTGGTGGGCATTCTGCACAGGCACAATGGCGACTTCAGGGGCCTCAGCATCTCTGCCAGTGAGACTGAGGTAAGGTCCTATTCATCTGAATCAGAGACAGAATCAGAATCAATTTGATGTCACAATGAAATTCAAAATGACTTTCACCTCGCTGCCATATTCTCCATATCATAATATACACCTATATAACAAATGGCAATAAAAGTATTAAAAGAATTCTTGTATTTTTATATCAAAGTCCCATTACCCAATAGCATCACGCATTTTTCAACAATCGCCCCAACCCCTCACCCCTCCCATCATATAAAATCTGTGACAATGTGATAATCTCCAAGTGCAATAAATGTGAAGGAATTTGCCTCTAGTAATAGTACAGAGACATATTAAAAACTTCTAGAGTTTCACAGTACATACTTAAACATGGCAGAAAGAAAGCAGGATGTCACATGCAAAGCAAAGGCACAGTTCAAGAATCAAGACATGCTTTAATCAACATTTCAAGTCAACCCTGTCTGTCGGATAGATAGGATAGGAAGTCCTTCCCTGAAGTCGATCTACATGTTCCCTTCAGTGGAACAGAACTGGAAGATACACATATAGCTGTGTTGTTAGTATTATTTACATGCAATGGATTTCTTCCTGTTTTTGTCTCTCTGACATAGGTGACTTCAGACAGAGACATCACCAACAGCACAGTGAGCGTACAGCTGCCCAGAGAGCTGAATCCCAGTACAAACAACACCATTGTGTTCTGCATGCTCACCTGGCCTGAAACAAATGGGGTGAGGTGTGTGTATGTGTGTGTGTGTGTGTGTGTGTGTGTGTGTGTGACTGTCTGTATGTGGCAGTTACCAGAATTTGTGTAAAAGGATTTCAGTCCAAAGCAGTATTTGTTTAGGAAAATATTGCTACTTTAAACTCAACTCAAACTGGTGTGTGTGTGTGTGTGTGTGTGTGTGTGTGTGTGTGTGTGTGTGTGTGAGTGAGTGTGTGTGTGTGTGTGAGTGAGTGAGTGAGTGTGACTGTCTGTATGTGGCAGTTACCAGAATTTGTGTAAAAGGATTTCAGTCCAAAGCAGTATTTGTTTAGGAAAATATTGCTACTTTAAACTCAACTCAAACTGGTGTGTGTGTGTGTGTGTGTGTGTGTGTGTGTGTGTGTGTGTGTGTGGCAGAGACCGCTCTTACACCAGTTACCAGAATGTGTGTAAAATCTAGAAAAGAATCTGAAGGATTTCAGTTCAAAGCAGTATATATTTGTTTTGGAAAATATTGCTACTTTAAACTCAACTCAAATTGGTGTGTGTGTGTGTGTGTGTGTGTGTGTGTGTGTGTGTGCGTGTGTGTGCGTGCGTGTGTGTGTGTGTGTGTGTGTGTGTGTGTATGTCTTACGTCAAGTTATCAGATTTTGTGGAGAAAACTAAACTAGGCTACTAGACTACTACTAATATATCTATCCCAAGACTTTAAGTTCAAGTATTTTGTACATTCAAATTTAAAGAAAAAATCCACCGTAATACACTGTTAAAAAAAACAGCAATTGGTGATGAACCTTGCAGGTTTTGGTGTCAGTCCCTCAGAATCAAAGAGCGAGGGCTTCTTTCTAGACTCAACATTTTGCACAGATGTCCAACAATCATACAGGGAGAAATCCATCATAGAAGAGGCAGAGAGACCAATTTCTCAACCGCCAGTAGCATCAATAGACCCAAAATGCAATGCAGCTTTGATATCGCTGTTGCTGTCTCCACCTACACATACAGTGTAATACACAGCTGAAAGCAACAAGTCCAGATGAGTTCTCTGGGAGTTGTCATGGATTATAGTTAGTTTTCATGGATTGACCACTGAACTGTAAATATGATGCCTGTTCAAAAATGACAAAACATACATATTATGGGCACTGCATCCAAATTAATACTGTCTGGGTTGAATGTGTGTTGCAGGTCATATGGGGGACCCAAAATGTGCATGGGAGCAGACTAGTTGGCCTGAGTGTAGGGGGGAAGACAGTTTCAGGACTACAGGAGCGTGTCAACATCTCCATGAATCTTACCCTGGACATATATGTAACTTCAACTTCATTTACTGAATAGTAACCTAAAAAAGGCTCTCCCTCATATTCAAATTATACATGTTGATTTCTACATTTTACCTACCAATAGTTAGTGAAATAACTCTGTCCTATGTTTGTATCACAGGAGACCAAAAGACCCAGCTGTGTGTTCTTTAATTTTTCATCAAAGAGTAAGTGACTAGACGGTATCATATTTATCATGAATAAAAACAATAACTAATTATGCTTTTTATATTATATAGTAAATTGCATTCACTGTGGTTCCTTTTTACTGGAATTCCTTTCATGACATGCAAAGTGAGTTATGGTACTTCGGTGACAGCCTCATTTGCATTATGGATGACTGCTGTCTACCTATCTGCCTGCCTGTCTGTCTGCCTGTCTAGAGTATCATGATCGTGGCTGCCTGACCCTCTGGGAGCCTGGACAGAGTCGTGTCATCTGTTCCTGCGACCACCTCACCTACTTTGCTGTGCTCTTGGTAGGACTGCCATTTTTTCCCCATACCAACCGGTGCAGAATTGCAGGGAGGCGCTGAAGAGAAGCAGACCAAAGGCTCATTGAGAATGCTTATAGAGAAAGCATCCAAAAACACTATATACTGTATCCATTTTGGAAAATGTTGCTATTTTAAACTCATATTAACTCCATATAAAAGCTACCACTCACAGATTCTTTACATTCGGTATTCCGGTGTTTCTCAACCACTAGGCCGCGGCCCATGTGCGGGCCGTGAGCGCCCTCTAGTGGGCCGCGAAATGTTTTCAAGTTGAAGTTCACTTTTTGCGTGTGTTTCAGTGGACGGACTGACTGTCACCAGGCTGCGCACTGGACTCATCCCTGACCGCGTAGATACGCTCTTATTCTTAAATAAACCAGTAGATTGTCGTGCCATTGTTCCCAATACATAAACTGTGGCAGCGCCACAATATCGGCACGGCCGGCACAACATAAACAGTTAATCAATGTATAGAAATTGATCTAAATCGCTCTGTAATGCGTCTAATGTGCGCATCACATCATGTCTGTCATTTGGCGATGCAGTAGCTCTGTACTCAACCTGACCGTCCGTCTCCCGTTCTGAAAACATTCGTAAAAAAATATAAAATTCCACAATTTCTCCGAACTCGCATGTGTTGTAACGGTAAAGAGTAACTTACGGAAGCGTATTGCATTCACCAAAGAAAAAAAAATCGGAGATGGTTTCTCGTAATTATGACTTCTGTATCTCATAATTATGACTTAGTATCTCATAATTACGAGATAAAGATCTCGTAATTATGACTTAGTATCTCATAATTACGAGATAAAGATCTCGTAATTATGACTTAGTATCTCATAATTACGAGATAAAGATCTCGTAATTACGAGATAACTCATCTCGTAATTACGAGAAAAGAATACTTCCGGTTTGGGCATTTAGCCTTCAAAATAAAAGCGCAAGATTTTAAACTTGTAGAAATACTGTTTTAAACCAATTACCTTGTATTTAATCGTCAAATTCAATAAGTGAGCACCCATTTTATTGTTTGATGTCATGATAATAATGAACAATGCCATAATATCTGCCATTTGTAACTGTAAACGCTGTATATATTACACTTGCAGTATGGCTGACTTTGAGAGCCTGCCATGGCTTTTTTTTTTTAAAGCACTTGGGCCTAAATGTTACTGTGTAGTGAAAGTTCAGTTCTGCAGGAGTGTTTTGACATAGAACTTGTGCTGTTACAATGAAAGGTAAATTGTACAGTGTCCAATTTAGTCAGAAAATGTCAGAATAATATATAGTTAAGAATGGCACGTTATGGCATTGTTCATTATTATTATGACATCAAACATTAATATGGGTGCTCACTTATTGAATTTGACGAGTAAATCCAAGGTAATTAGTTTAAAACAGTATTTCTACAGGTTTAAAATCTTGCGCTTTTATTTTGAAGGCTAAACGCCCAAACCGGAAGTATTCTTTTCTCGTAATTACGAGATAAGTTATCTCATAATTACAACATCTTTATCTCATAATTATGAGATAATTATCTCAGAAAAACAGAGCAGAATTTTTTTTTTTTAATGCTCTGTTTTTCTGAATTAACGAGATAATTATCTCAGAATTCTGAGAAAAGTTTTCATGAAAAAAAAAATTCTGCTCTGTTTTTCTGAGATAATTATCTCGTTAATTCAGAAAAACAGGGCAAATTTTTTTTTCCGTAGTAACTTGATACTTTTCAGTCAGACAATTCTAACGCTGCTCAACACTCAGAAAGTTAACATGAGTGCAGTGCAGAGACTTCATTGCATATTCCGCCAGTTGGGTTCCGTTGGACACAATGTAAAGACAATTTAAATTAATGAACCCTAAAGAAAGTACATTTTCAGCCTGTGGTAAACATTGACGTCCGTTGTCGGGGTCCCGACTTTTGAATTATGCTTGGTTGAGTAACTTGTTGAGTAGGCCTGAAGACAGGTTACTTCCTTGTTTGCTGTGGCAATTATTGAATCATTAGTTCTTTTGACTGAGAATGCCCTGCTTTTATGGTTTTATGTTGGCTTCTGGCACACCCATACAATTTTAAAGAACCTGTTTGTTTTTATTGTATTTATTTAATTCGAGGGCTCCCGCCTGTATAACAGGGAGTGGTGTTGTTGTAGTTCATTAATACACTTAGAATAGATTATTAGATTAGATTATTAGAATAGAATAGATTAGCCAAAATAATTTGGGATCTTTTTTTTTTGAAAGTATGAATAGGTGGGCCTTGAAGTAGAAAAGGTTGAGAACCCCTGATCTAGTCAAAGCAAAGGTGGAAATAAAGCAAACAAAATAAAGCAAATGTGTAGTTTCTCCAAAAGATGTGAATGGGACCAGCAGTAGTGTTGGTTTTATTTTTATTTTTTATGTTTTATTACATTACTTGTACTTACAGTTCACAGTATGTTTGACCCACACGCATCTCTATTCTTCGATGAATCGAGAACAGAGTTAATACAATATGCCAAACAGGTTTGTTTTCATCACATATGCTATAATAACCACAGTTGGACATCATGTATCTAAAAAAAAATTTTCTTGGTGTCCTTTCATTCATAATCAACCAAATTTCATTAGATATCTTCAATTGGAAAGAGGCTATTTTTGGTAGCATTAACCTTAAAACGTCTTAAATTGTATTTCTGAAACACAGATACACCACAGTGTGTAGAGTAAAAAAAAAAAATCTCTCTCCATATGTGGCTATAATAAACTTTAAATTCAGGATCTCTCCTGTCCACTCTTTTTCCATCAGTCTTTAAATGTGGTAGTAGTAGTAGTATTTTATCAGCCATACAGGTACAACAGAAAAATCCTATTTGTTTTCTCCTCAGGTGTCTCCTTCCGTCAGCCCTGCAGACCAGCAGATTCTGTCTTACATCACTCTGATTGGCTGCAGTCTGTCTCTCTTTGCCCTGGTTGTCGCCGTTCTGCTCTTCCTCACAAAAAGGTCAGCGGAGGCTCCTTCCTCCCATCATTTATTCACCCGCTCACCCTTTCACACGTTCTCACTTTGTCTTTCTTCCTTGGTGGATGCTGCCTTCCTCTTTCCATCATTCCTTCCTTCCCTCCTCCCTGCCTTTCTTTCTTCCTTGCTTCCTGATCCCTTATTTTCTGCATCAACAGGATCATAACAGGACCTTTCCCTCCTTCCTTCCATCTTTCCTTCTGTCTGTCCTTTCTTCTATCCTTCCATTATTCCTTTCTTCCTTTGTTTCTTTCCCTTTTTCCTTTCCTGCTCTTCTCAACTTTTACCTTTCTTTCTTCCTTCCTTCTCCACTTCCTTCCTTCCTTTGCCACAATTCTCTATTTTCCTTCTTTACTTCTTTCCACCCTTCCTTCCATCCTTTCTTCCTCCCTTCCTTCCTTGGTTTGTATTCAGTTATTTTCAGTACCAACATGATCCTTACCTTCCCCCCTCCATCCTTCTTTCTGTGCCTCCTTTTTCTTGTTTTGGAACCCCCCTATTTTTTAAAGCACATTGGTTCTGTGCTATTAAAGCAATAAAATAATTAAATTAAGTAAATTGACTTTACTTGCCGCCTTTCTCAACATTATCCTTTCTTTCTTTGTTACCCTCCTTTCTTTCTTTCTTTCTTTTTTCTTTCCTTCCTTCCTTTCTTCCTCCCTCACTTGCTCCCTTCTTTCAATCAATCCCTCCTTCCTTCTTTCCTTGCCTTCTTCCTTCTATATGGCCGTATTTTCAGTACCAACAGGATTCATCTGTCTTCCCTTCCTTCATTTGTTCATTCCTTCCTTCCTTCAATATGGCTTTATTATCAGTGCAAACATTTAGTACTTAGCACAGATCCATCTCTCTCTCTGACAGAGGGGCCAGATCAGACATCTCCATGAAGATTCACATCAACCTCGCCGTTGCTCTGATCCTCCTCAACGTCCACTTCCTCCCCAGCCAGCAGGTGGCAGCACTGTCCTCCTCTGGGTTTTGCATCTACATGGCCCTGCTTCTTCACTACTCCCTGCTGGCCACCTTCAGCTGGACGGCTCTAGAGGGCTTCCACCTCTACCTCCTGCTAGTCAGAGTCTTCAACATCTACGTCAGGCGATACCTGCTCAAACTCAGCTTACTGGGCTGGGGTGAGTGGAGCCAATAGGGCCAGTAGGAGCCTGCTGCACGCCTGAGGGACTTTTGTTCCCTCAGTAAGGTCTGTCAGGCAGCTGACTTCTACAAGGCTGCCAATCTCCAGCACGACAATTTCTGCAATGAGCTTCAAGTGACCTTATTATAGCTGTCATATACGTGTAGTTCATTATTTAGTAGCTAATTAAAGATAATGGCATAATTAAATGAGATAATGAAACACTGTAGATAAGAAAATCATTCAGTTGATAGAAATTAATTCTTAGCAGGAGAAATGCTCACTAACAGATCTAAACAAATTTGTGCGCACGATCTGAGAGAAATAAGCTTTTCATGGAAAAAATTACAGGATCTTTTATTTTAGCAACAAAAAAATTAGACATGGGACTTAAACCTTTTATTCATTTAACATTCTTTTTTTCTTTCTTTTTGACACAGCAGCAAAAAAGATATTTTGCTGAGTCCCAATACCTTTCCCACTCTTTTATAATGGTTGTTCAAAAAGGATAAGCTAACATATTATATTTATTTAAGAAAACCTTACATCTGGATGTGTAGGCCCACCGGAGTTCCAAACTCATATGACCGCCTCTGGCGAAATCCCACGGGAAGCCGGTGGTGCGAAGATGGCGGCCCTAAACACCAAAACCAAACTACAGATTGGTTTCTGGAATGTCTGAACCATGTTTGCAGCTGGGAAGCTAGCACAGATCACCAATGAAATGAGACGCTACAATCTTAACATCCTTGGGATAAGCGAAATTAGATGGACCGATTCAGGATCAACCAAAACAAACACAGGAGAAACAGTCCTATACTCTGGGCGGGATGATGGTCAACATCATGAGGGGGTTGCCATTATTTTCTAGAAGGGTGTAGAGAAGACACTAATAGAATGGAAAACCATTAACAGCAAGTTGATAAAAGATTCAACGGACAACATACCCACCTAACAGTTATCCAATGCTATGCGCCCACCAATGATGCCAAAGAAGAAGACAAAGATCTATTGTATAACATCCTCCAATCCGAAGTCGAAAATACACCTGCCCACGATCTACTCTTAGTCTGCGGAGACCTAAATGCAAAGGTTGGAAATGACAACAACAACTATGAGAGAGCCATGGGCAAACACGGATGTGGAGAAATGAACAGCAATGGTGAGAAGCTAGCAACATTCTGTCTAATCAACAACCTGGTTATTGGTGGCAGTCTATTCCCCCACAAGAACATCCACAAGCTGACATGGCTCTCCCCAGATGGTAGAGACAAGAACCAGATTGACCATTTGATGATCAACGGCAAGTGGAGACGCTCGCTGAGAGATGTCAAAGTGCACAGGGGAGCTGATGTCGCCAGTGACCATCACCTTGTAACAGCGGACATCAAACTGAAGCTGAAAAGAACAGGCCTGCCACCCAAAGGAACACCAAGATTTGATGTCAGCATGTTGAAAGATCCATCCATAAAGGAAAAATTCACATTGCAAGTTCGAAATAGATATGAAGCCCTCTCAAATAACGCTAAGGAAGATGAGGAGGTAAATGGGAAGGACATTGACAAACACTGGGCAAATGTGGCTGAAGCCTACAATGAAAGTACTAAAAAAGTAATCGGACACAGGAGAAAACTGCGGAAAGAATGGATCAAAGTGGAAACATGGAAGGTCACTGAGGAAAGGAGAGAGCTTAAAAAGAAAGTAAATGACACCAAATCACTAAGGCTGAAACAGAAACAAGAAGCTCAGTATAGAAAGACCAACACACAGGTGAAAAGGCTAGTAAGGAAAGATAAGAGAGCCTACCTGGAGGAGCTGGCCAACGCAGCCGAAAAAGCAGCTACAAGCAACCAACAAGGAACAGTCTACAAAATCACAAATCTGTTATGCGGTAGAAAGTTTAGAACCAGTAACCTCATCAAGGACAAACATGGACAGCTACTTGCCACACAAAAAGAACAGGAAGAAAGGTGGATAGAACACTTCAGAGAGGTTCTCAACAGAGACCCCCCTCTACAACCAATAGAGATACAGGAAGCCGCAGAAGACCTGGACATCAACATCAACCCACCAACAAAAAGGGAAATCTTTGAAGCTATCAAATCATTAAAAAATGGGAAGTCCCCAGGTGCTGACAATTTAAATGCAGAACTCTTCAAAGCTGATCCAGAATTGGCTGCCAACATCCTCCTTCCACTGTTTACTGACATCTGGGTGGAAGGGAAGATACCATCAGACTGGACAAAAGGAGTGATCGTTAAAGTACCAAAGAAAGGCACACTATCAGACTGCAACAACTGGAGGGGCATAACACTTCTGTCAGTTCCCAGCAAGATATTCTGCAAGATCATCATACACCGAATGACATCAGCCATAGATGAAATACTCAGAGACGAGCAAGCAGGATTCAGGAAAGGCAGAGGGTGCACAGACCAGATCTTCGCTCTCAGAAACATCATTGAGCAGTGTAGTGAATGGCAACGACAACTATACATAAACTTCATCGACTTCCAGAAGGCTTTTGACAGCATCCACCGTGACAGCCTCTGGAAGATCCTCAGATGTTATGGTATCCCCTCTCATATTGTGAACATCATCCAACAGTTTTACAACAGCTTTTCCTGCACTGTAGGGGCAAACAAAACCAGCTTTGCAGTAGAATCTGGAGTCCGCCAGGGATGTGTAATGTCAACACTATTATTCAACCTCAACGTAGACTGGGTCATGTGGAGAACAACAGAAGATCAGGCGAGAGGAATTCGATGGACTCTCTATTCCACCCTTGAAGACCTTGACTTTGCCGATGATCTAGCCCTTCTCTCACGTACACATCACCATTTACAGGAAAAAACAGCGAGACTCCAGTCCTATGGGCAACAAGTTGGACTGGTGATCAACTGTAATAAAACCAAAGTCATGCCCATCAACATCAATACACCAAAAGCAATAAGAATAAATGAACAGATCATAGAAAACACCCATAACTTCACATACCTAGGAAGCACCATTTGCCACGATGGGGGTACCAGCCAAGACATTCACAACAGGATAAATAAAGCACGTGCAACATTCACCAGACTAAAACAAATCTGGAAATCTAACCAATACAGCTCCAAAACCAAACGTCGACTATACCAAAGCTGTGTATTGTCAACACTACTCTACGGAGCAGAATGCTGGAAAACAACAGAACAGGACACCCATAAATTATCTACCCTCCATACATCATGCCTACGAAAAATCATGCATATCTTCTGGCCAAACACCATCTCCAACAACAACCTTCTTAGAATCACTCAGCAAGACAAAATACATACAACATTACAGAGACGCCGGTGGACCTGGATTGGACATGTGCTCAGAATGGAAACAACAGCAATTCCCAAAGTTGCATTACATTGGACACCAGAGGGTAAACGAAAGAGAGGGAGGCCCAAAATAACATGGCGCAGGACCATTGAGAGAGAGCTACAACACCACCAACAAAGCTGGGGAACCATGGAGAAGAAGGCCAGAGACAGACAGAAGTGGAGGGACTGTGTTGCTGCCCTATGCGCCAGCCGGCGAAATGGGAATGAGTGAGTGAGTAAGCACAAATGTATCAGTGGGCCCCCTTGGGGAGAGTGAGCGCAGCGGCGTGGAACATTTCCGAGTTGTATTTGTAGGTCAAAGAGGAGCTTTCTCTCTTGTGAGTTTCAATGTACTAGGTGACGAAGCCTTCAAAAGAGTAAATGATGGAACAATTGAAGGAACGCTGTGCTGAATTTTTACAACTTTGGCATGTTCAAGTGATAACATCAATCCCTTTGCATCCTTGTGTTTCAGGCATCCCTGCAGTCATCGTGATCCTGGTGGTCATCATAGACAGAGACACATATGGCCGGGTCCCTCTGGACTCTGGCACCAACAGCACTGGTATAGAGATGTAAGAAAGCTGCAGGCACAAATCTGCAAAGACTTAAAGACGAGATGAAATGAAAAATGCCTTTTTAACCCTTTTAGATCACATCCCCGGTCATACTGTGCACCTATTTAACAATATATGCCAAAAAAAATACCAAAAATCAATTTCATTGTATTCTTATATCAAAATTCAATCATGTTTTCTTCCTGTAAAACAAAATATGCCGTGTGCTTACGTAAGCATGCCCGTAACTAATTTCAACCAATAATATCATGACATCCACCCATCAATCAATCTTCAACTTTTAGCGCACAGAGCTAAGAGGCTAAGATTCATTAGTTAGCTAGCTAGCAACAGCATGGTACTTCGGTGTGTCTTCGGGTGTTATGACACACCCACTTTTCAACGTTCAAATCAAATTCCTCCCAACGTTATGTCCCGCCTGTCATTCCTGTTTCACTCGGAAATACGTCACGATACGGAAGTTAGTTTCATCTCGACTTTAAAGCCGAGACTGACCCTGAATCTGTATTTAGTGTTTTTTCACGTGCGTAAAAATTCCGGTAATGTTTGGGACAACATGCATTTGATTAGTCAGTATTTTGAGACGTAATAATTATCCATACTCGCTCTCTTTCCAGATGCTATGTATCCAGTAACGTGGTGAAGATGGTGACTACAGTGGGAGTGTTCAGCTTGGTGTTTGTCTTTAACCTGACCATGCTAGTGCTGGTGGTCAGACGTGTTGTGGCTCTCCACCATACCCAGGAGGTACAGGCTAATCTCTACCAATCTGCTGCAGTTCCTTTATGGTTGATTTTAAATAAAAATTATTTCGGATGTGGCCGTTAAACACGTGAACGCTTTCAAGTTGAGGCAGTGAGATGTCATCGTATTCTTATTTCTATTCTTATTCTTATTCATGGATCGATACTTGCCGATTTTTTCTGACCTGCTGTTTGTGTTGCATTGCATTGTGTTGTGCAAGTCAGTTTGGGCAGGGGAGTGGCAGAGCGAAGCAAGATGCCTGTTCACTGCTGGGTGTCACCTGTCTGCTGGGCATCACCTGGGGCCTGGTCTTCTTCTCATTCGGCTACCTGACCACTCCTGGACTCTACCTCTTCTGCATCCTGAACTCACTGCAAGGTCAGAACAACCAGCTCGCTCATCATAAACATTCATATATGATTAAAGCTGCTCAGAAATCCATTTGGATGTCATATCTAAAAAAGAAAATAAATCAAAAACGGGCAGAAAGTGAGTTTTGAAAGCCAGAAATCTCAGCACCTGGCCAAGTAATGTGGATATAATTAGGTTTGGAAGATTTGTAGGTCAAATGATATTAGATGCAGGGGCTTTGCCATAATGTTGGTCAGTTGTCAAGAAGATTTATCACAGAAAGATAATTTCCATTTCCTGGAAAAAAGCACACCTATTAGCAACAGTGATATTGACCAGCCAATTTGCATATTGACATTTAGTAGCCTGACGTACTTGCAGTGCTGTTTCTATTCCTTTCATTTCAGTGACATTTGCATGAGTCTCTCACTCTCTCCTCCTTGCTCTTTTTCATTCATTTCCTCTCTTCTCTCTCTCTGTTTCTCTGTCTCTATCTCTCTCTATCTCTCTTCCTGTGACTCATGCAGGTTTCTTCATCTTCCTGTGGTTCTGTATGGCTATGTTGAAGACTAGCCCCGCATCTATGAAGACAGGCAGTGAAACACAGAGCACCAGGACCTGAATTTACCCAACCAGCAACACATCGAGCTACGTGCATGTGCGTGTGTGTGTGTGTGTGTGTGTGTGGTGGATGACAAATGAAGTACAGGATTTCACACTTAAAAGTGGAGAATTGTAAATATAGACACACTGTTTCCCGTTGGTGTTTCTGTCATTGTGATGAATTGAAAAGACGACATTGCTTTAAGAGTGTGGAAAGTGTATAATAATGTAGCAGAAAACCAAATATGAAAATTTCCCTTTTTTTGTACAGTATTTTATCACTAAGAGACCGGAAAGTGTGACGGGCCTTGTGAATCCAATGAATTTGTCTCTAGTGAAAATTAATAGGATTTTTGGTACCTGTCCTTCAAACAAGTGAAATCATGTCAATAGAATGTTTTATCGACTTGATCCATTTTTGAAAAGTATTTTGCTACCACTCATATTTCGTGATACCGCCATGTCACAAAGCCATTAGAGTGCGTTCTGCACTTTGGGTGTGCAGCTGTCCACAAAAAACAACAACAAAAACAATAAAAATGAGATGTCAGGTCAGCAAAAAAGGGAAAAAGGGACATTTGATGTCTGGGACAAATGCTGTAATGCTAAGCTATATTATGGTTAGAAAATTTTGCTTTTTTAATTGTGTCTTCAAAACTGACGAAAATCTACCTCATCCATATTACAGAAAACCAGCCATTTCACACATGTATCCATTTTCACATTATTCTGATGCCGTCCTAAATGAAGTTGTGAAGACATGTTGTATATCAGTGGTGTAATGTTGCTGTTTGACTCTGTTTTTAATGTTGGTGAAAGTTGCACTGTTGAGTGGGGAAGATTTGTTATGAAATCAACAAGTTAGTGAGATGAAAAATCAACAGTTCACATGTACTGTTTGAAATGTGACATCCGTTTATGATTGGTAACATCTCAGGAAGGAATGTTATAAAATTTTGTATATTTTTTAAATACTGAGTGATGAAACTTCTTTCCCCCCCCCCCCCAAGTAACATGTGTAACAGTGTGTGTGCTGAATAAAATTCCTTTTGAACAGATCATTTGCATAACATGTCTTTAACTTTTAGGAAAAGCCAACTTACCATTATACAAGAAATTATTTTCCTGTAAACAGACCCAGTATAAGTGAACCAAATGCGTCTAAAAGAGCTGTAAAGCAAGATTAGATTGTATCATCCGCTTTCAACACATGGAAAACAAACTTACCTGCAGTCATGCGTCATGTGCTGAGAAAAAGATTTGCATAAAACAAACATCCCCTTTCGGCGAACAGAACACTGTTCTCCCTATTCTGCTGTTGTAATCTAACCCATGAGATAACAAAATTAACACAGCGAACCACACAAACGTTTGGCTGGACATACCGTGTTCACTTCGTAGGTAAGTAGTTGTATCTCTATTTATATTCTAGTATTTAGTGTTAGTATTTGTCTGTTATGTATGTGCATTATGTGTCCAAGTCTGGGGGGAGTGTGATGTATTGTTGAAACTAAATATAGTACCTGTAGATATGCTTCATCTTCTTTTTTATTGTTTTTGAAGACCTTGTTGTAATTAATTTCCTCTATTTCTGTAATCATAGGGCAATTAGTGAAAAATAGTACATCTGCTGGAAATTCTGAGGTGTTATGTAGAAAGGAGTGCTGAAAGAGACTGAACGCTGGTTTTCTTTTCTTAAAAACAAAAAAAAAATCCATATTAACAAGTCATTCATTCGAGTATTGTGTCTTAAAATCGTATTTTTCTTTAAACGAGAGAAGAAAAAAGTAAAGTGTCATTTTATTGATGTTAGTGGGTCGATCTGTCTCATTCTGCCTTGTTTCAAACTGCACTGGCAAGGAGTGAAATTACCTCACCCAACTGTTATAAGCTAAAGATTTTAAGACTATGTGAATACAGTATAAGGACTAAATGACTTGTTAAAAGGGACATTTTTTGCAGTGAATATTTTTTCAAGGTGTTACCAAATTCAACAACCTGATAGAAAATATCCAGTCAAGTCCAGGTGAATACTATAGGCATATCTTTCTTACCAACAGAAGCAGTTGTGTATGATTTTGCTATATTCTGTTACTCTCTAATTTGTCTATAATGTCATCTGAACTTTTGCATGTGAACTCGCAGTTGAAGCAGACTGGATGTATTAGTCTAAAATGCCCCTTCTTTCTACTTTGCATTTGTTCTGTCAGTGCCACATTCAGAGGAAGTACAATGCTTCCCTTACTGCTGCTATTACTGCCGCCAGAACTGCTGGCCAGTCAAGGTACGTATTTAACTGGTTAGTAGGGATGGAGACAACTCTGTTTTATTTTAATTTGGTAAATAACATAATTTGGATTCATATATTCAGACATACATCAGAGAAGGAGCGGGCATGCGTATTGTTTCCTGGGATCTCTATTAGTTGCCACTGAGGTGACGACAATGCAAATTACGGATTTGTAAACTGTGCGAACGGATTCACAAACCGCAGTTTACTAATCCGTTCGCACCTATTTACACATCAAGTTTTTTTTCTACCATACTAGTTTTTTTTTCTACCATATGACCCCAGAGAGGCTCCGTAGATTTCAGTGGCTGGAGAAACCAAGGATTTTTTTTTGATTTTTTTTTTATTCATTATTTAACATCCAAGTCTTATTATTAACTGTAAAATCTTTGGACCACTCTTTGGTCAGATACCTTGAGAAAAACATTTGGATATTTATACAAAAACCCTGCTTATGGCAGCTTTAATCAGGAGGCAAAGGTCCACAAAAAAAAAAAGAAAAAGTTATTCACAGACAGTGGGTGACGGCTAATCATGAACAGTGACACAAGATATGTTGTTTTTCTTTCCCCATTTCAATCCATGTGTTCAGTTTGTTTTAACATTTCAAATGGGACCATCAATATGAACCTGAGGGACGAGAATCTTGAAGTCATAGACAGTAAACATATGGGCTTGAGGTGCATGAAGGAACAGCAGCAGTGCTACATCGAATGCAAGTCCAATGATGATGAATCCAATCCAATGTTTAATTTCACTGGTTGTCGAGGTGTGACGTTCTCGAGTTCAAATGGTGTGCTTCACTTCAACATAGACGACCGTAAGTACTCCATTTCTGGAGCATACTGGCGACCGCTATAAGGTGCATGCAGCTCTGCTCAAACTGCTCCGCTCACTTGGCTTGACTCTCGCTTATTTAATATCTTAGCTAATCTCCTTTGTTGCATGTTACACTGCATTCCCCCATCTAGTAGGGGAACTAGTTCAGTGGATACAGACAAGTCTTCTAACCTTTTAGCAACAGGTTTTATTGAGACGAGAAAGGGTTTGGTGTAGAAATATATTGCATGTCATCAGTTTACAGTCTTTCAAATCTAACCAGACAAAGCTTTTTTTCACCATAAAATAGAAAACAGACAGCATAGCTAAGTCTATGAACCAGTAATCCCTTAAAATAACCTTACATTTTCATGAATTTACATTAATTCACCCCTTAATTCATGCAATAGTACGTACATCAATACATCCCCTTAAAATTAATTAGGGAGTTATTAATGGAGAGATCCCATCGAAACCTCCTTAAACACCCCCTTAATCTTGACTCCTTTTATTTTTTTATTTTAAGCTGCTACACCAGGTCCATTCTTGTTCTGCCTGCGGCCCGCTGGTTGTGTTGCACCTATCTATATTTTACCTGTGTAAGTGAACACAATTATCATATAGGGTAGGCCTACTTATGTCACCTTTTTTGTGTGTAGGTATGTGTATTGTAGTCCAATAGAAGGCTTTTCAGCAGCTATCCATAGATAACCTCATTTCCAACATTTATTTAAACCTGCAATAAGCGATATCAGACCTTATAACCAATCCTGAAACTAATGTGTGCTGTGTGGAGATTTCATTGAGACATAATGATATAAACCAATATCCACACAGCAGCAGCTCTGTTGCTGTTTTCTCCTCTTTTCTAAAGCTTGTTGTCAAATTCCGCTCCTGAACGAAGCTCCTCCGGCTCCATTCAGTAGCTTTTCATTTTTTAAAACTAGCTTGTCTCCTCCTTCGCTGTTTAAAAGCGGCGCTCTCCCCCTCCCATTCCTGAAAAACATTCCGTAATGGCAGAATCAATGAAGCGAGCGAGTAAACTTGTTAAACTAGTAAACTTAGTAAACTTGTTAAACTAGTAAACTTGTTAAACTAGTAAACTTAGTAAACTTGTTAAACTAGTAAACTTGCTACCTGCCTCTTCACTTGTCATTGTGGGACATGTAACCTTCAGCAGGAGAAAGATCTGTCAAAGTGAGACTGGTAACCGGTGATACTTCTCCGTAGGTATGGTTAGCTTAGCAATTAGCCTTTATGCACATATGCACAGTCCTTGGCTAGGTTTGTCTTTTGGGGCCTCAGTAGTCCAGCAGCTTTGCTGTGCTTTATTTACAAATGTGTTGCAGTTTCTGTCACCCTCTAGTGGTCAGAAAATCACTTATTGCAGCTTTAAGTGATATTGGTTTGTGCTCCTGTCCATCCCCAACCATCCTTTTCGCTCAGCCCTCTTTGTGTCTCTGCTTCTCCAGTTCTACAAGTCATCAAATAAGTCTCTCTCTCTCCCACTGTTCCTTCTCTCTCTTTCTATCCCAGTTGGCCACTGCACTGTATACTCGTGCAATGTGAATGAAATCTTGCCACTGATCAAGGCACTGAATCACCCACACACTTACCAGAAGGGAATGATGAAACTCCTCCACATCAGGGAGTCATGCAGACAGCTCTTCAGCAAGAACCACGAACTAATGAAGGTTTTTATAATGTAAGTGTCAGACTCACATACTACTACTCCTCTCTGTACTCTCTGTACACTGATCCACTCTTCTCTACTCCACTCAGCATATCTACTCTATTCTGTGCTACTCTACCTTTCATTCCCTTGACTAGCGTAGTGAATAGTTTTGCAGTTTTGTTCATATGACATAACTCACACAAATAAATGCTTGTTTTTACACCAAACTCGAGGATTATCATGCTTGATACCTTCGCTTTACTATTTCAAAGAAAGTTCTTTTCACCGACCTGTTTTTAACAGTGGAAAAACAAGGATCAATACTGAAGTATGATACTTCTGATCCTGACGTGTCCTTTTGAAAATCAATCCTCACATTTTAATATCTATTTTTTATGATGAATTGAATGTGTATCTGATGCTGAAAAAGTGAAAAAATTAAATACTGTAGCAAATAATTGTGTAGGACAGGAACGGGACAGAGTGAACGTGTATAATGGCAGAAAGAAAGCAAGGTATCTTTTGAAATTATTTCACTCAACTAAACAGTAATGAAGCAAAATGTGATATGTGTCAAAAGGCTTATTGTGGCAATACCACAAACCAGCTGAAACACATGAAAATCAGCCACATAAAAGAACATGACCAGATGATAATATTAAGTTCTTTTAATCATTTGAACAGAATGCAGGAAATATTGGTTACTTCTTGAAGAGCAGAATATTACAGTAGAGTAATACAGTAATAGACTGATGAATATGCATATATAGGTTTAGACTGAACAAATTCTCAAACAATGTCTGATTGCATTATATCCATTTTGTAATATATCCATTTTGTGGAAAAACTGATATGCATTGCTGAGTATTTCTAAAACATAAAAGATACCTTTTAGCATGTTACTGTTTTGAAGGTAAAGATCTAAGGTTGCTAATACCTTCAGGAATGATCTGTAGTTAATTTAACTCTTGCCAGCCATCATTTTATCACAATTAGTCACTTTTATCAAATGGTGGAAAATGTATTCTGGAATTAAACTCTTCATATATTAATTAAATTACATACTTTAAATGTTAAGTAATTGCCTGTAGCTACTTAGTCTATTTTAGGTCGCATGAGAGTTATACTGCCTATATAAAGACTTAAGTACATGTAGTGTAGCTTGGACATTATTTTTCATAGATGACTCCCAAAGAGCTGCAGAGGTTACAAGAAGCCTGAGAGAGATGATTGTGAAGGACCTCCAGCCAATCTCAATTATAGATGACAGAGGTTTTAATGCATTTGTCAAGAGCTACATACTAAATACAATTGCAGACATGTATAAAGACAGTCAAGACGAAGTAAAATGAAGTTGAGCAAAAGTACTCAACTCTACACAGCCACCTATCCCCCAACAAACATTTCCACGCTCCCACCTGCAGGCTCGCCCGCCCTTTACCTTTGGCCGCACAACAGGGAAGTAAACCAGGAAGAAATGTTTTTTTCAGGGTTTTGCGCTAGGTAAGGAGCAGCTTTCGTTCAAATGAATGGGCGGCCATTTTTCTGTTCATCCTCCCATAAAACTTCCTTGGTAGTAAGCCTATATGGCGCCATCATGGACAGAACGCACAGCCCCTCCCTGTGGTGGAAACTAGAATTGCACAAGTTTGAAAGCATTGGCGAACAAATATAAGACATAACACAGTATAAAACGTAACACAATTTCAATAAGTAAAAGTAAATGAAATGAATGCATACCATAAAATGTGACCTTACATTTAGTGTGTCACATCAGCAGCAGCAGTACAGTATTACTAGTAGGAGTAATAGCAGCAGCAGACTAGCAGTAGTAGTAGCAGTAGTAGCAGTATTAATATTTGTAGTATTAGTATTATTATAATACTCTAGTGTATACTACTCTGTACTGTGTTGTGCTAGTACTAACACTACTGTACTTCTCTTTCCTACTCACCACATTTTCCACCCCTTCTCATTACTCTCCTGTCCTCCTGCAGCATTGAAAGAACGTTAATCCATAATATCATGAGAATATCCCAGGTTGAGGCTGGAGGCTCCAGATACTACAATTTGAAGGCCTTGGCTCTGAATGTGGTCAGCATTAGTCAGGCTAACCTCAGCTCTTCACCATCCAATGGCAGGATTCAGATAGAAGTTCCACAGGTACAGAAGAAGTACTGAAATGGTGGTGATGAAGGCAGATGTGACAGTGATGATGATGATGATGATGATGATGATGATGATGATGATGATGATGGTGGTATGATGATGATAACATGATAATGATGGTAATGGTGATGATGATTTTAATTATTGATTATGATGATGGTGATGCTAATGACAATTACAATGATGATAAATTATATATCATCCAGATTTGCTCATGCAAGTCCATGTGAAGGGAGGGATAAGTCTGAGTCCAGTTTCAAGTATTTGAGGGACAAGTCTGAGTCAAGTCTCAAGTGTTTGAGGAGCAAGTCCAAGTCAAGTCTCAAGTGTCTGAGGGATAAGACTTAGTCAAGTGTCAAGTGTTTGACGGACAAGGCTCAGTCAAGCCTCAAGTCTTAGGTCACAAGTCTGTGTCAAGTCTCAGAGGGTCTGCTGAAACCACTACATTACAGCCCGCTGATTCCATCATTTCCTATTTAGCTATTAAATTAACTCTGATGGGTGTGGACATACATAAACACTGGCATAGTGTTGATTTTTACACTCTGAGTCAAATTAACACTGATGATTTTGCTGTGTGGGACTTGAGTGCGAGTCCCAAACTTTAGTCCCCATCTTGATATCCTCTTTCTCCATCCATCGTTTAGCTGCTCCCTCAGAACAAGTCATTTATCCCAGAGACGTGGCTGCCTGTGGACGCCCTGCAAGACATCCCAGAGGAGGAGAGGACTGTTGGTTTGGTTAGCTATATCTGGCACGACGAGTTCCAAGTATGTTCTGTACTCCTCTACTATTTATTCTGACATTCATCATTTGCTTTTCAGTCAACAACTCATATAAGATTCGACATCATGATCATGACTGTATGCATTTGTTATTCTGTGGCCACTTTGTCCTTCACAAAAACCAAACAATTTTGTTTTAATTCATCTATCCACCTCCAATGAATCATATACTATGCTATGATATATATACTGTTTCCTTCCATGACCCTACTGAAACTCTGTCATCCACATAGTTTGAACAGGAGGATATCTCATCCATGGTTATCAGGATAGAGCTGCTGGGAGAGGAACACTTTCATGATCTGATCACGCCACTGAAGATTATTTTCAATCTCACTGCTCACACAGATATGGCTGTAAGTGTGTTTGTGCATGCATACTTTGACAACCAGACAGACTGATATGCTGAATATGTTAGAGTTTGCATTTGTGCATCGGACAAGATACCAGAGCATTCACCTTGTTAGGTTCAGTGTTTGTCTCTTGGTGTATGCTATGCTTGTAGACTGTTTTCTTCAAATGCAATATGAGTTTTAGCCAATGCATCTTACACCTTGGTGCTTGCTTGGCAGTGAAAATGAAGACAGATTTCTACAGGAACATTTCTAAACCTGCAAATTACTGCAGCCCTCATAAACTGTAATAACTAATTGAGTTTACCATTTTGTCACCTGCCTTTTTAACCAACTTGGTTAAAGCTACTTTTAAACTACTGGTTAGACAACTTTAACCTATTACTTACTATGTAGTATTACCAACTTCAATAAAGCTCTTCATTTTTTTTTATTTTTACAGAATGATTCACGGTTACAGTGTCACTATTTTAATGAAAATGGTGGGTATATATCAATTTTTGCTTACAATAGGGCAAACAGCAGAGCACTGTGACTATATTCTAGTTACTGTTATTATATTTCACTATCTTACATTATTGATATTTGTGTCTGTTAGGCTGGGGACACACTAGAGCATTATCAGGCCGATTTACAACTGATTTGAGGTGTTTACAGATTCAATCTTAACCACCCTGACCATCGGCTCCTGAGAAGTACTCCAACCCATAGGCCTACCCAAGATCTGCGAGTTTCTCCAAGAATAGCGAGTCAGCAGGATAATCTAAATTATATCATGAAGTGTGTGATGCTTTGTCCTTGCCTGACCTTGCCTATGCTCCAAGGTGTGAGCATATTTACGACTGAGAGACAAAAAAATCTGTGAAATCTGTTGTTTTGTGTGTGATGCAATGCGTTTTCAAAATCGGTTTGGATTTTAAAAGTTCTAGTCTGTCTCCAGCCTCAGTGTCCAAGTATATCAGTGTGTTTCTCTGTGTCTGAAAGAAGTTGTCTCTACCTACCTATTCATTGCTTTTGTACATGTGAAAGTTTGGCACGTGTATGTATCTCACATATATGCTTATAGCTACATGTGAAATTAAAGTTCACATTTATCACATCACAATTATGTTTGGCAAGTGAGCCACATGTGAAAACATATTTCCACATGTGAAATTAGATATTCATATGTGGAAGGGAAAACACTGAATTTACATGAATTCACATGAGAGCTCTTAATAGTTAATAGACAAATAGTTTCACGTTATCAACTGTGCCATTTTCTTTTCACATCTGGGCATTTTAGTGCACGTGTGAAAAAAAGACACTTTTCATGTGACAAGGAATTGTTAAGTGTGAATCTGCCCATTTTTACATGTGCCATTTTTGTAAAAGTGCCTCATAACTGGATTTTCTTTTATTTAGATGACTAGCTGTATTAGGCTTACAGGAGCTAATAGAGTTTTAATGTGAACTTCCTCAGAGTGGCTCTGGAAAACAGATGGGTGTGAAACTTATAATAGTACTTATAACAACACTGAGCTTGAATGCAGCTGTAACCACACCACGCCCTTTGCTGTCCTATTGGTAAGGAAGATACACTCAACTTTTATTGATTTGTTCATCATGCTGGATGTCAGTACATACTATTTATTTCAGATTCAGGATCATCGTTGTTCAATCATGAAAGGAAATATAGCACCATAGTGTGAAAAAAAAATCTTATTTCTGACATGTCTGACTTGTGTCTAGATGCTGGTATATGTTACACTGTAAATTCCAGCTAATGAATTATCACTATTCCATCTTTCCTGCAGATAAGAGACCCCATAGCAGAAGTCCACTGGAGAATATTGTCAGTTATCAGTTACATAGGCTGCAGCCTGTCTGCTTTCTTCACTGCCTTATCCGTCGTCATGTATATAATCAGACGGTAGGTGTGCATATGTGTATGCATGTGTGTGTGGCCAATGCCAGTGAACAGGTTTTTTTTGCAATGAAGCTAGTAAGCGCTCCTGTGCTTTTTATGCTGCTGGCTCTCAGGCATTTTCTCAATTGGGAGACCAGAGTTTGATTCCCAGCAGGGACGCTTACACAGTGTTGCGGGGCTGTTAGACTCTTACTCTTGTTATCCAACAGGCCAGAGTTCATGTATCAAAAATCACAGGAAATAAAATTAAAAATGAAATCAAACTGATGCTATTAGGCCACCACTGCTCAAACAGTTCAGTGTTTTCTACCACACTGTGATTATAAAGTTCACATTTCTGCTCACTTTGGGTCTCACTTGTGGTGAGGCTAGCCGGTGGCCTGTAGTGGCCAAAGGGAATGATCACATCTCAGCAACTCAAGAATCAAACATGCTGTTCATCTGACATGGAGGATCATTCATGTGAAATGTATGTTGTAAATACAGGCAGAGAGGCAGAAATAATATCATTGGCTTGAGCTAAGCCTCCAATTTTTTGGAGCTGAAGTTATCTAATTGGAAAACTTGAATAGCAAAGAAGACACTCTGGTCAAAATATACATACGAAAATATAAATAGCATTTACGATTCAAGATCTTGGTTGGGTCAGCAGGCTACCTACCTAGATAACTAAAGGCTAGTATGGCTAGTTTGAACTTGGAAGGTCAGCTAGGCTAACTAGCTAACTTAGATAACTTAGTATGACTAGATTGCATTTTTTCAGTTAGTAGTAAGGCTAGCCTTCATAATATTAGCTACCTCCTCTCTTACCTCTTGTCTTTTTTACTAAGTCTAATGTTACTTAAAACAATGGTTCTTTGTATCGACTATATGTTGTATATGACTACACATGGAGCCAAATCTTCACCTGTAACCTCTAGTCTGGCCATCTCTCTTCTGCAGAAACCACAGAGAGGACTACTCGACCGCCATCCACGTCTCCCTCAGTGGGGCCTTGTTCCTGCTCAATACCTCCTTCCTGCTGACTGAGTGGGGGGCCACGATGAAGCTGGACTGGGTGTGTGTGTTTATCGCCGCTGTCACACATTACTCCCTGCTCTGCACTTTCACTTGGATGGCCATAGAGGCACTGCACGTCTACTTACTGCTGATAAAGGTGTACAACACCTACTACAAACACTACCTCATCAAGCTGTCTCTCGCTGGATGGGGTAAGTACTGCAGGGGTGCCGATTCACTAAATGCTAACATGACATAGTCCCTGCATCTGATAGAATTTGCTACCATACTTTGAAACCTGCTTATTAAGACTAAATGTTTGATTACAAAGTGTATCAATGACTGACAAAATACTATAATTTGGTTAATGTGATGCGTTATTAATGACATAGCTCATCAGATCAGCTTAGAGGGGGAAATTGGTCCTGAAACTAATGTGTGCTATATCCACACACAGCTGTGTTGCTGTTTTCATCTCTTTTCTAAAGCTTGTTATCAAATTCCGCTCTGGAATGAAGCTCCTCCCGGACCGTTCAGTAGCGTTCCATTTAAAAACGAGCTTGCCACATCCACGAGTCGATGAAGTGAGCGAGTAAGCTTGTTAAACTAATAAACTTGCTACCTACCTCTTCACTTGTCATTGTGGAACATGTAACCTTCAGCGGGAGAAAAATCTGTCAAAGCGAGACTGGTAACCAGGGACACTATCTCCACGGATTCATTTAGTTATAGGAAAAATCTACCCTTGAATATTCATACTGTTAAATATATTTTTTTAAAAAGCAGGGGGAAGCAAACAACGCCACCTTGGGAATTTCACCCAAGGAGATCTCACAATAAGTACTAGACTAAATACCCAAAGTAGTAACACATAGGTTCATCCACTAAAGGAAGACAGAGACACGTTTCCAAATGAAAAAATGTAATTTATTAAAATTCAAAAAGGAGACTGGAAGGAGCTGGGGAAGAAAGGGGTTAGGAAACACTGAAATAAGACTGCCATAAACTATTATGCAAGCTGTAGAAAAATAAATAGTTAATTACAATAACACAAATACAGCATCTTCTTTTAGTTAAAACTACTTCCAGTCTCTGGATAAAACTAGAACTACAATTATTAAAACTACAGCATGGTAGTAAAATCACGGGGCGAGGGCCGCTAAAGGGAGGTCGACTATGAGGGCGGACGCCCAAGGGGTGCAATACTCACTCGTGCAACCACAGCAAAACCAATTGAACCACAGCAAAACCAAGCTTACAAGGTGCCCAGTGCTCGGCACTCAGCTCCACTGTAGAATCCTACTAAAATCTCCAAAACACATGCCCCCAGGGGGAAATATTATACCAGTTGGTTTACAGACACAGTTACAATTCGTACAGTGGCAAGCAGCACTGTAACCACACTCTGAAGCTAAGAACAATTAAACTCAGGCAAAACAGCAGCGGTGGCAGGGACCTATAAACATAGACATACCATTAATAAGGTTCCATGCCAACCATAGACCAAAATGTTACCTCAGGCACTTGAAGCAGCCTACTTACCAAGTCTGACTCTCATGGGCTGATTACAACCACAATCGTTACCTCAGCTGAATGACGCACCAGCCAGCGTTCACTCAGTCTACAGATGATCGTTTGCTACTACCCAAAGCAGACATCAGCAATGGCCACCATCAGGAAAGCTACCAGTCTATAAAGAAAATAATAGGTTAAAGGAATTGAACACAAAACATGCTATGATATTAACTAGCTCCCTACCTACCTCAAGGTGAGGAATTAAACAGAAAGACCACAGCAGGGGAAAACATTGGCTCAGCAGGCAGAGACAGGAGTGCACTGGTGTCTCTCTTTTTCTACAATGGATTTCTCCCTGTATGATTGTTGAACGTCAGTGCAAAATGGCAGCTCCAGAAAGAGAGCCGATGCTGTTTGGTTCTGAGGGACTGACACCAAAACCTGATGTTTATCCATCGTCTATTTGGCAAGTTGTCTGCTGGAAAAAGAACAAGTACAAATCCTGTACAGGCCCACGGTGCGCGTGTTGAATTCCACTAGCTGCGGTCGGAAAACAGACAGAATTATTGACGGATAGAGTTCTGTCCATTGGGTTGTTTTGGAACGTCAACATGGTGGAGAGGCAGAAATACAGCAGCCTAGCTTCGCTCATAACGGAGCTACTTCATAGAAACAAGTTGAATTCACTTGAATACATTGTTTTATCACTCACATTGAGGTGAAAATAGGAAAGAATGTGTAGTTTCTTCTTTCTTGACATTTTCACAACGCAACCTGTCAGCGCCGCGGCTCAGATTAAACTGTCTGTGCTTGTCATTTGATTGTGCATTTGTTTAATGTGACACGGCATCCAGTTGAGTGGAGTTTTACGTTTTTAAGCACTGTGATTGGCCCGAAGGTCCAAACACCGCCCAGCCAGCGCTAGCCGGCACTGCCAGTGACCCCCTGGATATAGCCTAGATTTGTTTCCTCTGCCAAGAGACTCAGGGCTAGTCAAAAAACATTCCCGGCTAAAGCCCCGGAAGCCCGATGCTGATGTCGAGAGCAATACCCCATAGGCGAGAGGCCATCTTTTAATCAAAGACACCCTGTGGAAAAAGGGAAACAAACACCATGTCACAAAGCAACATCTCACTAAGCATTACCTGACTGACTGACTGACTGACTGACTGACTGACTGACTGACTGACTGACTGAATGCATGACATGTTGCGTGATGCCCTCAGCTGTGCCGTGGGAAAAATACACTATCAGCAACAAAATGGGCCCAGAAATGCAAGATAAATCACCAAAAACATTGCTAAATTAGTGTTTTAGGGTGGTTTTCCTTTAATAACCACGTCCATTTTAACACATCATTAACACGATGTTAAGCTGTGTGTGTGTGTGTGTGTGTGTGTGTGTGTGTCTGTGTGCCCATGCACACTTCCCAGGGATCCCTGGTGTAATTGTGGGAATCTCCGTGGGAGTGATGGACGTCAAACAGTTTTACGGCATTGCAGAATTGACCATGGCTGATACCAACCAAACTAATGCCATGTAAGTAAATGGCCACTGCTTCAAGCAATGGAGCAGACATATTCCATCTGAAAACAAATTCAATGTAAATCCTCTCTTAACCTGTTGCATTCAGGGATTGTCTGTCCGCTAATGGCATGGTATAATATGAAACAATACTGTCCTATGGGTCAAACATACTGTAACCACCTAATGTCCCACAGCTGCTGGATCACAGATGACTCCTTCTTCTATGGGGTGAACCTGGTGTATTTCACCCTTATATTTGTCTTCAACTCTGGCATATTGGTGGCAGTGGTCTCTAGTATCTGTAAGATGAGAGGAACGTTCAAACACAAACCTGGGGCACAGAGAGACCCTGCTGGTCTGTGCTGTACGGATGGCCTCACTGTGATGGGTCTCACCTGCCTCCTGGGGATCACCTGGGGCCTGGCCTTCCTGGGCTCAGGACACGTCAACTACCCCATCCTCTACCTTTTCTGCATCTTGAACTCGATACAAGGTCTGCTGTCTGAGGATGATTGTCCCAAGTTCGTTTTGACTAGTGTGTCTCTGTTTGAAAGCTTTTTTAACCAGTCTGTCGGAGTTCTTTTTATCAATTGTCTCTGTTCAAGTTCTCTTTTACCAGCTTGCATCCCTGCACATGACAATTTAACTTGTGTGTCTCTTTGTCAAGGTTTCCTTATCTTCTTGTGGATCTGTGGCTCAACCAGGAAGCAGAGGAAGAGAGCAATAGAGGCCAGAAGTATTTCAACCCCTATGAAGAGTTCAGAAATCAAATCCAACTAGGCCTCATTTCCTGGCGTCCAGCCCAGATGACAATAACCCTACCTGTAACCATGGAAAGAGTAACCATGATGATAGTAACCCTACCTGTAACCAAGGCAACGGTAACCCCCCTACAACCCTGGTCATAGTAACCGACCTGTAAATCTATTCATATATTCTCATTACAGTAACCTTTTCTGTAACTATATCAGCTATCTTCTTTCTATACCATTGAATTTTTTTTCCCAGCAACATAAATTATTTTCATTTTGTTTTTAAAAACTGTGTGTAAAGCATTCATTGTGGAACGAATTTTGAATTAATCTGACTTCACTGTTTTGACTATCTTGAAATCAGAGCAGCAAAAATGAGTAAATAAAATATGTCATGAACAATTTGTAGTGCCTACGAAAAGCAGTTGAGCGGTTGCCATTGTTTATTTACTGCAGAGTTTTCCCTACCTGTAGCTGCCAGCGCTGCGGTGTCTCACGTTTCACTCTTGAAACGGTTAGCCAATCAGAACAGAGGGCTCGTTAATATTAATGAGCCTTAAAGACACAGCGACAGAAACAGCCTGTTCTTGGTAAGGCTCAGAGAGATGCTGGAAAATGAACGTGTAAAAATGGATTGAGGGTGTTTTTGGTACAAGACACCACACACACAGCTTTGAATGGACCTCAAGACAGAAAATAAAACACTGGAAAGTGTAGAATATGGGATCTTTAAAATGAAGCCTAGCAACAATGGCTGGATGGTTCGAAAAGTTGCCCATCACAACAAAGCTCGATGAGTTCAAGCTCCATATTAAGAAAGTTGAATTTCAGTAACCAAGAGCAAAGTTGTTTCCTACGCTAACCTAACCTATCATAACCAAAGTAGGGTTAAAGGACAACTGCAGTGTGATGTAAGCTTTTGCTCATTTTTGCTACCATGTGTATTTATACAACCCTACAGAGGGGCACGCTCCTAATATAATGGCTATAGTAGCCGCTAGTGTGTCAATCCTAAGCTTCATTGCATTGGGGGCGTGTGAGCATGTGTGCGCGTGTGTGTGTTGTTGCGTCTAGGTGTGAATGATTTAGCGGGTATGTGTTGTGTGAATGTAATTGTAAGTCTGTGGGGTGGGGTGTTTGCTTTATTCATTTTGACCCTCTGTTCTGGGCCCTCTCACATATACAGCCTTATTTGTATGACCATCTTTGTATGACCCTGGTCTGCTTTGTATGACCGGCTTTCATTTGTACTTATTGTTTATGAAGTACAAATTGTACAATATGATAACGACACACCACCTTTTGTGTCTTGCCTGTACTTATTTGTTTTGAGATTTTTTTGTTGTCAACTTGTGTGTTTTTCTTTCTTATTTCATAAAATGCTCAATAAAATACTAATTGCAAAAAATTAAAATTCGCGCCCTCTTCTTTGCTGTGAGTAATATTTAGACAATGTGTATTTTCCAAATACTTACTTTGACAAATACAGCAAATATCTCATGTGATAAAAGCACTGAAAGACTCCATCACACTGGAATGGCCCTTTAATATGAAGGTAAATATGTTGCAAAATGCGAGAGCTTGTAGACTTGATGTGAGAACTTGTAAAATACGATGTGAGAACTTGAAGAAAAAAAATGAATGTGAAGTCACAGAAAAAATATTCACAAATGTGTAGATTGATATTTACATGAATACAATGACAGCTGCAAACTTGTAATCCAACATTTACTTATATTTATTTATTTTACTTGAGTCCATTTTCCAGTACAACCACAACTCCGTGATTACAACCTCTTGAATCGATCACTGCAACTTCACAAATGTGCTCTCTTGCATCACAAAGTGACAAATCTGCGCGCCTTGACTTTTGCAACACTTCTTGCGATAAATGTGTTGCAAAACTCACTTGTAGCTGTGAGAGAGCGCCCCCCCCCGGGAGGGGCGTGGAGGGGGGTGGGGGGTGGGGTGGTGTACCAATCAGAAATCGGAAGACGAAGCGCTCATCAGGCCAATTATTTTACAGCAATGGCGGATCATGGAGACCCTCAATAGTTCCAAACAGCCGGAGCTAGCAACTGCATCGCCATAGGGAAGCAGTGTTTCAACTGCTGCTTTTAGTGGTAATAACTTCAAAATCAGTATTACTTTAGCTACTTATCTTTTTATCACATGTGAATCGAGTGTCATTGTGTTCATGTAAATATCAATCTACACATTTGTGAATATTTTTTCTGTGACTTCACATTCATTTTTTTTCTTCAAGTTCTCACATCGTATTTTACAAGTTCTCACATCAAGTCTACAAGCTCTCGCATTTTGCAACATATTTACCTTCATACTTTAACTACTTAACCTTAACCTTTTCCATGAACATCATACTAAACTTGTGTTTTTAAATACATTTTGAATAAATCATCATACAAGAACGGTCAATCGGGAGAGCTGTTTGTAAATCGTTTTTTGAGACATTCTTCAAAATCATACGCATATGTAAACATTCTGCTCATACAATAAAGAAGAAATGATGAAACATGCAAACAAAAATGGCAAGCAGTTATGTGATGATGCATTTTTCAGCTTCACTTCCCCACCAAGCAGTGAGTCTCAGTGTGTGCCGACTGCCAGTATGCCTCTAATAATGAGATATTTCCCTTTTTTTTCCTCCTTCTACAAGAAAATGGCAACATGTTGAAACTTCCTCTTTTTTCTCGCACTGTCTGATGTGGCAGGGTTAGTCATAGTAAAGAAGAAATGTCAAAGTTCTGAGTAGAAGAGTAGAAGAAGTGCAACCAGGGTCATGAGAGCGCATTACACCGTGTTACAGCGTTCATGGGTGAAGGTATGGTATGCTTTTCATTTAGTGAATTACATTTTTGAAAAAGTAAATCATAGCTTGACTTCCTATGCTTTTGCATTGTATTTTCTCATATGAATCCACAATGTGATATTTTAACACATTGATATATCAAGGAGCATTCCCATACAGATCAACATCAACCGCTCACTGAGACTGAGAGAAATGAGTTCAAATTGGACTCATCACAAGTCTCAGTATAGTTCATCTGAAGCGGATCATATCCTGTGCGTAAACGCTTTCCACCCACAGGACGCAACGCTACCATGTGATTGATGTAGAGATGTGAAACTAACTATCCAGTTCAGCAAGGAAACCTCAGACAAGCAGAATAACCGCTTGTCTGAAGCGAACTTTATGTCAGACGACAATGTGGATCACTCATTTTTTTTTACTCATCTGCTTTTCTACAAGCCAGGCTGGTGGTAAGTTCTTCGCATGTGTTTATAGTGTGTGTGTGTGTGTGTGTGTGTGTGTGTGTGTGTGCTTGTGAGGTGATGACCATGTTAATTATTGATATATCAAGGTCGTACGCAACCAGAGAGATCCAGTCCAGCCCCATCCAGCGTTAGTGGCTCTAACTGGACCAGTTATGCCACACAAAAACCAACAATTCAACAAAGTAAGTGGTTGTCATGGAGTTAAGAGAGTGAAAATGTCCTATTGTCTTTCATATTGCTCTAGCATTGCACTGAAAGTCAAGTAAAAGTGAGATCAGCTGTCTAGAACTCAGCTGCTTTGTCTTGTTTAACTGTGCTGTGACTCATATCCTGTAGAAACTGGACTGGACCCTGTCTTTCTCCACACTCCAACAGTTCTCTGTAAGGATGTTCTTCAACGCTGTCTTGGTACCGTCATGTGGACCAGGTAACACCTCATAGGCTCCTGAGGTGGAGTTTATACTCCACCATCTGTAGGGTAATAAAATGTTTTCCCCCGTATCTGTGAATAAGTGCGTTGTTCCCCGCTGTCCGCCCGGTGTCTGCCGGGATAGGAAAATGAATAAACAAATGAACTTGTTTTGTACCGTGTACCGTGTTGCTGTTGTGGTGTGAAAACCTCATATCTCTGAAATTCAATTCTCCGTAAAGCTTTTCAGGAACCAAGAGAAACTGCCTTGTTTTTAGCCCACCACACCTTTGTTGTTTTTGTTTATTCAATGGGGTTTTGAAAGGGCCATCAAATCTTCTCAACCCATAATCCTTCAATTTACATTAAAACATGAAAATCAACAAAATTTGAGCTAAGAGGTTTTCACCTGACAACAATGTGCAGACAACTTCATATTTCTTCCTGTAAAATCAATACACAAATCAAGGTGTTTCGTTATAGAAAATAACAAATTATATTGCTGGGATCTGCTGGAATTTGGAATCACTTTGTACACTGATACAATGTGTATTGGTAGGTGTTATGAGCAGAGAATTGCAACATGTACGCCAAGGACGCTTAGAGGTCCGCTGCCACCAAACTTCATACATCGGAAGGTCAACTCATCTCATGAGGTGAGGCAGTGTGCTGGCTAACTGGCTGAATCCGTTCGATGGCCTAAGTGAGATTTTGGACTGGCCCCCTCCTCTTATCACATTTGGATTGGAAATCAGTTCTTAGAAGTAAAACAATATGAAACCAGTTTTCTATGACATATACAGTAGCAACAAAACTGGTCTCTGAGACAGTTTTCACCTGACAGTGACATGTTATGTGTTTTTCCTTGGAAAATGTGTAGCAAAGCCAGTGAAATCATCCTCAAGAACTTTAATGCACATGAAAACCCCTTAACATATGGCGTCAAAACTTTGGGGACACCTGATTGAATGTACTTTGTTTTTCATATTCTTAAAACCATTTTGATCTAAAGGCTTATGCTTGTGTTTCTTAGACAAATATAAACAGTGAAGTTGATGCCTACGTATGGATTTCTTTCCAAAGCCTTTGCCTTTCCATCAAGGCAAAGGGCGGCTACTTTAAAGAATCTAAAATATAAGATACTTTTGATTTGTTTAACACTTTTCTGGTCACTGCATAATTCCATTTTGTTATTTCATACTTTTGATGTCTGTACTATTATTCTAAAATGTGGAAAATAGTAAAAATAAAGAAAAATGTGGTGTGTCCAAACTTTTGACGGGCAGTGTATCTTATATGTGCTGTGATGTCTTGTAGGCTGAAGAGAGGCCTACGCTCCAGCACAGGGTGCGCATCCCGTCCTCAGCTCTCCAGAGAATCAGAGGGGCTTTCCAGGCCGGCTCTGAGGGGAACGTCCAGCTAGTGATCACGCTGCTCAACAGCTCCCTCTTCACGGTCAGTACTTTTCATGAAGTGCACTGATGAAAATCGGCACCAATCACAAAGGAAGGAGATGTAGATAAAAAATGTTGCACATTCACACTGGCTCCTACTGTATGAGACTACATTGTGTCACTTTTGTTTTTTGCATGCTGTTTTGCATTGATTTCCATACAGTCCGTACCAGCGCAGTCATGACGACACATCACCTGCTATGAAAATCGAGTTTACAGGCACAAGGCGTGGTGGATAGATGAAGCTGTGGGTTCTTTCCCCCCCACTTCCACTCTTCTTCTACTCTTCTTCTTGTGTTGGAAGTTTAACACTAAATGAACCCCCCCCCCTTCTCTCTCTCTCTCTCTCTCTCTCTCTCTCTCTCTCTATCTATCTCCAGGTCAGTCCACCTCCAAGGCCTCGGGGGCGAGGGCTCAAACCGGACCAGTCCGCCCACGTAAACAGCACTGTCATGGGCCAGTTAGTCCTATCGGTGAGGGTAGGGAACCACACGGTCAGCAACCTGTCACAGCCTATCAGACTGAGCTTCAAACACAACAAACAGGTAAACTAGCTCACAACAGCGGCTGGAGCTACTTGAAATCGCAGATCACTTTTCTCCACTTTTCTCTGGTTTTTCCTCTCATCTCTCACTGCCCGCTCTTGCGTTTCCAGGCAGACAACGGGACGTGTGTGTTTTGGCAGGAGTCGGCAGAGGAGGATGGAACAGGTGGGGGGTTGCATTATGCCAGCCTACAGGTTGACTCACCGTTGTGCCTACTTGTTGCTCTCACATGACTCTGTGATCTGTGTATGTGTGTGTGTAGGTCACTGGAGCAGAGAGGGTTGCGACACCGCATACAATGAGGACGAGTTTATTTGCAGCTGCAACCACCTCAGCTTCTTTGCCGTGCTTGTGGTAAACTGGTTACCTCTTTCAATAGAGCATTTCCTATGAGTTCACCAGTACTGCCATCTATTGTGATAAAGAAACTGCATTCAAAGGGCATTTTCCAGCCTGCTTGCTAAGTACAAAATTACCAATCAATGGGTCTAGCTACCTCCTCCACCAATGGAAAATATGATGTAAATGTGTTCAATGGAACAGCTGAGTGATAGAGCCAGCAAACCAAGCTTTGTGTATGTTGCCAGTTTTGAATAGCTATCAGGCTACTGAGCTTAACATACTTGTGTGTGTGTGTGTGTGTTTTTGTTGTCATATTTTTTACTGTCACAGAACCCCAGCATAACGGTGGACCAAACTAACGCTGTGAACCTTACCTATATCACCTACACTGGATCGGCTCTCTCTGTCATCTTCACCATCGTCAGCTTGGTCATCTACATATGTCTACAGTAAGCATTCATTTGACTTTGACTTTACATGAGTTGAGGATCTATTATATATATATATATATACATATACATATACATATACATATACATATACATATACATATATAACATTATGAAATGTTCTTTTCCATTTGTTCTGAAAAACAAAAGTACTCTGTTTCATTTTTTTCAAGGAATGAAAGAGAGGAAGTGAGCTGTGTGCGTTGGTTGTTGAGTGGTTGTGTGTGTGGTCAAAATATCACGACAAATGAATAGCCCAGGTGTATGAAAATGCCAATTCTCTGAGTTGATGTCACTGGATTTGTCCCACAGTGCAACGTCCCTAAAGTGTTTCCATGCTGGCAAGAGCAGATTTGACATTTTGGATGCGTTTGACTCCTCATTTAAACCTTGGGGATGTAGGGATTTCATATAATGAATCCATTTGCATTCCACTTGGAGTAGCTTCTCAATGCTGACCCCCCTTAATCTGTTCTATAGCACAAAATGATATGTCAGAAACAGAGTGGCTAACTTCCCTGAAGTGGCGTGCAATGGGGAATTTTTCATCATCTGACATAAGAGTGCAATCAGAAGAGCTGATGAAAAATCCCCCATTGCACACCTCTTCAGGGAAGTTAGCCACCCTGTTTCTGACATACCATGTTGTGCTATAGAACAGATCAAGGCCTCACTTACATTGAAAATATATATATTTGTATATTGTATTATGTACTTACTGTCAGTGACAGTCCTCAGTTTGGACTTTCACCTAATTTTATATCAGTATGCGGGTTCCTTTCATTTTTCTTATGTTTCCTTCTGCAACCAACGCACCTGTATTATAACTCCTTAGGATTATGTGAAGCGTGCAAATTACATATATGAAATTTTGGCAGTCAATACAGAGCAAGCAATCAGTATGTTGAAAAGGAAATATTTTGGGTGCTTTTGGGATTGACTGGCTCGTTAGGACTGAAGTGAAGTGAAGCAACAGACAAAAATGTGTGGAGTTATGCGCTAAACAGGCAAAACAAAACAAGATGTGTGACGTCTACTGTTGCCCTTGCAGGCGGCGGCGTCCGGAGAAGGCCATCGGCGTGCACATGCAGCTGACGGGGGCGCTGCTCTGCCTGCACCTCAGCTTCCTGCTGTGCGGCCTGTGGCCCTGGCTGGAGGATGAGGACGTGCCGGGGTGGGTGTGCCAGGCTCTGGGCCTCCTCCTGCACTGGTCCCTGCTGACCACCTTCAGCTGGACGGCTCTGGAGGGCTTCCACCTCTACCTCCTCCTGGTCCGAGTCTTCAACATCTACGTCAGGAGATACCTGCTCAAACTCAGCTTAGTGGGCTGGGGTGAGTGAGTGGAGTCTGGGTGGGAAAGTGGCTCTGTGAAGCGGTTTATGTTACAAGAACTGCTGTAGGCCTGTTAATTCACTATAGGGAAGTGTTCACGTTGCATTTCATTGCACAGCAAAAAGCAGATGTTGGTGGTTGATGGCGGTTGGTCTTGTTAATCCCGCTTGAGCTTTCTTCTGCTAGGCTGTTGCTGAAAATAAATGGACTGAAATAGGCTTACAGCTGTATTGTTTTCACCAATCTGGCAATGGCAGAGAATTAACTGGGCTTACACAGAGCCTAATATTCCATTAGTAGTCAGAAAAAGCCTCATGTGAACACCTCAAACGGAATAAACGATCCCATTCCCAATGCATTTTGTTCAGCATGAAAAGGGCGGTGTGAACCTTTAATAATCTATCCAATAGAACAATATTAGTGGCTAATGAACTGACTACTTTCTTTGGTAAGGCTTTATTTTCCATGTCCGCAATTTCCTAATAATTTCCTAGAAAGGAACCGTTCATTTCTTCTGAAGTTTCCTGGAAAGAACCATGAGATTATGTACTAATAGAGAAAGAGTTCAGTGGTAGTTGGTAAGTTCCTGGTAATTTCTTTTGGAGTTTCCAAGACAGAACCATGAAATGATGTAACAGTTATATAGAAAATTAGAAATTAGAGGAAGAAATTCAACAAACAACTATATTATATAATTACATGAATAATGACTTGGGTTACCAGATTGACCTCTGCCTATTATTTTTCCAATAAATAGTTTATAGTTTTGCAGTTCTTTCCAGTAAACTCTTTTAGAAATTGACACCAAACAGACTGCTACATTTTCTATATATATGAATATATAAATATATATTACATTTTCTATATAACTACTACATAATTCCACGGTTCTTTCCAGGAAACTTCCCAAGAAATTAACACTTTCTTTCTAGGAAATTATTAGGAAATTGTGGACCCAGAAAATAAAGCATTACCCTTTCTTATATTCCATATTCCCATATTCATGTTTGTCCACTTAGAGTAAGTGTCCTCAAGAAGTTTTCGGGGACGTCTAAAATTCTTCTCTTCTCTACATTTATGCAGATTACATGCGTTGGTGCATAAACACACAGCGTATCATATTACTTACTAATCTTCAGTTGGGAGGGATTCAGTCGCAGTGACAAAACATCCTGTGTTTAACCACAGTCAGGGTGTATTTCGGGGCTTGTTAGAGTATATGTTGTAATTCTTCTTCTCTTTCTTTCTCAATGCAGGTCTTCCTACAGTGATTGCAGCGGTTTGTGGGATTTTGGGCGTCTATGGCAAATACAGTGTGGAAGTGAGGGACGCCACCAACAACACATCAGCAGCGCAAATGTAAGAAACCGGAGCTCATCGCTGTGATCTTTAAATTATATGCGACTGCCTTAGGTGTTAGAAACTGATAAAAGGATGAATTCAATCACCTGCAGGTGCTGGATCAGCAGAGGTTTCTCACTGGTCACCTACATCACGGTGGTGGGCTACCTGGGCCTGGTGCTCCTGTGTAATTCCTCCATGCTGCTGGTGGTGGTGGTGAAGCTGTGGAGGCTGAGGGAGAGCACCAGGGGAGCCAGCGGGGGCAGAGAGGGCAGCGGCGGCTGGAAGACCATGTACAGGGAGAAGAGGGCCAGGCTGTGGAAGGACTGCGCCACGCTGCTGGGCCTCAGCTGCGTGCTAGGGCTGCCTTGGGGATTAGCCGGCAGCACCTACTTCTCTGTCTCCCTCCCTGGGCTCTACCTGTTCACCACATGCAACTCCCTGCAGGGTCAGTATGATGCAGTGCATGCTGGGTAAATGTCTGGCTGGAAGAGAGAGAGGGAGACGAGAGTATGATGACTTCAATGTCCAATTTTTCTTCCTTCTCTCAGGTGTATTCATGTTCCTGTGGTCCCTGGCTTTGACCTGCAAGTCTCGATCAGACAGCAACTCCTCAGTCAAAGACCCGTCCACTCAGAAGATGATGGAGACCAGCTTCAACAATTGACATCCATGTCCAAAACAAATTCCATGCCAAACTGCGCATAGCCTATATTAGGTCTTCAATGGGCTTTTGGCCATCAGTAATGTACAGTCAAATCCTAACAATGTCTTGATTTTCTGATTATCTTGTTGCTCCTGTAAATAAACACTGCTTTGAAAGCATGCGTCTGTCATGGGTCCAACCCCTTCTCAAATTTTGCGATAATTCTCTCCTTTACGGCAAGCAGACTCAGACAGACAAAGATCGTATATGTTTAGGTAGAGGACTCACTCAACAGTTAAACTGGCCAACCATGAAGAGGGAAAGTGTCAAATTTACGCCATCTGCTGGTTGCGTTCAAAGAAAAAAAACATCATTCTTTTTCCCCATAGGGGAATTTTATAAATTTGTAATAGCTTGAACTTTCATATAGCAGATATTTCGCGGGCACAACAGTACAGATATTTGTACAAAAGAACTACAACCACTGCCATGCAACTGCACTGAATAGGCTACTTGGAGTGGACTGTGGCAGTGACATCACCGGCGTGACAGGCTAAATTGTAGTCCATTTTGGAAAACTCTCAATGAAAGCTATATGTATCTTAATTCCACCAGATCATTTGAAACACTGAGATAATAATCAGTTTCACAGGAAATAGGCCTAGATGTATAATCACACTTTTTTTTGTAATCACACGTGTAATCTGGAATGTGCAAACCATCCAGTTCATTTTGATGGCCAGTTTTGAATGCAAACAGCAACATGATGACTTTCCCGTCAAAGAAAGTCATCAGGAAAAAGCATTATGTGATGTATTGTGATGATATGACCAGGGTGGAGGTCGGATGTGTTTCATCCATAGACTGTAAAAAAAAAAAAAAAAAAAAAAAAAAAAAGCCAGCCATGAACAGCTGAAAAAAGTGAGTTTAAGTTTTCATACTCTTTTAATATTATTTTTTGGTTTGTTTGTAATTTGCTCCAAGCAATGAATGGTTTACATTCTTTTTCCACTGCCGCACCTCCCGTTGACGTTTGTGGTATCCAGAAATAAAGGCGGAGTGAGAGCTCTAGCTTCTCCCTCCTCTCCGCAGACAAACCAGACAGACACACAGGCAGACAACATGGACCCAAACACGACGATTCTGCGAGTCAAGAGAAAACGGGGCACCGATCCCGCTGATGCTTTGTTGCTGGCGTGCAAACGTATACGGCCAGAGACATCTCAAAGCACGGGGGAAACGGTACCGGAGCCAAATGAAGCCGAAGTGGAGAACTCTGTCTTCAAACTCGTGGCGACCGTAGCGACACAGGTAAGCGGGCCGCTGGCAAGACCACGGTGTTAGCTAACCTAGTTTTGGCTAACGTCAACGCAGTTGGCAGTGGAGGAGAGGGCAAATATACCAGGTTTTAGCCATAGACAAACTAACGTTAGTTATAACTGTACATACCTTGAACGTTTAGTCCAGTTGAGTGGTTGGTAGTAGGTTAATTAACAGTACTTAACATGTTAGTTAACGTCGGAATACAACACGTTTAATTGCTAACGTAACCGTTAGTAAGCGATTAGGCTACGAAGTTAGCCTGTCATTACGCTTAAATTACATTAGCCCTAGCTAACGTTAACTCATTTGTGTGTATGTTGAGCCTAGCAGGGTAGCTGTAGGGTGTTTGCAGGTCCATGTAAAATTCTTAAAATATCATACTATTTAATTCAAACTCAATGTATGTTAGGCATTAAAGTCTCTAACTTTGAGGTTTTAAAAATGTTGTGGTTTTTCCGTTGTGAAATCAGCCCAGTCACACAGACTGGTTGACTACGTTAGCTGTATTTCGTATGGTCTAACGTTACTCTGTGTTCATTTTTACGATTATTTCATTGGCGAAATTGGTATTTTATGACATTGTGGCATTAACACGTCTTCATAAAAGGCTTGAATTCGATTAAGCTTGACGACACAGAGGGCGAACGCCTTCACGGTTATTGTGTGTTTGCCTACCGTGGCAGTCTGCTATGCTAAGCTAGTTAGCCATGTGATTTGGGAATGTGAATGACACATTCCCCTCTCAAAATAACGAGGTGCCGTTGAGCAAGGCACACAAGTCCAAACGCTTCAGTTGAGCTGCTCAGTGCTCCTCTGTACAAGACTGTGTGGTTTTACTCGGAGTGGAAGTGTGTTAATGGATTGGTGTGTTGCGGGGTGCTACTGGAAAAACAGCATTCGTGCTCAGAACGTCCTGCTAGGTGGGAGTGTTTTGGTGTCATTTACAGTTACAGCACATTCACTACTGTCTAGGTCGAGTTTACATTTCTTCCAATCATTTTGCAATACGTGCCTTTTGTTATTAGCAGCATTTTTAAACACTTACTCTTTTTTTTGTCATAACAAAGATGCCTCAAATAAGAAGACATGACTGACTGAAGTTTATAAGTGGATGCTTTTGAGGGATTAGGCTACTTCCAGGAGGAGACTTGCATTTCTTCCTGTTAGTGTCAGGTGTACCAGTAAAGGCTGACTCATAGTTCACCGCCAGTGTTACTCCGTAGGTGTCTAGCATTTATAGTGAGCATTTATGGGTCTGCTTTGGTGATTTTGCGCATAGACCACCATAACGCTAGATGGCAGTGTCGTGGTTTGTTAGCACAGAAGTTATAACAACGGTAGTACTGTGGTAGTATTAACAATCGTAGTAGTAAGTAGTACTGTTTACATTCTCTGAAACCCATGTTCTGAGATATTTCTTGTCACGAATTATTGACATCTTACGTAATGTGTATGATAAGCAGGTTAAGACAATAATTGTTCATTTTACTCCGCCAGAACAGGCTAATGCGTTCAGAAAATTGTATAACTTTACTGTAACATAGCCTATAAGACCAAGAAGAAGTAACATTTAAGTTATTTCACAATATTATGATAACTAAAATCCCAGACGATATCTAGTCTCATAGGGGTGTAAACCTCAGGCTTTACTACGATTCGATATGATTTCGAT
Source organism: Centroberyx gerrardi (assembly GCF_048128805.1). Taxonomy (NCBI): domain Eukaryota; kingdom Metazoa; phylum Chordata; class Actinopteri; order Beryciformes; family Berycidae; genus Centroberyx; species Centroberyx gerrardi. Next base: position 33,711,285 of record NC_135997.1, read on the forward strand.
TCTTAAGGAAACAATTCGACATTTGGCAATAACGCAAATTTTGCTCTGATTCGATTTAGTGACATATTATATATTGTGATCCAACCACATATTTCAATAAAGTTGAAACATTATCAAGTTACAACCGCATATAACCAAATTGAGCTTGAAAGTGTAATTTTATTAAGCTCTGCTTAACAACCAAATAAAAAAAAAAACAAAGGCACAATTCTTTGAATCTGTAAATCAGTGGTTCTCCCCCACGTGGGGTCTGGGGACCACCAGGGGTCCTTGAGGGGGTTCCAGCAAATTGATGAATTGTTAAACTTCAGCATTATTTAATTTACAAGAAATTAACACAGTTAGAGAATGTAGAAGAATGACTGTTTTGATCATAGTTTCTCTGTTATCTCTCTACCTACAATACAGATAGTCATGGAATTCTGGACAAAATCATATCTAGCAATACAAATATTCTCAGATTTGGGTCTGAGAGACAAAATCTCATCAAATGGGGGTCCGTGGCCCTAATGTGGACTAAATTAGGGGTCCTTGATATGAAAAAGGTTGAGCATCACTGCTGTAAATAACGTTAAAAAAAATATTTTGTAATGCATTCAAAGTGCTAAATTTCTCTCAAGTTAAAGTGCAACAGGCACGAACTTTTGCTTAATATAGAAAACCCTGAGATGAATACCACTATATTTCAATTTTGACTACAAAAAAAACAAACAGCAGAAACTCTCCAGTACACTCTTAGTGCAACATAAGTGGACCAAGAGAGTTTCAGATACCTTGTCAGGCATAGTAATGTTTTGAGGGTCGATGCCATGTTTTCTTTTGAGGTGACCAGTGAGGTTTGTAGTATTGCCAGCAGGGTCCAAAATGAACCCTCGCCAGTCGCCAAATGCGGGTAAATTTAGTCTTTGGCGAGTAAATTATGGAGACCACCCGCCACTCTGGCTGGTAGAAAAAAATGAATTTCCTACACGCGCTGGAGAAAGCTGCTGGTTTGCTGTCACTTCAATCTGCTAGATCTGCCGTGCTGCGTGTGTTGTGCGTAGTACGTAATTGCGTCAGTCATCAAACCGCACGATTTTTTTGTTACAGTACGTGAGGTCCTTGTTGTCACCCGGGCAGTTGAAACAAACCCAGCCATGTGGAGCTTTATTGCGGGAGTGGAGCCCCCAGGAAAGAGAAAGAAAACAGGCGAACTTCAGGCCGTTCACTCTACAACGATATCGGCGCCGAATATTCAGAGAAAAAATGGAGCATGATTACAATACCGACGTGCTTTTATTTTACTCGCTCGCTAAAGTAAATAACGACATAGCCGAAGGATTTGGGTTCACGCATTGCCGCAAAAGAGAGAGGAGATTGCAGATAATAATGCTCTTTTATGGCACTTTCATAACATTATTGTGCTTTGTTTATATGAGAGCTAATGGTACTAATGGTCACCAAGTGAAGCTATTCATTTCTTTACCAGTTGGAGACTCTGCACATCTACTGTGGATCAAAGAGTAAAGTCTCCTGTAGCCCATGTTGAGAGAAACACCTGAACGTCACTGTGGCTAAACGGGTTTCAACAGGATACTGGAGGGGTATGTTGTTACCTCCCGGTCATATTGAAAACATAGGATAATAGCGCATTTGCGGTTGGCCAAGAGATTATGCTATTTTCTTAGCGTCATGCTAGCAAAAGGTAGCGATTTAACTAGCTTCCAGGTAAGTAAACAGCCTTACCGCTAATCCCAAGAGCTGTTCCGATCCCGACCGGTATGTCACGTTTCTTTTCAACATTTTTAGAGGCGATGGTTTTTGTGAAACAGCGCCGGGTTCCTCTGAACTAGGGCTGCAGCTATCGATTATTTTAGTAATCGAGTATTCTACCGATTATTCCATCGATTAATCGAGTAATCGGATAAGAAATACTTTTGCTTTATTAAAGAGCAATAGTAAATATACAAAAGAGAAAAGCTGTCCGCACGAAGCTGTCCATACGACACTGTGATTTACTGAAAACGAGGTGAAATAATAATTATTATTGATATTTATTACTAGGCCTAAATATCATACAAGTTCATAAGACTGGCTAATGTACATTTATTTACTATGTTGAAGGGTTGCCCTACACCTGCTGACCCTACTCACTGCAATCAAACTAAACTGAATATACCTGCTGTATTGGACTGGTGCATTTTAGGCTCCAATTGCTACTTACACCACCTGATATTTTGCTTTCTGGGGTATTTTATGCATCACTGTGAGGGGAGTAGGTGTGTGTGTGTGTGTGTGTGTGTGTGTATGTGTGTGTGACTATCATAATAATAACATGAATGAAGCTCAGGCTTCAACACATCAACATTGCTTCCCATTGTCAGAAAAAGTCGGCAGATTTGTCGCTAGTCGCTTTTGAGAAATAAAGTCGCCAGGGGGGTCTGAAAAGTCGCTAAGTCTAGCGACAAAGTCGCCAAGTTGGCAACACTGGATCCGAAACTTTGGACACTTTCTGCCGTTTTCTCTGGCCTGTCTCTTCTCTTCGCCCCTTGCTATTTTCTCTCTCTTTCTCCAGCGCGTTGTGCAACAGTAATAATCATCCGTGCGAAACACTGAATGTGTATATAGTTATATTGATTAAACGAAGCTTCGATGCAAAGAATTTGCATCGATGATTTTTAGTAATCGAGTTACTCGAGTTTCTCGAGGAATCGTTTCAGCCCTACTCTGAACGTCTGTCATCAGTTCCTCAGCAGCAGCTCCATCACTGCAGTGAACTACTGAATTCTCCCGCCCCTTCTTTGTAGAACTTTAGTTTGATTGGTTGAAAATCTTTTATCGTTGTCTCTACCGCCAGAAAAATCGCTCTGAGATGGAACCAAGAATATAGTTATAGTTGTCGTTTTGGATGTTTTTATTAGTTACAGTTGTAGCTTGAACACAGACATTCTATTTACTGATAACGATTTAAATCTTTTTATAGTTATCTTTATAGTTATTGTTCTAGATGTGAATGGGCCTTTACTTATTTTTACTTGTTATTGTTAATTCCTCTATAATTGTTATATTCTCAAATTCCTTAATAAATGATCCTTCTTGCACTTAAAGGCGAATACCACTGAATTTATTAATTCAAATGTGTTGCACTTTAGTGTTGAAACAGTTGAATTAATATTTCTGCATACAGTTAATGTTACTACTATTATTACTACACACTACTATAATATTGAGAATCGCATATGAGACCAAGATGACATGCTAAATAGTAATAATAGCAAATTGCAATAGTAAAAAGCAGTTTATTATTTTTGGCTGGTAAAAAATCTGTCTGGCTGGTAAATTTTTTCATCTACCAGCCACCTTGGCAGGTAAGCTAAAAAGTAAATTTTGGACCCTGATTGCCAGTGTATTTGACTTCCAATTGACACTGTTTGCATATTGCATGCATTTCCCCCCAGACAGCAGGGGCACGTTCCATTGCCCCAAAACATAGCAAACAGAAAGTAACGGAAGGAAACGGTAGTGCATTGAACACAAGGAGGTTTTCTACGTTTTGCTACTTTGGGGAAATTGAACATGTCCCAGGTCTGCCATGCTGCTATGTCATGTGCGCGTTTACAGAGTGGGGGCGGGTACGGAAAGGGTGGAAGATGCGAGCGAGCGCGATTTGATTACGGTGGTTCGGAAGGGACCAGCCACACCAATACCAATTATACATTTAATGAACTGTCTTATATTATGATTTATTAAATAAATTGATGTCTGTCCTTTGCATCGATTGACTTGGATCTTTACCTTTAGAATCGATCTAACGATCCAGATTGATCATTACACCCCTAATGTCACGATATTGATATTGTATGATATATCGCCCAACTCAAACCTTAGTACATGGATATTGTTTTCTACACCACCCAGAAGAATTACATTGAAAGTCCTCCACTAAAAGGTAGTGATGGAGAGTCGATACCAAAATCAACCCGATATTAAATAAAATTTTTAAAAAAAAGCAATCCCTCTACTCTTCCACTTTAGTGACATTACCTGAGAGTGTGATATAGGAAATGAAAAATATTCAGATGCATAAATTAAAGCTAGTAATGCACCAATTGCCAGTTAAGATCCCTATAGAGTCTTTACTTTTACTGTGTCCTCTCATCTCCAGGATGCTCCAGTTCAGACGCAGGTCCGTGAGGCCCTGGCCCGGCCTCGCGTGGCCCACGCGCTGCGCCCCTCTGCTGCCAGCTCGCACCGGATCGTCGGGGACCTACGGAGCGCCAAGTGGAGCACTCGGCGAGAGGAGCGCTACCGAATACTCTCCAGCCATCGCGCGGGGCTGTCGAGCCCGACCGAGCAGCAAAACCCCCAGACGGACACCGCCGATGGGGTAGAGGAGGCTGCCGGGAAAGAGCAGGAGAAACGTTGGAGTCTGGGGGAGGTGCAGGTGGTTGACCTCCTACATGAGGATGTAGGGAACCAGGACAAAACTCCAGCCAAGGTGAGGACAAGTGTAGTGTCACAACAATGACACATTTACTACCAATTCAAGCCCTAATTTGAGGGAAATCTGAGTTCCTTTATCCAGTCTAAATGGTCCTCTGGAATAACACACAGCAAATAAAAATTACATTACAGCACCTCCTCACATGGTTCATCATGTAGGGTTTTTTCACCTTCATTTATGAGTCGATCATCTAAAACATTGCTTACACAGATGGCTCCAATAGTGATGTAATCTCACCCTATTTTTCCCCAGACATTGTCCTCAGACCCAGAAGTCATCCTGTGTAACAACATGAAGATGCTCCGGGAGCGTCTCAGTGTGACCGGAGAGGGACTGGGAGAGGAGCATCGCGAGCAGGAAGACGACTACGTCTACGACCTCTACTACCAGGAAACGGTCACACCCGGCTGGATACAGGACATCCTGTCTGTCAGGGCCTACGCCGATGAGGGAGAACTGGTGTGTGTGTGTGGATGGACGAACGGACAGATTGAGTGATGGATTTATTGCGAATCAGAGTGAGTGAATGAAAGAATAAATAAGGGAAGTCATGGAATTAGGGGGGAAAACGAGGCCTGAAAGTAACACTCGCAAGGTGCCCGATGCCAAACAGGCCCCTGATTGGCTGCCTATCACTAAGTAGTATTATCTAAACTTCTGTTTTTCCATCTCCTCGAAGGTTAACGGACCTAACATTAGTTGAAACTTAATGTTAAGGTAGTGATGGCCCAGTAGTGTTCATTCAGGCCTACGTAACTAGTCCTAGCTGTCGACTTCCTCTCCATATTGACTTGGCTGGAATGTCATTTGCTCTACCAGATGCTGCTCACGTACCACATCAATAGAAACAAGAGGCTTTCAGGTGAATGAACCAGGGTTGTTGTTTATCCCAGGTGCCGGACCACGTGGTTCACGAGGAGGAGGTGTACGAAGATGAGGATGATGAGAACAAGGAACGTAACTGGAGGAATGACTACCCCGATGAGGAGAGTGACGAAGACGGTGACAGAGAGGAGCGCTACGGTGGTACGTCCCTTTTTTTTTTCTTTTTATCTGTATGCTACATAGGCTTGGGTGATATAACGATGTTATCATTCAGCATATTGGGAAGCCATAATAATGTCACTCTGCCGTGATAAACACGTGTCAGCGGTGCAGCTGTTATTTGTGCCAAATGTATCAAAATCTAATGGCAGTAAAGATGGCAAATCTTATTCAAAGGAAAATGTAATGGCATGTGTTTGGCATTTCTTTGGGTTCAAACCAAATTAAAAAAGAGCATTAATCATCTTCCCTACCAGCCAGGGCTAAGGTAGCAGTCTCAAAGTATAGGTTCACATTTACTACATGTCGGTAACAGATAATAAAAGCAATATAGGAATACTTCCAATAGAAAAAAGAATGTAATATGTGATCTTAGAATCCGAAAGTTGTAATGTTAATCTGCAGCAATAGCAAATCTCTATGTGGGGCTCTTTGAGCAGGACATTGTCGTGAACCCAGAGGCAAAACCTTATGTACCCCAGATAATACTGTGGAGAAGGTACATAGATGATGATCTTTGCCCAGTTTGTCTAGAATTTATTTCCTGTTGAATCATTTCTCCAAAAAAAACTTCATTTCAGATATGAATCGGAAAAGGATCTCTCTCTTTTTGATGACATCATGAGAGCCTTATTTCTTTCTTGTTTTGGGAGAGACTTGTTTCTGATCACAAATCAAATGGATCTGGAGCACTTATGAAATCTGATTTAGCGTGAAATTTTTCTTATTACCACAATTTCTTGGCAGACTAAAGACTGCCTTGTTGAAAATACTGTTCGCCTTAGCTTTCAGATGGTAAATACTACTTGGGAATGCAGGGTTTGGTGATGGACCTCAATTTCTCTGACATACTGAATTCTAAAGTTCTAACAAGGAAATACCTGTAGTCTACTGTAGGGAGTAATATATTGAAAATACAGTACCTTTTAAATTTAACCACTCAAACAAATTTTAACAATGTCTTCATTAAATATCTTTTGATCATATGAATATAAATAGAGGAAAAGTTGAATTCCTACAATAATTTGAAAAGGCTGAGAATAACCGCAGAAAATGGTCATGTTTGGGCCAGTTTCAAATGATTTTGTATGGGATGGCTTGATGGCTCAAAACAACGGGTTTGAACACTTCACTTCACACAGTCATGTCATTCTGATGGTTTTTCCCATATGACATAAATACTAGGAATGAGCCGGTATGCTTATCTCATGATGCAATTCGATACGCGATATGAGCTGCACGATTCGATACAACCACGATCTGATGTAATAAATAAATGTTCAGTGACAACATAGTCTAACTGTGCAGAATTATATTTATTTCTGAGAGAGAAATCTTTCTAGCATTGGCTCGCTAGAATGTAAACAACAATTTAAAAAATGTCATTACAAAGTGCAAATAATTTAATTTGAATGTAGAGCTTATGAAATTGTGATGGGCAAGCCATCTCATTTGTGATTACAGCAGAATAAAATGGAGCTAATATCACGATTCATGTTTCTGCCCCACGATACTGTCACATTTTTGTATTGCGTTATATTGAATTTCGATATATCGTAAGTGCAGCATCATCAGGATTGGAAAACACGTAGTCCTCCTTTGTCAGCCATTGGCTTATTCACATCTGGCCGTCTTGTGTGTGCAGGTTACTGGGAAGAGGAGCACTCCTACAGCAGGAGGAGCTGGGATCGCTACCAGAGGGAGGTGCTGCACGAGCTGGGTCGCCACGGTGAAGACGATGACGACGATGACGGCGACCAATATGACTCTGACTGATCCCTCCCCCCTCCATCAGTGGATGTTCCCAATGCCCTCTCCACAAATAACACCATACTCCATAGACTTCTGTGTAGGTGAGAGTTGTAAAAAAAAGAAAATTACGCTAGAATGACACCTAATACATAATCTCTTGATCTGAGAAAACTGCTTCAGGAAATCCCAGCTTACATTGTAGCACTTAAGTGGATTCACTTCAGTTGTTGTTGTTGGAACTGTTAAAGGCTGGAAACTAGTGTCAGTGTTCACATCATGAGTTGAAAGTGCTTCCTCGGATAAAATGAAGCACATTGACTGAGAGGCATCCTGTTCCACAATGAAAGCACATAACAAGCCCCCATCTGTCAAAGCATATTTTCATTTTTATAATGTGCCAGTGAATTAAAAACATCCACAAAGCTTTTAGGCCACTGGTAGTTCAGCATATTCCATACATATGTATCAATGGATATTATGCCAGGCTGACAGCTTTTGTCAGTCTGGTGGAAATTAATTTGCCTCATTTTATTTTCACATGAAATCCAAGCCTCTCTGTTCTACATAGATGTTAAAGGAGTAGGGGTGTTATTTCTCGAGGGATCCAGAGTGTCTTTTTTTTTTTTTTTTTTTAAACTGTGGTGGAGTGAATTTTTCTGTGGGTGTTTGTTCCAAGTTGAAGTGCGTTAGAAATGTTGCACATTAGTGTGGTATGCCTTGTATGCTTTGTGCAGTTAACACTTATGTTAGTGAGATGTCTCGGGTCGCGAGTGTTTGCAGTTTAGGGTGTTTGCATTTTGTGCATGGTAGTGTGTGTACATGTAAGCGTGTGGTAGATTGTGCGTAATATGAAAGCGTGGTGCATAACTTTTGTTGTGGGTGTGCGTGTTTGGTTCAACATTCCCCTTTGACGTTCGGATTGTTCTCTTGGATGCTTGTCGAATTAAAACCTTTTCTTTTTTTTTTGTAAATATGTAGATGTGTATAAAAAGAAAGCTTTCAAAATAAATGTAAAACATCTCAAACTGTCATTATTAATGGGGAAAAAATACATCACAGACTGGTTCATTTTAAGGTAATATTCATTTTATTGATAAACCACATAATAAATTAGATAAAACTACTCAATAGTTCAGCTTGGGGGGTTAATCCCAGAGATTGAAGATGCAATGAAACTAAGCAGTCCTGTGATCTGCAACTGCTATGGTCTAGAAGGTTGAGTAATAAGATTTTTTTTTATCTTAAATGTTCTCTGGTAGCTACTACAGGAGGAAGTGGTAAAAAAAATGAAGAAATGTGGATGGACTACTGAGACACAGCCTTGCTCTTTGGAAAAATGCTGTAATGGCTGGCTGTGGTAACAAAGCCACCTGATTAGGAATATTGCTCAAAGTAATTTTCCTGAAGCCATACAGTGTAATTTTTTCTGAAATAGGACAAGTGAGGTCAGGCATTGTGAACGCTTTGGATCTGAGAGGTCCAGCCCCATACTGTAGCACAAAGCTAGTGCACATGAAGTATGTGAATCAGACCTGAACCCATAGTATTTGAAATCATTAATTTGCTTGAACAGAATATGAGCAAGTTTTATCAATCAAATGACAGAACTTGAAGACTTAAAGGACTACTCAGAACAACACAATAAGTCAAATACTATTTTGGCCCAAGTATGAAGATCTTCTGATGTCTTGCATAATTGAATAAACTGTAAAAAATGAGAGAAAATTGCATAAGATTCAATGCTACATAATTTCAAACCTGAAGTGTGCCCCGTTTACAGCAAACAGTCCCAGCATGTTCAGGCTACCACTGCCTACAATAAACTCAACCCAAATGCTTGAAATGATTCATGAACATCATTGAAAAAAGGAACCGGACATAATATTTTAAACATAAAGCAAAATTAAGCGTGAAATGTTTTGAATGAAAGGTGATCAACACAAAAACCCTTTCAGAAATAAGATGGCACTAAGTAAAATCCAGACCAAGGCAACAACACTCCTATGATGACTCATCATATAGCAGCTGACATTATTTTGTTCCCTTTTTTCATTCAGGCAAGGAACTTAATAGATCGTTTACAATACTTTGACTGTCAATAGGCATCTCTTCCTGTTCATACATACTATCCATACACAATATCACCTTCTGTCTGCATCATGTCCATGTGGCAGGTACTGCTGGGATGGAAATAGACATTTAATCTGGGAGGCACATCATATTTAAAAGAAAAAACAGTGTATGACTATAAAGGCAAATTATTTCTAATGGAGGTCATCGGGTAACAGACTGGAGATATGAAAAAGGTCCATAACACCCTAGTGTGAAAAATACCCACAATATATAGTATACTGTTCTGTATATCCTTGTTGTATTGTGATATTTTAAACACACCGAAATTGATATGTTATTCTACAAAAGCAGACATTTTCTCAAGATTTTCCCAATGCTTTTTTTTTTTTCTCTGTCCCCTCACCATAGTACATGGTGTGCGGAACAGTGTGTCTGTCTGTGTGTAGACACAGTCTTGTGAACACTAACTCAACAACACATGATAGAAACTTCATACTTACACCACAGCTTCCCCATATAGAGTAGATGATCTGATTCAATTTTGGAGCTCCTTGCTGCTAAATGTGCATATTAATGAGGAAAAACTGATTTTCTTGGAACTACTATAACTCCCTAATGAACTAATTGATACCACATGTTATGCAAAGACAACTATGTTGATAGAAATATTTTAATGAATTACGTTAATTAATGACCTCATTGGCATAATTCACTATGTTTAATCTATCATGGTGATTTTGGCAGATTAGCCAGCTCAAGTGCCTCTTGTTATTATTTTAATTTTAGGAGTTCAAGGGAAATGCATCATTGAATTAAACTGCCTGAGTTGACCAAAAGAAGATAATGTGAAAAGTTATTTCCGAGCATCTATAGCAAGCATCTAAAATTAACGGAAAAAATTATATAGAAAAAACTGTTAATGTTTAATGCAGGTACAGACATGACTGCTCAAAAAATGTACTTCAAACCATCTCAAACGATGTAAATTGAAGATGGCATAGGATTGCATTTACTTTGATCTATAGAACATCTACCTCAAACTCTTATATTAACAGAAAAAATTGACATTTTAGGAAAATGGCTGCTTTCTAAGAATAACACAAAAAAAAAAGTGGAATTCCCCTTAAATTCCAATGTAACTGTGTATCAGTGTGTCTATCTAAATAAGTGTGCATATGTGCATTTATATGGTAACATCCTCAATATTGTAAACAAGTCAAGCCAATTAAGTCCGAAAACTTCAGCATAGTGTACAGTACAATGAATAAGATATATATTGCCCCTTTTCCCCACAAAAGTAGGTGGAAATGCCTTAGCTGGTCTCCTGGTGAGGTTGCAGAGGCTGCTGGGTAATGTAGTTTAAAAGTGGTTGAGACGCACATGGCTACTCGCTTTTGTCCATCTCTGTGAGCACGCAGAAGCAGGTGTACTGGGTGAGATGAGTCAGAGAACCTGGAGAAAGAGAGAGAGAAGGCATAACAGCGATGTGATGTCATAGAATAAGATCTTTAGAATCACATCTCAAAACTCCAGGATGGATGGTAAACTCACGCAGCATCTTGGTGACGATAGGCGGGCGTTTGGACTCGGGTAGATGGACACCCAGGAAGTAGACGGGCACCCCTGACAGGGCGATGGCAATGCCAATCAGAGAATTGATGGTGTCGCTGTAGAGAGGCACGGCCACCAGGAAAACAGTGCACAGACAAAACACCACCGGGTACAGCAGGGTTAACTGTGGAGGGGGAAAGAAGGAGGGAGAAACACAACAAAAAAAGTTTTGTATTGGTTATATTTGTACTTAACTTGCTTTTATGTGATGTCTTTTATCCTATTATATTTTTACTAATTTATTGTTTTTTTTCCTCATCCTTTTATCTTGTGCCTTTGTTTTTACTTTTTTACTATTAATTAAATTTATTTATGATTATTTTATAGTATGATTATTATTTTATAGTATGATGGTTATTTGATTGCAAAAGCACTTTTTAATTTGTTTTTAAAAAATGTGCTATACAAATTAAGTTTATTATTATTTGAAGATAGTGACATTGAATAATACATTTCTATATACAACCATTACATAACTTTGGACTACACTGTGCTCAGTGTGAGTCGTCATTTTTCTTTGGTTTACCTATGTTGAATGGTCGGGGTCTGTAAGGCCTTGCCTACATTAGTTGATACAAGTTCAAGGTATGAAATTATTTTCTTCTATTCAGGGATTTTTATTCCTATGTGAACTGATTTAGGAAGCAATTTTCAAACAAACTCACATTAATGCAAGAATGATATAATAAGCTGTATCTTTTCAATTTTCTGCTCTTTTGTGCACAAGTAATTCCAATGCCAAGGGCATATTGTCAATTTGCAAAGCTGTTTTTTTCTACCGTTCTTTTTTATTCCACTTGCGTGAGGTAGAGGCTACCAAGTGTCTCGACCATGGTCTCTTTTGTAATTATACCAAGATATCACAATTAATAATAGATAAGATATATTGATGTTTAAAAATGCAAACACATTGCACCTTTAAATTACAAATGCATGTTTAGCTGGTCATACCTTGAGAGGTCTGGGTCGGTCAGGCTCCTTCCAGCGGAGGTAGATCTGGCCGGCGATGGACAGACCCATGAAGAACCAGTAGCTGAAGCTGTAGTAGTTGATCAGCTGGAAGACATCCTCCACTGTCAGGTAGATCAACGCCATGACGCACTGGAGAGCAAACGGATGGACGGAGACATGTGAAAGGAAGTAGTTAAAGGTAGCAGTGTGTATTAGTCACCACAAGAGGGAGACAACTATTATCACCACCTCTAAAATCATCATGGTGGTCTAGCTGAGCTGGGTAAGTAGTTAAAATAAAGTGAATGTCATATTTGCAGGTGGAGAGTAAGTGGAGTAATTATACCAGTACATTATTTATAATAAACTGCAGTTGTGGTACGTAGAATTTCCATTTTGAGGAACTTGATACTTGAAAAGCAAATATCCTACCTTGTCATTCCATCCCATTTATGACAAGCTGTACTAGTTACTAGCATGGAGTTAGCAACATTACCAACTGCTCAGTGCAAGATTGTGGTTGTACTGGGCAAAATGCATGTAACTGTAGAAATGTAAAGCAGGGCCTTGTTGAAGAAATGCATGCGTGCTCCATCAACTTTCCTTGTCTCAACAAAGGAAACTGAAGGATTTGTGTACATCCTGCGCTGCAGTTTACATGTTAATGATCCATATACGTACATTGAAGAGCAGAGCAGGGATTGGAGTGAATCTCTCAATGTGGATCATGGACAGGGCGTCTGGGAGGTGACCCTCACGAGAGCCCACGAAGAACAACCTGGAGAGATCAAACATTTATGAAAGGGAGACCTTGGCAGCGTAGAGTCATCAAACGTCATCAGAGAACTAGCTTTAGATCCCAGCTCCCGAAAGCTGCGTTTTGGGAAAACTAAAGACTTTATTGGAACTCTGATGGTAACGTCTACATGATACTCAAGCCTAGGAGGAAGGCTGAAAGTTTGAGCCAGGGGCAGTTTTAACCACTCCAAAGCCAGCACAGATGATAATTCACCACTGCAGAACATTATTGCAAAGCTCAGAATGGAGTGTATGTGTTTGTGTGTGTTCTACCTGGATGCAGCTATAATGGAGGCGTTGAGGCCTCCGTAGCAGGACAAAGCCACAGCGATGGGGATGATCCAGCTCATCACCCCAAGAGTATGATCTGCAAATGTCTGCAACACACAGAAACTGACTCAGCGACTGGAATTTTAGCACATACCCACACACACACATTTAGTTTTTCATGTCCTTTGTTCTCTAAATACTCACCACTGCCACAGCATCACTGGCCAGTATAGCGCTAATGTCCAGAACAGCGTAATAGGCCACATTGGTCAGGATGTAGATGATAGTGACTATGGGCATGGAGATAGCGATGGCCAGGGGAAGGTTCCTGTGACAGAGGTACACAGGATCCTGACTTTTCCCTACAATTTGTTCCGCTCATAATTCCAACTGAGAACGAAAGAAAATGCAGCATGAGGCATCAGGAGTTACCTTTCAGGGTTTTTGATCTCTTCTGTGACAAAGTTGAGGGTGTCCCAGCCGGAGTAGGAGAAGAGGGCGGAGTAGAGCGCCAACGCAATGTCGCCCGGATCTGTGGACGATCCCTCGAAGGACGACTCAAAATTGTTTGTGTAACCTAGAACGGAGATTCAGTGATTGACTGTGTGAGCCAAACGAAGTGAGGGATCAAGTACAGCAACAAGCATGTGAGAAGAAGGTGAGTACAACAGTAGCAGCGCTCACCCTGGCACAGCTTGACGATGCCGGTGATGATGATGACGATGAGGGCTGCCACCTTGGCATAGGTGAAAATGTCCTGCACCCGGGTGCCCCACTTCACGTAGGCAGCGTTGATGAACGTCAGTAAGCCTGGGGAGAAAGGCAACGGGGGGGAAAAAGTGGGAAGACGTAGGAGAACGTAAGTAGAGAAGGAGAGGTAGAAAATTCCACAAATGAGTGTATAATGAATTGTCACAATACCAGAATTTTGACTTTGATGCCAGTATTACGTATGATATTGCTCACTGCTTGATTTGAGGGCCAGTACAATTTGTTGGTACAGGTGATGCTGAGAGAAGCAGCCTAGGCAGTATTTGTTTCAGGACACAGCTTTCAAATGAGGCATATTCAATTTAGATGAGCCTTATCTCAGTCAGTGTAGTCCATTTGAGTATCGGATCCCCTCACTTAATGCAAGCAAGTGGGTCACCATCTTGCTACTGTAATCAGATAGCCTGCATTCAACTGAACTAAAACACCAATCCATCTGTGCTGATAGATATCACATCCCTGCTTATATCCTATGCATGATATAACAGTGTGAGAATGTGAGAATGTAGAAACTATCAGCTGCCTTTTCCACTGCTTATTCTGACAAACAAACTAACTGTAGTACCTCAGATCACTGACAACACTGTTGGCAGACTTGTTCATTAAATAGTTCTCTGAGAGTTTAAGTATAGTCTGGAACTTGTTGATACTATTTTTCCCTATCAACAAAAACAGGGGAGGTACACGTACACCTGGAGAACAGGTTCTTCTTGTGCCAGTGATCCAACAGAATTAATAATGGCTAACAAGGGCATGTATGGAAGAAAGCACTCGACAAATATTTTCTCATGTAGTTTCCTTTGGGCATTTAGTTTACCATGTGAACCCAGAGGACAGAGAGACAAACAGGTGAAGCCCACACACTGTATGAATGAGTAATCAAATGACTATGATAGAGTGACAGGAAAAGGGAGGGTAAGAAAATTGGAACAACAGAAAGGAGAGATACAGGGGGTGGACAAAATATCAGACACACCACATAAAAAGGGCTTTAACTTTGAAGTAACAAAATAACAATTACAAAGGCAGCTACACAGGCAAGTAAGCACAAGCAATATTAAGTTGACTGCCAATTTAAAAGAGGTCTGACAACAACATGCACAACATGAGGCAACTAAAAGTTCCAAAGGCCAAATACTCACTAAAACTGCAAAAAAAACATGACAAACTGCATCTAACAGATCACATTAGGAAAGAAGTAGCTGTGGAAAAGTATTGCGGCATGGTTATGTTGGATCTCCAAAAGGCGTTCGACACTGTAAATCATGATATTCTTTTGATCAAGCTAAGGGCTCTGGGCTTTAACAATTCACCTTTACGGTGGGTTAGGTCTTATCTGGGGGGCAGAGAACAAGTGGTGGATGTAAATGGAACCATGTCCATACCACAACCACTAAAATGTGGGGTCCCACAGGGGAGCATTTTAGGTCCACTCTTCTTTCTGCTATATGTCAACGACATGAAGTCAGCCTGTGATTGCAATCTGTTCCTTTACGCAGATGATTCAGATCTCCTAGTCTCTCATCATGATAAATTAGAAGTAGAAAAATTACTTAGTTCAGAACTTCACAAAGTCAGCCTCTGGTTAGCAGCAAATAAGTTGTCTCTCCGTCTCGGCAAAACAGAGTCGATACTCTTTGGGTCAAATGCAAAACTAAAGAAGTCTCTTGGGTTCAAAGTGGTAGTAGGTGACTTTGAAGTTACAGCCAAGGAATCAGTTACTTACTTAGGGTGTATATTAGACAATAAACTATCTGGAGAGAGTATGGCACTAAAAGTTCTCTCAAAGGTCAATCAAAAAATCAAATTTCTTGCAAAGAATATCCACTTTAATAGATAGAAATGCTCTTGAAATATTGGCAGGGGCACTTGTGCAATGCCATTTTGATTACGCCTGTACTTCATGGTATACTAGCATCCCTGAGATCCTTAAAAAGAAGCTACAGACCTCTCAAAACAAACTAGTTAGGTTGATTCTTAAACTCCATGCCCAAACACATCTTCTCCCTGCTCATTTTATTAGCCTCAAGTGGCTCAGAGTGGAGAGAGTATCACATATTAAAATGTGTATTGTTCACAGGATTGTCAATAATGTGGTACCCAAATATCTATGTAATTATTTTTCTCGGGTTAGCGATGTACACAGTTATCCCACTAGAGGGAGCTCCACTGATTTTGTGCCATACAGATTCAAAAGCTGTATGGGAAAGGACTCGTTTTTATAGTCAGCAGCAGTTATGTGGAATGGGTTACCTGCAAGCCTTAAGTCGATTAGCTCTATTGGAAACTTTAAGTCCTCCTTAAAGAGCTGGCTGAGTAGCAGCTGGACCTAAATATAACTATTAAATCGGTTGAGTTGCAGTAGGTCCTAAATACCCATCTTGTTTGTTTTATCTGTTCGTGCATTGCTAGGGTAATTGTCACTGGGTTAGGAAAACATGTGGTTAAGCCCGATTGATTTTGACTAATTTAGGTATAGGTTTTAGCCGTTTGTGCATACCTACGGTTTTACGCTGTATAGTGTAGTATTGACTCATGTATTAATTGTTGAATTGGTTGGATACCTTGTAGTGAATATATATTGTACTGCTGCCTTCTCTCTACTGCCCCCCGCCACCCTCCCCCTAAACGCGGGCACGCACATACGCACATACGCGCTCACACACATACACACACATTCATTAATTTATGCTTATTGTGCTCACATACTCATTCAATCACTAACAGTTAAACACACACCTACACAAAGGACCACAATGGAAATAAGCTCTTGGGCTTTATTGTGTTTTATCCTTTTGACAAATATTGTACAACGATATGATGCCTCCTGGTGAGGCTGTGCATATATTATTTATATATATATATATATATATGTCATAGATTTTTTATATTGTCAATAAAAAATGTCAATTCAATTCAATTCGACAAAGAAGAACAATGGTCTCAAGTCAAAGCTCACCGGTAGAGATAGACGGACACTTAACAGGATAATTGCTAAACACCACAAAACCATGGCCTCAACTATAACTGTACTGTGGTACCTTCACAAAGCTGTTGTTTACGGCAGGGCTGCCATTGAGAAACCCCCTGTGTCCAAGGCCAGCACACAAAGACACATAACCTGGTGTAAGGAGCACAAAACCTGAACTCCTGAGCAGTGGTCCTTCACCCTTTTTCCTCCATCCAGATGGACACACACATATTAATTCATTCATTCATTCAATGTCTACCCACTTATTCCTATTCAGGGTCCAGGGAGTGCTGGAGCCTATCCCAGCATGCAATGGGCGAAAGACAGGGACACCATGGACAGGTTGCCAGTCCATCACAGGGCTAACCCAGGGCCAGGAATTGAGACTTTTGTTTTGACCCACCGTGCCATCCCTCAGACTCCTTCCATGGCCTCCCCAATCACCAGATCTAAACATCATTGAACCTTTATGGGAAGTAGATTTCCACCTCCTTCATCCCTCAAAGAACTGGAGGCTTTCCTTCTTGAAGAAAGCTCCAGTATCCTCCTCCACACAGTGCAGGATGCAGTATGACAGCAGGACAAGGAGGACCGAAGCTGTTCTCAAGGCAAAGTGTGGCCCCATTCTTCATCAGGTAATTAAAATATATTTTTAGGTGTACCAGTTTTGTCCACTCCCCTGTATATCTCAACAAGATTAAGAACCAGAGCATCAAAGAGCCAGTGGTGCAGAGAACATGAGGGTGCGAGAGGATAGACATATGCAATGGAACATACAGTAGGTCAGATGTACTCACATATACACGCTGCAGCGATGAGCCTGGATGCCACATATGGCGGTTCGCACGTGGGGAAGAGGGGTTGCACCAGGTAGTTGGCAAAGGTAATGGCTATGACCGCCTGGCTGGTGGGCTCAATAATCAACAAAGACGTCCACAGACGGATAAACGCTATGAACCCACCGAACGACTCCAGGATGTACGCGTACGACGCCCCTGACTTGGTGATGGTGGTGCCCAGCTCGGCGTAGCAGAGGGCCCCCACCACGGAGAACAGACCCCCGATGACCCAGATGACTAGCGACAGCCCGTAGGAGGCGCTGTAGATCAGCACGCCCTTGGGGGAGACGAAGATCCCTGAGCCGATCATGTTCCCTACGATCAGGCTGACGCCGTTAAGCAGCGAGATCTCCTTCTTCAGCTGCATGGTCTCCTTGGGCGGCTCCGATGAACTGGAGGAGGGGCCGGCGCTGCCGTTCAGCTTCTTGGATTCTCCCTGGTCGTCCATGGTGCCGTCGTCTCAGGGCCTAAGCAGTGGTGACTGAGGCCCAACTGTGGACGCTACAGGCCCCTTTCTGGCAACCTCTGGTACAGCCTGCCCTGTGGAGGGAGAAGAGTGAGAGTAAAACAGGTTTAGAAAGAGACAAGCGATAGCTGGTGAAGAAAAGTGGGATTTCTTTCTTTGTAAAGACAAGCAAAACTAAAGGGGAGATTTCAAAGAGAAGAGAAAGGGGAAAAGAGTGATACTAACAGTGGTAGAACAGAAAGAGACTGTGGCCAAAGCCATTCCCAACACGGTGTCATACCTTCTCCCCCCCAAGTTTTTACTGATGCAGTGTGTTGCAATGTGGCATTCATACTCTAATGTGACAAACAGTGGTCAATGCAGGGTCGAGACCAGGGATGAGAGTGGGCAAGGAAATGGGAAGGAGGTTGGACTGGATGGACTGGGGTTAGGATAGTGAGAGTGGCAATGCTGTTAGCCGTTCACTTTTATTTAAAGCACCTTAGTACTAAGATGATGATGATAATTCAGGAGTAGCTATGCGCAGGTCTAGGGCTTGAACCAAAGGAGAAGGAACACACCACAAAATGTGCTCAAAATGTGAGGAGTGTAGCAATGCAATAACTGACAGAAAATGCAATAATTGGTCAAAATGTAATAATGCAATACCCATGAGTTGAAAATGTAATAAAACTGGTTTATGTAATAAACTGGCGAATAATGTCATAACATCTTTCAACTGATATGGTAGTATTTTTTTCTAGAACATAATCATAATTATTGAGACATTTTTGCAACTGATGATGTAATAAAATTGACTAATAATCTGATAACGAACATTCATGCTAACATTTTAAGCATCAGCAAAACTTAATATAACGCAGTTCTCAAATCTCTTGTGACTGGGAGAAATAAACATGACCCAGTATCTTCATGATATACCAAAATTCAAACACCAAAACACAACTCAGGTTCTTATTGCTACAAAATAGTTGGATGAAATTAACTATGTGACAAATCATGTTTCACCTGATGTCTGCCACAGCTCTACTATCTAAGCACAAGCCAGGCCTTCTTCCACTCTGTTTTCAGAGAAGAGATGTTTGATGTGGAGTGCCAAACCACTGCCTCACCCAGATACAGTTTTATCACACTGATGGAAAGGCCACTCTCTTGTCTTAGTCTAGTTTGAGACCGTCTGCCAGTGTGTCTCTACACATAAATCCAGGGTAAGAGAGATTTGCTAAGATATCTGAAAGGGCATCATTGTGCTGCAGGCCCCCCTTGTGACGTGTATATCTGTCCCTCATGTGGCAAAACCCTGTGGGCCACGCATTGGCCTTCACAGCCACATGAAACACCCCCAATAACCTTTCACTTCAATAACAAGCAAAAATCATCAGTGACAACCATGGACAGCCTTAAGCATACTTGGTCATCAAGTCTCATCGCACACACAAAAGAAACTTTGAGACAAAATGCCACTAAAAGGATTAAAACATGGACTTACTGTTGTGGCAGTATTATTAAATCAAAAAATGTTGCACCCCTTATAATGTCAGAATTTACATTATGACTTGCTACAAGGGAGTCCAAATCTCGGTCGGTACCTATTCCCGTTTCTGGCTATGTCCGTGCACAAGTGTAGGTGCACGAGGTTTGGTTTCGCCTCAGATCAAAAGGACTCTGTTGCTGCTGCAGGAATAAGGGACTACCTATTCTGTTCTGTTCTGTTCTGTTCTCCCTTCCTCTACAGCCTCTCCCTTCTTTCTCTCTTTCCCTGGCCTGGATTCAGATCACAATCTGAGCTATCTAACCACAAGCTAGGCCTTCACCCACTCTGTGTTTTTAGAGAAGGGATGATAAGAGAAAAGCCAACCTCGTGGACCAATTTGAGACTGTCTGCCAAATATGTCTCTATACAGGTTTTAATACACTTCTTTGACTAGTCCTCATTTGTTGGCTCTTAACTCATAACTATCATCATCATAACTCATTTTTTGACCAATAACTCTATCATCTCTACTCTAAAAGCACAGTGGATGAAGGCCTAGCGTGTGCGTAGATTGCTCAGATTGTGATCTGAGTCTAGGCCAGGGAGAGTAGAGAGAGGGTGTAGAGGAAAGGGGAACATGGGAGCATGGGAAGGGCTGTGTGTAATGTAGGTGTGGAATGTATACAATGTACAGTGCAATAACATGACTGATTCTGTCTGTCGGTGTGTGGGTGCTTGTGTGTTGTATTTGTGTGTGTGTGCTCGTATGCATGCAGTGCAGTGATTAGTCATCCATTCCACATGCGTAACCTGGCCGCCACACCATCTGCTTCTCCGCTGTTTCAGACCAATCAATGACTGTAACAACCGAACCGCTGTCATCCGAGACTCGTTACTCAATAACAGACAGACTTTCCCACACCTATGTACCTGCCCGCTGTTTACCTGAACCCAGCTAAGCCAAAGCATGTGTGCCTATAAAATGGTGCAGCCATTATGGAATGCTCAGTTGACTGTCCTGCAGAAGACATAACGCAGGCGTGGTGCGGACAAACTCTTGTAATACTTAATCTAGTGTTGAAGCAGGAAATCGAAGGAAGAAGGAAGCATCGACATTGACTACAGGAACACAGGATCACTTAATGGCCCCGGTGCAATGACATAATTCAATATGCTACGTAGCTCGACTGGCACTTCCTTCCTATCAAGCTCTTTAATTGAGCGCTAATAGATTTGCTCTGTTACCATGTTGTACAATAAAGACTTAAGCACAAAATACATTCCTTGATCTAAGGAACTATGCATGGCAGATTGATCCTCATCCTATAAAATGGCTTTCAAAACTAATTTTCTGGCCCGTATTCTGTTTTGGAACAAAAACTCCCAGTCTCAGAGCCTTGTGTGGGAGATGAGTTATATCGATGTTGTTGTAGTTCCCACTGGTCACCAATAGGGGTCGATAGAAGTCATCAAGTATTCAATGCCCCTTTACAGGTGATGGAAATTTACTCTGCTCACTGCTGCTAAATGGAGGCTGTTGTTGCTCTGTGGTAAATATCACAATATGGGGTTTTATCACTTTTCAAGAGCTGTGGGTCAGTTGATTGTAAAATATTATGCTGTGTTCACACTATTTCACTATACTTTTAAAAGTAAGTTAACACCAAACCCAAATCTGTGTAAACCCTGACATCTAAAGCATGCTACTGAAATGGCCATCTGCTATTGGCTGATCTTTTGTGCCAGGTGATGTCATCACCTGTTGTACTCTATGCAACTTGCATGTTTTTATCTATTGTTGTTTGGCATAACCTATGACTACTTCACAATGGAAACAAACTGTCTGCAAAGATCAAATAATTTATAAAACAGACAGTTGCAGTCCTCAGCTCTGATTGGCTGAGTTAGGTTCGAAGCTGATAATTTAAATTAACGGCGTACTATAGTATAAACACACACCTGTGACCACATAGCAGTTAATTTAAATATTAACGATATGTTATAATTGCCGAACACACACCTGTGACAGCATAATTAATTTGAACATGAATGCCTAACAACACCTCAAGCATAGCAGGGTGCAAGTGTGTGTGTGTGTGTGTGTGTGTGTGTGTGTGAGTGAGAGAGAGAGAGAGAGAGAGAGAGAGAGAGAGAGATCATGTGATGTTGGAGGTTATTTGAGAGCTGTTTTCAAACTGAGAGACACAGCAGTAAAGCCACAGGTAGAAACCACAGAGAGCACATGACGAGACAAAGACTGCAAAACACTTTGCACTTTTCTTTTCCAGTTGTCCTTCTCACTACGTTTTATCTACTTTTTCGCACTTGTTTTCCTTGGTACTGTTCTGCCAGTTGCTGCTGTGGCACCTGAATTTCCCCAAGGGGATTAATAAAGTGCTATCTTATTTTATCTTATCAACCCAACAGCACTTTCCTCCACATGCTCTGTTGTAGCCACATTTTCTCTACACTGTTCTCTTTGGTCTGATTACCACCCATTACCTATCAAACCCTATTTTATGTTTAGCTACTGCAAAACACAGTAAACTTGGAATACATGACTAAGCTAAACCATTTACAGTAGAAGCAGTGGAAGTCCCTGTAATCAAATATTTATGATATTATTGTACCTACTGTATATTAGGCTATCTAAAAGTGTGTCCCCTGTCCCACCCCCTCCTTATTTTTCTTCCATTCCCATATTGTTACTGGTGAAGTGTTTATAATTTGCTTTTTCTTTCTTGAAAAATATAACAATAAAATATTGATCACAAAAAAGCATTTCCATTCTACTTCCTACTTCTCCAAAATTCTGAAAGCTGCACCCAAACAGTGAATTCAATGATGTAGCGAGTGTAAATCACAAGGTGGGTGAACTATGAACTCCGTCAGTAATAAACAACAAAAATCAATTATAGTCTCAGAAAATTATTTGCCCCTTAAAACTCCCAATCCTCATATAACTCATAATAATCCTCATATAATTTACATCAGTTTGATGCTAGCCTACTTACCATGATGTACGGATTTAAGTAATAAAGATTGAAAGCTAAAATGTGGATAAACTGGTAAATGTATCCCTCAAATAAAAAAGTGGATGAACTGCGTTACTGCTAGTGGCTCTGATGATCTAGCAGCTCCTTGCCTATTTCAGTCTAATTAGGAATTGGTCTAATTTATTTAGGCTTTTTCTATCTGACCTTAGTCTATGGAATCAGTCTGTCACATAATAATAATCACGATTAAGAAAAAAAAAACCTTTATTAAGCACAACTCGGGCCGGCATCTTCATCTTGCTAAAGGAACCGGTGTCAAGTCAAATTGAGTCAAAGAACATAACTTCCGGTCACGAGTTTCAAAATAAAACCATATTTGATGAAAATATGTTGCAACTTTTTTTAATAAAACAAGTAACAAAGCTAAAGTAAAGAATGCATTTTAGAAGCAAGGGATAAGTGGAGCAATGACTCGTGACTGACAAGATTTAATACCAAATAATTTAAGATATTATTTGGTCAATGGGATCAATTAGTCCTGTTAGATGCTAAACTAACAGCTTAGAAGGAACACTGGTCCTGACTGCTCCCATAATGTAATTTTTTTTAAAATAACTGGCAGTCTTTGCTCTCCAGAATTATGAAAACTGCAAGTTCAAATTTGGACTGAATGAGTTATAGATGATAATATACAGCTTGCCATATCCTGCCAAAGTGACAAAGAAAAACAATACTGTCACTACTTCCAAGCTGCAAGAAGTAACAAAAACACATGCAGCTCCTCTTTGAGCCTGATGGATGATCTAAAAAAATGTCCTTATTGGTACAGAAAAACGAATGCGTTTTGACAGAAAAAACAAGAAATGCAGTATTTTTTTCTGTATCAATAAAGCCATCTTTTGAACATCCATTGGCCTCCAACACTACCAATTTGTTGTTTCTTGGGTTGGAATCCTACTGTGGCCACGAATTTTAAAAAAATATACCTGCATTCACAGTAGCCTACCTACTGTAAAAATGACATGGGCTAAATGGAATACGCTATGGATGATAAATGATTACTTTCAGGCTTTTATTTTGAAGGCAAACCACCTAACTTCCGATGTGTTCCCTGCTATCTCTGTCTAGCTTGGCGCAGCTGCAAACAAACGGCTCTCTTTTGTCCCGATGCTGTATCTAAACCCAGGTAGCTCTGTCTTCCGCGAATAAGCTATCGTTATTGCGCTTTAACGGAAGCTATTCCTGGCAGACGGTAACATCTGCGGAAGGTTGTCGAGTCTTACCTGGCTTGTTTTTCCTCCGGTCTACCGGTTTTGACAGCCTGCCAACACGGTGTCCGGTGGCAAATGCAGCGGCATCACCGACTGTAAACAACTGGCTGCTGCTCTGCTCACAGAGCCGACTGTCATGTGACGCTGGTAGCTATACTGTACTGCCGTATGGGGCCGTATGGGACCATGGGGAGAGGAGGCACAGCATGACTACCAGTAGGCTATATCTAGCCTAAATAGCCTGTTGGATATCCAATATTTGATTACAAAATCCAATATCAGTCATGGAATAAAATGAAAGATATCTGACGATAGTATCTTATCGGTGTAGGCTATAGCCTATACCTGAAATGCCTAAATTGTAAATTGAATACCATATAGGCTACCTTTATAATAGCCTATGCCTGTGTATAGCCTAGGCGTACCTACTGTAGCCTGCCTCAGATTGTAATCCTGCTATATTGCAAGACCCCCCCTCAAGAACAATGTTCATTTTCTGTTAAAATAACTATAATTTGAATATCATATGTAGCCTACACAAGAAGCAAGCTTAGGTAAACACATACAGAAGATCATTTAGTCATAACAGTCTACAACAACAACTGGGGGATTCACAAATTAGCCTACAGTTGGAGGATTTAAAAATTAAAAGAAAAAAAAAATCTATTTCTATTCAATTTCTGTCATGTTTCTTTATTATTAGGCCTATTGTTGGTATTGTTAGTAGTATTAATCTAAAGCCTCTGAACGTGAATAGTTGGCTTTTTTGACAGATAAAGTACCCTTTTATCAACAATTACTCAGAATATCATTGTGAGGCAAGAGGGGGCTTTTTCACCCCACATGTACTGTATGTGTGTGTGTGTGTGTGTGTGTGTGTGTGTGTGTGTGTGTGTTTGGGGGTGGGCTCTTCTCTTAAAAGGTCTACTTTCACATTTTCATTAATTAGGCCTACACAAAAAATGTTGGTTTTTGTTCCAACAAATGGATTACTCTCCCTTTGATTCCCCTATTAACTGTAAAACAAAGTTCACATGTATAACAAAACAAAAACAAAAAAATGACAGCAATTGACCTCAAACCCGTTTCTTTGGAATACCTCCCAGCACTAAAATGGTGGAGTTGCATGCCACGTAAAGACTAGTAGGACTGTGTTTACCATCCGAGAAATGATCCAAAATTTAATTTGGCGCAATCTAGTGGTCATAAATTGAATTATAAGGGTGGGCGAGGGGTGGAGGGGGGGTTGGGGATAATATAATACCTAATAGAAGTTTGAAGCTGTAATAGATTTAAGAAGGATGCTATACAAATACCAAAGCAAACCTGTAAGTCTCTACAGAATATTGTAGGAATATGCCATAGTAGATTAAAAAAAAGCATACAGTCATTATTAACAGACATACTTTATGACCCATAGGAATATGATAGAAATTTTGTTGTGATTTTTTGTGAGGTTTATCCAAAAGCTCTCATCAGCAACTGAATAAATCAATAGATAGTCATACACCTTCCCAAAACAAAAGAACTGCAGTAAAACATTTTAGAGGGATACTGTACAAATACCAAGTCACTATAGGAATATTATGGGAATATTCTAGTGATACTATAGGATATATATATATATATATATACATATACATATATATATATATATATATATATATATATATATATATATATATTTTTAAAAAAAAGTGAAGTGTGATAAAGTCACTATAAACTCAACATTGAGTATGCCACAGACACACTATAAATCCCTATAGGACTTTATGAATATTCTAGTGATGTGATGGGCTACCATTGGAGAATACCAGAACATATGATAATGTTATAAACTCACTATTATATATATATATATATATATTTATGTACATATATTTTTTTAGGGCATCATTCTCAGCCTAGAAAACAACTTCCTTGTCCATTTCTCCCTCTCTCTCTCTCTCTCTCTCTCTCTCTCTCTCTCTCTCTCTAACGGTCAACATTCAGATGTGATTGCCATTCAGGTGCAACTAAAAGCCCAGCGCTGCTAGTGTGTGAAGAACAGACATGTAATTAGAGCTGGCCTGCTAGGGAGCACGGGTCAAAATAAACAGGCCGATAGAGTCATAAGGGCTCTTGAAGAGTTTGTGCCATTGACCTGTAAGTTAAAGTGGCGAGGATGTAACGGATTTAAACACACACACACTTTATATGCGGAGGACAAGCAGACCTACTGGGCTTTTGTAAGGGGAAAACACAGGTACTTAACGCACACACACACACACACATAACAGTGTGCTGTCATGCGGTCATACTGTACAGCACTCATGGAGTACAGTATATTGTGTAATGAGTGAGGGGCAGGGATGCAGTGGAAGGTTAACCCACCTATACCTAGTTTGCAAAAATAGAGTTTACCCAACACTGATTGGTCAAGTGGTCTCAAATATGAAAATCAACACAAGTGTCAGCAGCGTGTAAATAGAAATTTTATTCCTCACTGGTACAAAAATTAAAATGACCTTTCACAGCAAACGTCATGTTTCATTGGCATTGTTCAGTAGCTCTAGTACATTTGAGATGCATATGGTAATGAAACTTGGTGTCAATAAAGGACCCCGCCAAAATTACTTCATTTCTGATTTTGCACAAACCCTCCATTGACACCAACTCATTATGGACTTACTGTGCCTGGATTTTTTTTTTTTTGCATTTATGATTTTTGGTTATGTTGCTGGTTGCGATGCCTTGTGCTGATCACCCAGTGGAGGTGATCACTGTCAAGGGGCCGTCACAAAACTGAACTCACAGCAGTCATTATCACTCCTGGTCTGGCATGTCTGTACTGACACTGGAGATAAAAAGTCATGAGAGGGAGTAAAAAAAATAGGGTGTGGTCAGCTAATTGTTAAGAGAGCTTCTTCAAAGACAGAATTGACAGGTTTTATTTTATTTTATTTGATGTCGGGG
This sequence comes from Centroberyx gerrardi, assembly GCF_048128805.1. Lineage (NCBI taxonomy): Eukaryota > Metazoa > Chordata > Actinopteri > Beryciformes > Berycidae > Centroberyx > Centroberyx gerrardi. The sequence goes on from NC_135997.1 coordinate 33,738,010, forward strand.
GGGGGGGGGGGGGGGGGCACATTTTGTGGCACAAACTCCCAAACAAGCGGCCTGTTTGTGGAGAGAACAACAAATCTAAAATGGAGAACCTCCAGGGAGGAAACACACAGGCACAGATAAGAAGGGGAGGATGGCTGAGCAGGAAAACAGCAAGCCTCAAATGTGCTTACTGTGCACTGACACACACACACACTCACACACACACACACACACACACACACACACAAATAGCACGATTCGTCACTTTTCATTCGGTTTTATCTTAAACATTTTATTAAAGCATAGACATCCACACAGAGACAACAAATATACACCATAATTCCAGTGACAGATTTTCTATAAATTCTCTATACACAAAAAAGAAAAACGCAAAAAAAGTGCAAACATCACAGTATCTCTAAGCCCTGTTCTTGTATCTGCTCCAAAGTACAGCACATCGCTGGATTCACTTCATATCTGGGTCTTATTGAAGGTCATATACTGAAAACATTTCAGATAAAAATGTCATATTCACAAAATGATCTAATCTGGAATATGAATTTAATCAAAGCACTTTAGGTTAAGGCTCCATTTAAATTGCATTTCTGTTCCATTTTGAACACTGCAGACCCAATCATCATTGTATTTTATGTGAATCTCTTTGAATAAATGTCTGAATAAATCTCCTTCTGAATAGTAATTTCGACCTAAATGTAATGTGAGCATCATGTGAATAGAAAGTGACACTGAAATGGAGTCAGTAGATGGAGAAAAACAAAACATTCAGATATGACTTGACAGATAAATCAAATGGATTTATGTTTGATATATACTGTATAGAAATGTCTTCTATCAAGCATATTACAAAAAAAAAACAGGCTTGTATAAACAGTAAGCCAATAATGCCTTTTCCCCACTGCAGAGGAGAATACTAATCTAAAGTGCTACTTCCAAGGGCTGAAATGAGCTATGAAAGGAAAGCTTACACAGTACAAAATGTAAAAAAAAAAAAAAAAGCTTATCAAAAAAAGCTTATCAATATTTCAGTTTGACGCTTCTGGAACACAGCTTAAACTTTACTTTACATTAATTTACAATGTCTCATATATAAAATGCTGTCCCTTCTACAACTAGACTCAGTCTAGGTATTTTAAGATATACGAAATACAGGCTCCAGTCCTGTACTGTAAGTTCCTGAGTGATGGTGGCTGTCATTTCTTCTCTAGCAGACGTGGGTCATATACTATTTGCAAAAAAAAAAAAAAATTCTCAGCGTTTATTTTGACCTGCTTTGAATAGCAGATGGGTGAGATGCATGGGTTACTGCATCAGGTCAATTAAAATGCTACCAGTATGTCAATCACAGCAAAATACACTAAATGTACTGTGATTGTCTAAACTTTCTTTGTTTGTGCCATATAACATCTGCGAGTACCAGCACAATAAACAGTAAGAATGATTTGCAAATATTATAGGATCCAGTTCTGGTATGCAGAGACAGAAATCCCTAGTCTTTCAACTCATGGGCTGTCTGATGAACACTAGCTTGACCCTCATTCAGTCTTTGGCAGGTGTTCATCAAAGAAAGATTAACACTGGGTGATTTAGACCAAAAAAGGGACTAGAAAGGTGCTGAAAAACCTAGCTTGAGTTAGCCATCAAACAGCCCATTCAACCTGATCAGCTGGTGCTAACAGACCAGCTCGAGGTAGAAGTCCTGACCTACAACAGCGTCTCATCATAATGAAATGGATGATCTCGACTGTTGCTGGACTAGCACTCCTATAATTTATTTCTTAAAGCTGCACTAGGCAACTTCTCATGTTGGCGGCTCCTAATGGCAGTGAGAGGTAACTGTTTGAAAACTGTTTGAACTTCAATATACAGAAATCCTGTAAGGTGACGTCAGTAAACTGCACACAACGCGCTCCTGTTTACCAACCGGCCGGTCTGTGAGGCTTTATAGCAAAGGAAACCAAAGGGACGAAAGAGTTAAGTTGCTATTCATGGGACGCTCTTCTCTGTTGCAGCCCCACTTTATGATTCAGGCTGCTAGGACAGGTGGATTTTTACATACAAATCTTGCCTAGTGCAGCTTTAAGTTCCCCCGTGTGTTATGTGCTATGTGTCTTTGAGTCCAACCCTCCTCGTCTAGCTCTTCTCCTCCTGGGGCTGCAGCATGTGGTGTTTGGTAGATCCGGTGCTGCTGGTTCCTAGAGTAGAGGCACCGGCCTGCCGCCGCATCCAGCCCAGCATGTAGAAGCGCAGCATCAGCAGGAAGCCTGGGGGAACAGACCAGAACCGAGATGAATTCATTTTGTCTATTCACTTAATCTTTTCAGAGTTGGAAGGTAGGGAAACACCCTGCAGAGGTCACCAGTCCACCACAGCACAACCAAGGACCTCAGTTTAATACTCAGGGAAACCATTTATCTGATCCCAGAGCCCATATGATGTCCATTCAAAATGATCTACATTAATGCACTGCAAAACATTTTTTATCCAGTATTGAGTTTTAAAAATCCCTTTTTTCTGCCAGTGGGGTGAGATAATTTCCAAAACAACTTGTTACAAGAATTTTCTTCGATCAAGTATCATTATCTTGATACTAGTGGTCTTGAAACAAGTGAAACTGCACTGGAAACAAGTATTGGCATTTGTAATGTTCTATATTCTGTCCATTATGTCCTTTCCATAGAAGTGAGGATGTACTGTTTAATCTTTGTCTAGTTTAAAAGTTTAGCATACACGTGTACATAAGTTCAGCTTATACCACAATGTCCGCAATTCTAGCAAAACTCTGAATGTAGGACCATGCTTACTGCATATGCAGGTCTAACCATATGAATCAGAATGTACAGTAGGAATATTACACTTAGATGTGACTTGGGTAGATGGGGTTAATGGGGTTAACCACTTGAATTCAGAGCTACGTTTGGACCTGCATCAAAAACCAGCGTAGTGCATGTGAAAGGAAACAGGTTTTCTTCCGATAGGCAGCAGCAGCAGAAGGCCTTGATTAGGAGGCCATTGTCTCATGCAGACACAATGGACCGCTGGCTCCCACTGCATAGACATGAGCCGCCAGTCCCTGAACCGACAATGTACCACCCCCCCCTGTCCAAAGACTGGACATACTGTATATCTGTATTCATTACATGCATCATTTCTACATCTGGCCCCAGGTAGGATGAACAAATGAGCTTTAACGCAGCCTTTCTCAAACTCAAGAAGTTTAAATATTAGCTTTGCTATAAGGTTCCAGTTGTAACAATAACAAAATGAAGCAAGGGCAAACTGCAGTCTGGACTGATGCTCATATTCCAGCCATCTCCTCATGTGTTCTTAACTGTATTTTAGTTACAGGGACCGAATTGAATCTGATTTGTTTTGAAATCGCCGACTAAGAGCACAGACCTTGGAAAGAGTTGAGGATGCAGGAGAGGAAGAGGACAAAGTCGGAGAGCGGCCCGAAGTCCAGGAAGGCGAGGCCCCAGGTCGTCCCGAAGAGGCAGCTGAGGCCCCAGATGCTGGCAAAAGCCACCCAGTTCTGCCTCCACTCCTCCCGGGTCTGGATCTGCTTGCGGACCAGGAAGAGCATCACCAGGCCCGCCGACACCACGATGGCCAGCAGCGGGATGGTGGTGCAGTAGTGAGCCAGTGAGGCCTTGTAGGTGTCTTTCATCCAACACCTGGAAACACACATGTTCACTTATGTTATTTGTTGTTCTGCCAAAGTTGTACACATGGTCGGGGTGTGATGCAGAACGCTGTTTTATTGTCCATAGAAATCCTACTTACATCAGGTAAGGGTTGTTGATGTCATCGCTTTGCGCCACCTCCCTCACACCGTAAATGTCGCCTACCGCTGCCAGGATGGTAACAGGAACCGCTGGGAGACCTAATGAGGGGTTTTAAAGTTAATACATATTCATCAGATATTTGCATACCTTCACGTGTCAAGATTTAACGGCACAAAATGACTCAAAATACTCACCGAAGCCAATCAGGGGCCAGACGTAGGGCTCCGGGGAGGGGCTGAAAACCATGTAGACCAGCCAGAAGGTGTGGAAAACCTCCATGGCCATCCAGGTGAAGGAACTGAGCAGGGCGTAGTGGAGGCTCAGCCCCACCCAGACACACATTCTCTCCCCTACCGTGTTGGCCACGGTCCCAGTGAAGAAGAAGAATGCGTTGAGGAGGAGGAGGGACACGGCTAAGCCCAGGTGGATGGGTATAGACTTCTCCTTAGCTTGCCTGGAAGAGACGGAGAGACATGGAAATGGAGATCATTTACCTAGACTCAAGATTAAAAGGTGATAGTGCTTTTGTTGCCTCTAGACTGTGGGACGTCCCGCCTGAGGAACTTCAGGATAGCAAGTTCAGTATCATCTTTTAAATCGCTTCTTAAAATTTGTGTTTTTATCGATGTGCTTTCATGAAATTGTTTCTGATTTTGCCCACTCTTTAATCTTAATCTTGTGTTGTGTCTTATGTTTGTTAAATCTTATCTTTTATCTTATGTTTTTATTTCAATTCTAACCAATTTTTGGTTGAATGTGTTTTTATCTCATCCTATGTTTATCTCCTCTTTATATATTTTACTATCTCTACTATATATATTACTATTTTTATGTCTTCCTGTAGAGCACTTTGCAAACATTAACTCAGCTTCTAGATAATAAAATAAAAATAAACAATGCTAACAATAATAATAATAATAATAATAATAAGAAGAAGAAGAAGAAGAAGAATATTAGGTAATGTTTGGAACCAGAGGCTGTGAGCATTTTCTTTTACTTAACAAGATATCCAAACTTCTTACAGCATGAAGCCCAATTTAAATTAATATTTTGTCACTTGAATTATGGTTATGATTGTAGAGATGTGCTTTTGATACAAGATACGTCTTAACAATTATTTTCTAATAAACTCAACTGAAAAAAAAAAAAAATGAAAATGATTTCTACCTCTTCTTTCTGTAGAGGAAGATGATGAGGGCGATGCAGCTGATCACAGAGATGAGGCAGCCTACAGAGGTGATGACGGTTAACGCCAGCAGGTGGCGCACTGGTCGAGGCTCCAGTTGCTGTCATGGGACACAGAACAATGGGCAGAGTGCCGGGACCTTCACACCTGCACCAAAACCTGTGTGTGCGTGTGTGTGTGTGCTTTACATGTATTTTTATCCAAGAAAACAAAGAAGCACCTTCAAAAAATTACAAGTTGAATAGTATTATTTGAAACTTTAAGTGTGTGTGTGTGTGTGTGTGTGTGTGTGTGTGTGTGTGTCTAAGCATGCATGCTTCCTCACTCCCACTATGAATCACTTTACATGTCACCACCGCTTCACTCAGCATGTGTGTGTGTATGTGTGTAGCATCTTGTAGCAACATATCGACTTTCATTTGCATGTCCTTAATGTGAATCAAAATAATGAGTTCTCCTATTACTTTCTCTCTATTCTTTTCTATCTAATTCTATAACTTTTCTAAATTCCACAGAGCAATACAGAGGCTGCAAGTCTCACCACCAGTATAGTGAAGTAAGTCAGATGGTTGCAAAGGCACTCTGTCTCTTGTGCTCCTTTCTGATTGGTCAAACATCCCTGCTCCAACCAGTTCACCTTCAATGGATCTGCACAGAGACAAATGCCAGGTTTGGATATAAAGTATAAGGTAAGGTATATCATCCATAAGGAAAATACATAGGCCTAAGTTATAAGTTTGATAAGAAATTTTATTTTTCTAAAGAATATGTTAATAAGCTTGGTTTTACAGGGTTCTAACCTTTCCTGGTGTCCCATGAAACACATTTCCTGGAATGGGTTTTCTGAAATGAGGAGAGTGAGACATTAGTGATCATTTGCCATTAAGCCACACAGTAACACAGCTTTACTTATTATAGAGCATTCACTGCTTCCTTTTATTCAGCAGTGGTTAAAAGAGGTACAACCATAAATACAAGTCAGGTGGGTGTGCAATGCAGCGAGAAGGCGTCAGACTGTCCTAGGTGCATCAACAGATCTGGTAGTGTCTGTTTTGTCGAGATGTGAGGTAAGAAGAGAAACCTTTAAGTGGTTTCTGTGTGTTCTCTGCGACGTTGAGACAGATAGCTTGACGCAGACAGTAAAGGGCTGAAAAGGAGCATTTTTTTTTCTCAACAACATCCGCAACATATACACTTATGAGCTGCTTATTGACACGTACACACGTAAAAAGAAACCTTGAGTTGCGGTTAGTACAGTAACGAGGCTTAAATATTTTCATTTTAGTTACTGGTTACCTTGAAGAAAAAGATTTTACCTGCAGAATGTGATCAGTTCATAAAAATTATATATTTCTGACTTTGTGCGGCCTTCAGCAAACACAGTAGGCAATAACTGGAGCGGCAGCTATTTTTCCTTGATCCTGAATTAAATTAATTACATTTATTGAAATACAGTTTAATTAATTGATAGATCGCTTAATGGCACTGACATTTGAGGACACCATATTGAACATGTATGCTGCTTTTGATACTTAGGTATACACTATATATGATATAAAATACTTCACTACTTTTACTTGAGATGTGTTTTGAATGGACTTGAATGGAAAACGACTTTTTCCACCACTGTATCTTTTATAATTTACTTAATAATGAAATGTGTGTGAGATCTTTTTCCACTGCGTCTGGCAGGCTTGCAATCACCACAATGTACACAGATGACACAGACGACATAAACACAGACAGCATACGCATGTGACAACAATGAACGTAGGCCACGCCAACATCAGATACAGACGACATTCACACCGCAGGCCTGCATGCTCAATTCTGAATTACTCATAACTGATGTTTTTGGATGACTGTTCTAGCATGCAGAGTAGCATGAGTAACAATTAGGGCTCGACTTATATGGGTTTTTGAAGGCAGATAGCAATACAGATATTTTTAGACTCAAGTCACTGATTTTGTGCTGATATTCAATATGCTTAAATTTGGCAATTTCCATACAGAATTGAGTGTTTCCCCCAGATTTTTTTTCTTGTCAGAGTGGAAAAGCCTCTGAAGCAGCATTTAGACCAATAATGGGACACTAAAACTCTCCACTGAAACCCAGACTAATGAAATTCTTTCAGTGTTAGCAGTTATTTAAGGCAGAGTGACACACCACATCTATTCAATGGTAGGGAAACTCAAGGATACATTTGGCCTTTACGTGAATACTTAATTTACACAAAAAATGATAATATAACTAATAACATAAAAAAGTCATTCATTTAGAAAGAAATCAGCAGAATAGGTTTTTTATATATATATACTGTATATTGTCAGAATCTGCTTTTTTCTCATTCCTTTATGAACCTGAGCTGCCTCCTTATTTTACTTGATTTTTATTTGTTTTTAATTTCATGTCTATTATTTTAATTTTTTTATTTTGTGTTTATAATGTGTCTATTTTTATGGCTTTTAGTTCATTCTAATCTCTCTGTGCTTCTAATGTGTTCTGTTTTTATTCTAAAGCACTTTGTAACCGTGTTTTCAAAAGGTGCTGTATAAATAAAGTTTATTATTATGATTATTATTATTATCATTATTATTATTATTATTATTATTATTATTATGTGCTAGAGGTGTGATTTTCAGTCTGTTCCTCCATACAATGGCAGTGAATGGAGAGAAAAAAAACACAATTCTCCAGTCTCCTCTACCAGAGCAACAGATCACAGAATCACTGATTTTGGGGTTTTATCATGGAGGATGAGACACAACCCAAGATACTACCAGAGTTCAACATCACTTTAAATTAGAACTAGTATAGCAACTAGTAAATAATAGCGACTAGTAATTGGCAGAACAGTGACTAAAAAATAAGTACTACTGGTTAATGTTTAATGACTAGTGCATAGAAAACATAAATGTCAGACATAGACAAAGATATAGCCAACACAGATAGTGATGACATAAAGCAGACCATATAGATATAGACAAAATAGGACGCAAACACACACAAACTTACAGGTATGACATCGTGATGGAAGCCTATCTTGATTGGTTCAGACAGATCGGTGATGATCTCGTTCTCCACGGTGATTCCCACCACATTGTCCACAATCCTGAAGTCATCACGACTCTCCTGGGACACACACACACACACACACACCATATAAACATCATCTTCACCTGTCCTCCATAGCATACAGATGGCTTATTCACATTCCATATAGAAATAAAGCTATTTTAAGGATTTTACCATTCCTGTCAATAGAAACATTGCATCAATTGAAAGTCTAAGCTTGTATCAGGATTGTCTGACAGCGCCTGAGCTCAGACAGTCATATTGACGTATTGACGCATCTCTTCTAGGCAGCCCGTGTTGACCGAGGGTAAACAGAGTCTCACCTGGAACAGGGAGGCGTTTGTGAAGAAAGTGCACACCACTTTGGCAGGCTTCCCAGCAGCGAGCCCCAGAGCGGGGGGGAGGTGCACAGAGGGGATGGACTCTGGAGGGACTCCTCCAGGGGCCTGGACAACACAATACATACAGACAAACAGAGCTTCAAATGTGGACAGAAGGATGGGAAAGATAAAGAAGAAGCAACCAGGAAATCAATTCACTTTCAAGTCAATCAATGTAAAATGTAAGGTGTCAATGTCGAGTTTAGATGGGATGTATAAACCTCTTCAAGAAAAATAAAACCTTTTCAATTTTGGATTTCGAATAGAATCCGCTTCTTGAATTAAACAAGCAAATAGTAAACATGTTGTCTCCCACCAGTGATGTAGTTCCACCCTTGGGTCAGTCAGTGATTGCTGAGTGTACTTGAAATATGAGTGAAATTGTATAAGCATTTTGGTATGGGACAATGAAAGGACAGATTGACCATATATTTCTGTTGCCTACTCTCCTCAGAATTAGGCTTACAATTATATCTTGAAATGTAGTAACTGTAATTGTCCTGTTTTTACTCAATACAGTACAAAATATAAGAACTACAATACGCAATAAATACAATCCGTACATTACACAATGTACACTACAATACAATTTATAATACAATATACAATATACACTGACGGCACAGTGGTAGTGCAGTGATGAGTGCAATAACAGTACAACAGTCCAACAACTGTACAATAACTACAGTGTCTTGTGGTTAGAAGTTTGCCCAAAAATTCTCCATTGACTCTCACTTCAACACATCAACCCAGTCTGATGTCTCCAAGCGTGTAGCGTGTGTAGACTGTTATGTTACCTATGATAACTTTGATAACTATCCTTGGTACCCATCGGTGCCGAAAACGCCGTTCGCCGGGCACCCGGTGACACATCGGCGTCGGGACCCCTCGTCGGGAAATCTCGGACGGATCACTGGGAACAAATCGGCGCCCTGCCATCAGCCCTGGCCGCCACCGTGCTCCCGGGAAGCGTCGGCCATGCTTGTCCGTGTCTCTCTCTCCGCCAACAGAACAGAGGGCTGTCAGGTGGACAGAGCTCGCGCATATGCATGGAAATAAACTGCGATATGATATAATTGTATAGATTTTACTTTTACTTTACAAGCTTCAGTTTATCACATGCATGATATTGGTCAGCCTGCTTACTGTGTGGGAGAAACGAGCTACCTCCCGATCTCAGCAGAGAAACAAGATGGCGGAGAAACGAAACTTAAATTTCTGGCTCTGTGATGCTGTGATTGAGTCCACATGGTTCTCAGGTTCTCATGTCTTTTCAATGTGTGTGTATTGCATCCAGCCGGCCCCTAGTGGCAGAAAGTCAACGTTACAGTGTGACTAACTAACTAACTAACGAACGAACGAACGCACTAACGGACGGAGACCCATCCATAGTCCCCCCTTTGGTGGGGGACAATGAATTGAAAGTGGCAGCTGCAACACGACATTCTTAAGAAGGATGTGTCACTTTTAACACATCTGTGTTACTGGTGTTACTTTTCATCACAAGATATGTCAATAACAACACATGCGGTGTTAAAATGTATTGTCATCAACATATGTTATGTTGACAAGTAACACAGGTGTGAATTGCCCCAAAGAAGACACACAGATGTGTTAAAAATGATACATCCTATGTGAGGGTGTGGTGTATGTGCTTGTGAATGTGCAATAGAGACCGATGCTGTTTAAAGCTTCTGTACACAGTTGTAATCAGTGCATATGCTAGTAGAGTGCTATTTATGTCTGGGTTATTTACAAAGGTGGCAACATTTTAAGGTAGCCTGCTAGAGGAAACACATCAACTGTCAACCTCCATCCTCTAGTATTTGCCAGTAAAATGCTGCTCTCATTCAGTCTCATGTGGTGAGCATAGCACCTATTTTCCCATCTAAATCACCACTACCCTAGACTTAAATGAAAATGACAAGACTGCTCATTGCTCACTGTATATAAAGTAAGCCCCTGATTAAAAAATGAAGGAAAACGCCCAGTCTACACCAGAAGAGACAAATCTATTATTTTTCTGCCTATGTGCGTTAACACACCATTCAAGACCCATTGCATAGGCTTTTAAACCATTTAAATACCAGTATTTTGGTGTATTTTCTCTAATAACCAGGCAGTACCTGAGAATGATCCTATCTCTACGTGGTCACCTTCTGAAAAATGGTTTCACTTCCATATTCCTTTTGGTATCAATTATACATGTTCATCATGCACCAATGAGTGAACATTCGTATTCATAGTTTCATATCTATTTTAATTTTAAATCATATTCCTGTCCTAACTGTAAAAGAATTACTGAAATAGTGATTCCCTGAGTAAAAGAAATAATCAGCTGGTGTTTTGTTGCATGCTGGAGCAACTTTGTCTCGTTCCACGGTGCCAGTAGGAAAAATACAAACAATAGGCATACTTACCCATACCAATAATGTATTTCAATTTCTGCTTGTGTATTTAGAGGCTATGTGCTTTATGTCATTCTTCTGTGTGTGTGTCTTACAGGCAAAATGACGTTATAGCCTCGGAAATCCTCCTTCATCTCCACCACGGAGCTGAGAGCGCAGGGCAGCTCCACGCTCCCTACAGCCTGGGACCTCATCACTGCCTCCTCGATCCTGCACGCACACACACACACACACACACACACACACACACACACCAGCATCAAGTTAAAAACTGCAGTGCAAGCAAGGCGGTCACTATAAAGCAAGCATGATTATTGTTGCAGTCCCCACCCAGTCATACTGCAAAGTTCAGCTTCCTGTTTGCAGTCAAAGCTCTGTTTTTCACTCGTGACACATTATACAAAGATTCACAGCAGTAGATACTATAGACTACAGAGTAATTGACTCAACAGCAACAGGATGTTGACACAAAAACATCCAGTCACGCTGCTTTTAAGCTCCTTGTGACGACAAACGTAAGAAGGGAGAGGAAATTACATGTTGACTTGGGTGGATCCCTGGCCGGCTTCATCGCAGAACTCCTTTTCTACAAGATGCAAGAGCAAAGGTTTGATATTAAACACCTCCACCCTTCACTTCTAGATAAGAGGAAATGTGGCTCATGTGAATTTGCAGATATCTTAAGACGTAAAACCTGACAAAAAAAGAACAATTCTGCAACGCATGCTTTCATTTATCTATTTATCCATCCATCCACCCATCCATCCTTCCTTACTGCAGTTGATTTTTTCTCCAAAAAACGTGTAGGCCGTCCGTGTTTTGGAGTAGACTATATCGCTCCTGACAGCTCCGTTGCCGATGCCGTAGGCTCCTTCGGGTGCGTTGGCTCCACTGGACAGATCGGTACAGCAGGAGTCCTGCAGGCCTGCAGGCTTGCATAGTGTGTGGTCCTGTCCTCCAACCTACACCACAGCATCATGAAAACAATAAAACAGATAAAACTCTTATCCCTTCCATGAGGAATGCAAATAAGATACCTTATCGTGTTCACTGTTCGTTCTCACGGTACATGCAAGTTTCTATTCCATGGTAACATTATGAATATTATGTGTATTCATGTAGCGTAACAAATTAGTATTTCACTTTCACTTTCATAGATATCATAGTCATCCTCTCATATTGAGCTAGCTTAGAAATGGCAGGAAAAAAAAGACTTTTTTCCCCGTTATTTTCATGAATGGACATCAGCCAACACTGTTCATGTATACAGGGATACTGAAATATGAAGATGCACATAAACACCTTAACCAGAGTAGGACTTTAGCTGATATATGAGCTAGTCTTCAGAACACTGTGCATGTAAACACATTCATTGAGATAAAAGGACTAAATAATAATCAAATATCAAGACTTTATCTGGTACTGGTGCCATATCCGATGCTGATTTACCGTCACCCACAACTGGTCCAGCAATGGTTCCCAGTACAGACAGAAGTGACTCTGTCCCCCTGAAACATGGTTCAGTTGAATCACGTTGGACCGGGCACACCGGGCCGTGATGCGCCCCTCCACAGAGAGAGAGCTCTCATTGGCCGAGATCGAGATCCCTTCACAGCCTCTGGAAAGGTTGTAGTTCAGCTTCAGGGAGTCGTTGCCATGGTGCCAGATGCCACAAAACATGAAGTCCCGGTCATTTTCGCTTGAACCTGGTAGAGGGGAGACAAGCGGAGATTTACAATGATGAAAGGTTGAATGAAGTTTAGTTTTACTGATACAAACAGTGGTTTTTCTGCAGTCTACCACACAAACTCGTGCACACACAGAGACACACTGCAAAGATATTCATTTTAACCAGTCATTGAATCTAGCATTGAGTCTTGCATCTCTGCAAATCAAATTGTTTGGAATTATTTGGAATCAAGCTTCATTTTCTTTCTTGACACTAGTGGAGTGATCTGCCTTATTCCGCCTTGTTTCAAGATATTGATACTTGTTTCTAGAAAATTCCTGAAAAAAGTGAAACTACATTGGAAACAAGCTGAATTGTCTAACCCCACTGAGGCCACTAGAGGCACTTGAGCTGCCTAATGTCCTGCCATAATCACCATGATATATTAAACATAAACAGTTATGCTAATGAGGTCACTAATTAAGGTAATTAATGCATTAATTAGCAAATATACTTGTCTTCACATAACACACGGGTGGTATTAATTTGAACTCTTTATCTTAAATCATTAAGGGGTTACAGTAATCACTTTTACCTCATTATTAATATGCAAATTTATGCAGCAAGGTGCTTCATGTATTATGTTCACAAGAATGCGTTTACACACAGACATGCAGATAGATAGACAGATGCCACCATGATGACATAATGTCCCGCATACCATGTACTATGGTGGCGGGACAGAAAAATAACATTTTGAGACTGAATATAAGGCCTAAAGAACCTAAAGTGAAGATGGACATTTTTTCCAGTTTGGTTGTCTTACCAGAGGCGAAGATGATGATGAAGACAAACACAGTCTTCAGTGCATCTGTCAATCGCAGCTCCATTGGTCTCGTCTGGTGCGAACTGTCCAGCCTGGGAAAAACACAGGGAGGGAAATTAAGTTGCAAAACAGGAAAAAATCTGTAGTTTATCTCTGCGTTGCTAGGGAAGAACGGCCAATAGAAGAATAATCCCCACTAATGACACTGGCTGGAGAGAAAGCTGAAGATTAAATGAAAAGCATGGTGTGTGGGTGCGGTGCCTGTGTACATGTGCACATTTTAAAACCATAAAAGGCTAATTTTTAATGAAACACAAGCATATCCGTTACATTCTTTCCAAGTGCACGCACACATCCTATGTAAAACAAAAGCCCCTATCTAGAAGCAGCACAGGTTTGACATTTACTTAAAAAAAAAAACACCTTCCTCTTAAAGATACTATTCTTATCCAGACGCCTGCATCGCTATCTATACTCTCTTATCAATGAATACAAATGAGCTCAAGCTCAAAATACACAGTGGCCTTTCTGTGTTGTTATCAATGGAAACAGTCTTCCTCTTTAACTGACATACAAGCACACACACGCGCGCACACACACTTCACTCTTTCCGTCTTCCTATAGCAAGTGGATTTTTCTAGTCCCAAGGAAAAAGTAACATAGCTGATATTGACTGTTACAATATTAATTCAATGCAGTAACAACATTATTGAATAGAGTGTCAACATTAGTCTGTTGACAGGCTGTTTACAGTAATGTGTGTAATTTCCAGAAGAAATTTTTTTTGAATAACACTTCATTTCAAGTCCTGTGACTGCTACTGTATGACTGTGACTGTCAATTGGCCACAGCAACACAGACACGCACATTCACATTAATACCACAGGTTTTTTTGGGGTTATTCATTTTCAATTCCTACTAAAGTTGCATGCTCATCCCAGACATTTCATCACAAGACCTTTCAGCTGTATTGCAATTTAAAGCATAACACTCGCCAACGCTGCATCTGCGAGTGGAGCGGCTATACAGTAAGTGAAATGTGCGTCAGTGAGACTTGTCTTGTCTTGTGTCTTGTGTCTTGTGTTTCGGAGGGGAAACAGAACATTGGTGGTTGTCCTCAATGATACAAGACAGACAGGAACCTGTTGAACCACAGAAAAAGAGAGAGACAGACAGAGAGGGGGAGAGAGAGAAAGAGAAAGAAATAGAGATAAAGAGAGATATCACACTACACAGCCCGGAGGGTCAGTGTATTCAGTGGTTTGACTATTTTTAACTATGTACCCTGGAACACACATCTGAAACTCAAGAAGGACCTAAGCCTTGGCCAAGAACACAGCCATACAGACAGACAGATACACACACACACACACACACACACACACACACACACACGCACACACACACACACACACACACACACTTCATTAATTTCTCCGGCAATGAGGGGGAAGGGATTTCAAAACAGTGGAGAGCAACAATTTAATGTGATGAATTTACGTAGTATTCTCTTTTATCTCTTCAACAGGTGGTGCTAGCATACTACAGTTCGCATATCATTTCAATTTTTTTGTATTTCAACAATGTCATCTCATCGGTATTGACTGTTTAATTAAGTTAACTCACGGACCAACAAGTTCAAATTAATTTGCTTGCTCTGAATGCTAACGTTACAAGAAGCTGGGCCCTCAAAGTCAGCAGCGCTAATGTTAATCTGCTGGCAAGATATGACCGCTAACTAGCTAGCTAACATAGCGTTAGCAGCACCTACTAGCTCTGGTAGCTAATGACTATCTTCGTCTGTAGTGTTAGTAAATTATATGGGAAATCCAGGCAGACAGACTCTTGCTGTGGAATTTAGAATATGCTAAGAGGCTCAACATAACTGCAAATAATTAAAATGTACAAAAAGGGTTGTATTACTGTATTTGGATGTTTTAACTCTAAAGGCAATAATACCGCTTTTTTTGAGTGTCCATAGCATGAGGATACTGAATGTGATTCCTGGGTGGGAATGAGTTAAGTCGCATGCTGCCTAGCGGATGGCATGTAAATATGCAAAATCTGACATTATTGATGTCATTGTTATTGTAATTGTTGTCATTGTCGTTACTGTTACTGCTGTTGTCATTGTTGTTGCTGTTGTTGTTGTCGTCGACACACAATAGGAATGGCTAAGAGCAATTCATTCGCGCAAAAAGGTGAGCCACATATCAAAATTTGATTGGGTTGGATCAAGAGACGGAGAAGACGCTCCAGGCTGGCTAGGCAGTCTCTGACCGAAAATCACTTACCTGCTTACTTGTGCACATGCTCCGTTAACAGATACAAGTGTAGATATAATTATAGCAAGATTGGGACGCTTCCGCTGGAAACATATGTTCAGCAGGCGGATTAGTTAAGTGTTGTTTTTTTTTTTGTCTTCTTGCTTTCCCCTGCCCTTTTCATGAGATCCATGTGGAGGAAAGCAGCTAGAGGGCGCTCCAGTACACGTGCCAGGTATTTTATTCTGGTGGGGGCCTGTTTGAAATCCTAGATCCACATTGAGTTTTATTTTTGTTTCAGCTGCTGCTTGCTGGTGGTTTGTACAGTAAAGTCTGTAGTATAGTTCCCGAATTTCCCCAAGGTGATTAATAAAGTCATATCTTATCTTATAGTTACAGTACAGTAGAGTCAAATGTAAAGTTACATCTATGTAAATAAAGAGAGGATTCTGACACTTTGCACAGTACTTCAGACACCGTTTCCCTTTCGTTACATCATCATCTCCTTTCACATTTTGTATTTCATTTTGACTAACTCCTGAAAATGTGTGCATGTCTGATGTTCAGCTACACGGCTTGTTTCTTCGCAATTGAAATACTGTATACTCTTTGTTTTATATTTTCCATTAATAAAAATGCTTTTCTTATTATGGGCAAAATCAACAAGTGCAATATGGATCATGTTTATGCAGAAAAGATGGACAAATTGAGCTATTCTAAGGAATATTATTAACTTTACATTTTCTAAATGTATACAGCAAATACGGCAATTAGCACAAAAGTATTAATTATTGTACTTTAATACTAAAGCCCCTTTCACATAGAACTGAAAACCGCCAATAAGCTGGCATGAAGCCAGCTTTTTTCTGTGTGAAAGGGACTTTAGTGTAACATCTTATTAAAACAAACATTATATTATAATTTTTGGTTCAGAGACTACGTACAGTACAAAGTCACATGAATTTGATGAAACTGCAAGACATAATTGCCACATGACCCGGTTGGTTTGCGGTTTTGAGCACTTCCTTTTTTTCATCATTCAAGAGTGACAATAAAGCATTTTTGGGAAAAAGGTGTTAGCGTGTTACTTCTCAGTGGTTTATGATGAGGAGGAACTGCTTTGTTTGCACGCATACTCACTAACAGTGAAAGAGAGAGAGAGAGGAGTTAAGTGTATTATCAAGTACCTAAATATATTGGTATAGTCTAGCCTAGGAGTTCCACATTTTCATGTCACGGACTCCCAAACAGATCCACATTAGACCGCTGAAAAGACTTTTGCTGTTATGGTCAAATTACAGAACTGTCTATACTGTATGAGGAGAAGCCGGAGAAACCTTTGTGAGTGAAATTACTGAACCGGTCCTCATTTTGCTGGTGGCCCCCTTCAAAGTCCCCACTTTGGGAACCCCTGGTCTAATTATAACTATGCGAGTTCAATATAGACACAATTAATAAAGCAAGCTCTGTAGTAGTAGTGGTATGTGGTGGGAGCATGGGACACGTAGTAACATGCTGTGGTTGAGTCATAGCCTACATAATACAGAGCAACAGCCTACTAACCCTCTACTAGACAGGCATAGTTAGGCTTGAGTCCTGTAGGCTACATAACATAAAGTAATAAACCACAACACTCATATAAATAAAGGTCAGTTTTGCTACTCTCTATTGCCAATTGCTATAATGCAACAGTGAATCTATAGCCAGACAGCTTTAACATTTGCTGTTCTAAACACTAAACGTCTTGGCTTTGTTAGCTAGCTAGCTTGCTAGCCAGCAGGCTAATTTAGCAAAGCATAGTGGGGGTTGGGGAAGAATAATTCCAACGGTTATCAAAATTTCATTGGATGGAATTTTTGCATATGCCCCCGAGTGCAGGATGAGTCATCAACAGAAATCAACAAAAATAAAATTTCTAGAAATCAACGGGGTTTTTTTTGTTTTTTTTTGGCCTGTATTGGTGATTGGTGTACAATAAATCCAGCAACATGGGCAAAAAGGTAAAAAAAAAGTTAAAAAGTTATTTTTCATTTCATGGGGTCTTTACACGCGATTACTAGCTTCTACGACGTACGTTAGCTAGTGTGCAAATGTTAACAGGACAGTGAAAGTTAGCTAACCAGATACTAGCTGTACGTGTGGACAACATGAGTCATTCACCATTATACCAGTGGTGAATACAGCATTTCTGTGAGACATATCTGTGAATAGTGTCAGCTCCTACAAGTTCCTAGTCATCTTGGGTGCTGGACTATAGACAGTATTGGCAGAGTGGACGCCCAGTCACACTTAACATAAACCCAGTGTGTCCGGTCCCCACCCACAGTCTGGCCAGCTAGTGTGAACGGTGTGAACACACAGCGGAGGTCTCAGTTCTCTAGAAATGTGCTGCGTTTGAGAAAAGGGAAAATAGTCCCCCACCCTTTCTATTCCTTCAACACAACAACCTCTACATCAAGTCGGTACAGTGTGCAGTAATAGAGTATGTGTGTGCGCACGTGTGAGTGTGTATATAAGTGCATGTGGCTGTGTGTGACATTTCCTCTGTAAAGGGCTTGATATCAGAATACAACATTGTTTGCTCACTTTCTCTGTGCTCAAATCACTATGCTCTCTCTCTCTCACTCTCTCCCTCTATCCCCCCCCCCCCCCCTACACACATTCACACACACACCCTGTCTATTGTCCCCGCATGGCGCCCGGGCATCAATGCAGCCAAAGAATTTCCCCTTTCTTTCTTTTGTCGGCTTTTTATGCGTGCGAGTGGGTTTGCGCGTGTGCGCGTGTGCGAGAGACAGACAGAAACACTCTTCAAATTTCCTAGACCTAGCATTTCTCATTTCTCTGTACTAACCCCGCACTGAACCCTGAAACCTGTTGCTTCACTGCACTCTTCACTGCTACCCACATAAAGGATGATATAGAGTCTGCGTGTGTGTGTGTGTGCAACTGTGCATTAATTCCATGCGCTCCAACGACCCACGCATGTCTGAAGGAGACGAATTCTGTAAACCCTGACCTCTCAGCCTGTCTCGTTGTGTCTTTCCAGTAAACTTTCCCATGTATCTTTGCATCGCCGTAGCGGTCTGACTCAACCCTGTCACTCGCTGGCGGACTCGTCATAATCATCTTTGTTGTCTTCATCATGTGCTGTGGCATGGCAGACAAAATAATGTGTGACTCACACAGCGAGACAGAGAGAGCGAGAGTGGGAACGAGACTCTCGGGAATGAGGCAAAGTATCGGCTGTGACATTAGAACCACGTAAAGATTTATGCGCAGGTTGTAGCCTGCAGCCCGAACATGAAGATAGGGGCGAGGGTGTGGAAATATGTCAAACTAAATCGACTGAAACACTTTGTCTTCGCATGCTGCCCCTTCTAATGTGAAGCCACTGGATCCAGTTTGCCACAGCGCCTTGTGTTTTATTACAAGAGATGCATTTCGGACTCACCATTGTGATTTATATCAAGTTGGTTAGTTTTAAATACTACACGCATGAATGAGAACGTTGAAAGGTTTCTGGTACTATGCATCTTATAAATGTGTATAAATGTGTGACTGTGAAATCGACTTTGAAATGACAATTTCTCGGCATCTCACATTTTCTATGTTGTTTACGATTGTTTTTTTTATAATGTCTCTCCCTCTATGTTGCTGACCGTTATATTTTGTATCGTGTAATTTCAGTTTGCTGAATGTTCTTCGTTCTCAGGTCTGAAAAACAGAACCGTATCTCCATGAGACTACCCAATAAAGAAAGTGGAACCAAAATGACAATCATGAATCATCAGTGAAGCGTGAACAAAGTACGGGCAAACACAAAATGTGTCCCATATGGGCACACAACACCGAACTTGCTAAGCACATTTTAAGTTCACTAAGAAATGGCTTACATCATCATTTCCAATCACATTTAGATTGAGGTTAGAGTTAGAATACTGTCCTGCGTCAGTTTGAGTCTGCTTTTACCCCACTCTCCTCCACAGGCGGCAGACTGAAAGCAAGAATGTGTGTGGAAGAGTAATTCAGGGAACAAAAGCTGCTCTTTGTTGTCAAGCCTTGGAGCTGAAGTGACAGGGAGTGTGAATAAGGGTCAAAGATCACTTGCTGGTTCGGGGGCTGTTTAAGCCAATGGTTAAAAGACACACACACACACACACACACACACACAGTTCTCCCTCTCTGAACCGAGTTCAGCATTCTGCCAAATCGAAAGTGTGGAGTTTGGCACATTGTTACCCAATGTGTGATGACAGGATTGGTAGCAAAATCATCTCTGTGTCTCTGGTAGATAGCTCTGTCTGGTGTGCATGCTAACGCTTTAGCATACAGTTTGATAAGTAATCGCTGGTGATTAGCATTATCCTAAAAATAAGGAAACGAGAACTTGCAGCAGGTCTGAAGCTGGATGGTTTGTTAATTTTAATGACACACGTCTAAACCTGCCAGGCTTGTTTAGGGGACACAAAATAGACACAAAATTAAAAAAAAAAAAAAAAAACTAGCTTTCAATGACCTTCTATCTTGACTTCAAGCGCAACTTGTTTTGTCGACACAGAAAGTTAGCAAAGTTAGCCAGACAGCGAAAGTTTTTTGCGCTGTTGATTCATAATGGACTTCATTAATGATGAAGATTGAGATTTTGTTCTCTCAAGTTATGAATCTACAGACCATAGAATAAAAAACAATACCCACTTTGGATTTCTAAAAGGTCTGTCTTCGGATAAGGCTAATCGCCTGCGATTAAAGCGTTAGCATGCGCAGCAGACAGAGCGATCTACTGCAGGCACAGAGATGATTCTGGTATCAATCCGCTCTAGAACGCAACCGTGCCCCTGTTGAGGAAATTGGCCAGGAAATAGGCCCTTTGTCACCTTTTCTTCTTTAGTCTTTCTTCTGAAGTGAATGTTTGACCTCATTTGTCTACTTGTACAAGGTGCTGTTATGAGAAGTTTCCATGTTCCTGTTTAGCAGTCAATTTGAGTCAAAGGCAAAATATGGTAATTGAATGGCGATTGCATAAACTGCAACATCCTGCGCTGCTGCCAGTGTGGTCGCGAGATCAGACTTGGCAGTCTGGCACGCTAACGATTTGTCAATCCCCGTTGTTGAACATGTTATTTTATCTATTACCAGACCGAGGCTTGAGCATGAAAGCAGAAGCAAATGCAGATAAGTAGCCAGCTCATGTACTGACTGGCTCTTGACGGACCGTGAGAAAACTGCTGAATATGAGACAACAGAGGGCAGAAGCAAAACATCTCATAGAAAGTATTCATATAGAAGACTCATTGGGACTCGATTCTTCTAACAAAATGCAGCAGACACTAGTAGAAACCCCACAGGGCAGAGTGAGTCAAAGCAGGAATGACAATAAAAAGGCCCTCCATCACAATGTTTCAAGTTGAAGTAGAAAACTAGACAAAATATGGGCGATGTGGAATGCTCCGTAGGCTACATTTCAGTCGGGACTTTGTATTCTTTGGAATAGCAACACAGTGATGCTGTGTGTGTGTGTGTGTGTGTGTGTGTGTGTGTGTGTGTGTGTGTATATCTCTGTGTGTATGTTGGTTTTGAGGTCTTCAACAAGGAAATTGGAGGAGCAGGTGGAATGCTGCGGATATTTCCTCCGGGGTTAGGAATAAATCAATAAGACAACACACACACACACACACACACACACACGCACAGACACATTCACACACACATTAAATCACCCCAGTGGCCTTAAGGTGTGGGTCACGAGGTTCAGTCAGCCATGAGGGGCTTTCTTTTCCTCATTATGAATAATGAAGTCAGCACAAAGGAGAACGAGGGCTCGGGCTTGCTCCATTGACTCATGCATCCACTGCACTATTTGCATGTCAAAGAACGCAACATTTTTGAAAAAAAATCCCAGTTGCACTTGGCTGCTCCTTTGTAATTTGCTCACTTTCAATTTCACACATAACACATGGCTCTCTGATCTAGAGAGGGCGATGGAATCGTTTTAACTGCAGCTAATGCCAACCTTGCTTTTATGCCCATTACAGTTTTAGTCGACAGTGTGAAATCCTTTGATTAAGAGAGGAGGCACAGGCAGGAAACCACATACACCAAAGCAGCGCTGCACTGTAGGCCTTTGATGTCTGTCTTTCAACACCAATATGAATCAAAACATCTCATAATAAATGTAGGTTTATGAGGGCAAAAAACTATCACAAGGTTAAGCATGGTCAGTAATGGTAAAGATGATACACATTATATATAGGTTTTATGCCTATAGTTCAACAGATAGAATGACTAAACTGGCATGGGTGAGTTCAGTGAAATGGGAAAAAAAACAGTGTATAATAAAATGAAATAGGCTTCTTTGAAATATGTCTGATTTTTTACAAAATGGGGGACAAATTGGCCCCATAAATGCAGATAAACACCTGAGGCACATTCTAAAGTCTAGGGGCAAATATAAGCCATTTTTCTTTATTATTAAATTAATAGACAGACTTGGTCTTTAAACTCCATCATCTCCATCATCATGGCGTCAGGTTGTCAGGTTCACCTCTGCACTTCACGTAATTACTCTAACTTGTCTATGGGATATAGGCTAATCTTTTAATTTGACAGCTTACAAAAGATAACTATAGTAATCCTATAAGAATTTCTGGAAGAATACTACACAAATATCAAAGCAAAATTATAACCCCCCATAGAAATACTGTAGGAATAGCCTATTATAATGATACGATTGAAGATGTAGGCTCCTCCAGACACAATATAAGGCAGGGCAGGAATGTAAGATGCATATTACGATACCACAGGAGAAAAAAATAAAAAATACAAAAAACACTTTAAGGTCACTATTAATTCGCTCTTGAATGTCACAGACACACTATAAGTTCCAAGAGGAATATTTACATATATTTAGGAATCATTATAGGAATTATAGGAGTATTATAGTAGTAAAGAAGGCATACCTTGAGTAATTTTACTTTTCTCGTCTCCTCCCGTGAACTAGTTCCTTATGATGCGCAAAAAGTTTCTTCCACTCTGCTAGACAAACTGGATCCGGTGCGAAGAACAAAGCGGTGAAAAACTGAGATACACCGATAGATTCAGTCAGTCGTATCAGCTCAGCTTGACCAGACAAAAAAAAAAAACCTTCAGCGGTGTTCACTCAGTGTCATATCCTTTTTCGGGACATTTCTGACGCCGTCAAAACACTCGAGACTGTCAAAGATAATATTACGTACAGGAACGGGAGCTACGGAGAACAAGCCGTGTTGACTAAGCCGCCAGAGCGAGTCTTTCCTCGGGGAGAAGCTGTCACCGGGATCGAGGTGTGCGCTGGAGTGAGTGGCAAGTTAGCGAAAACAAAAACAACACGACTTCCGGTCGGGCTTTCCAAAATAAAATCCTTATTGACAAACGCGTCGCAACCTGCTAAATTGAATAGGTACAATGTACATTTATACATCTAGACCACTGATGTAGTGGCTGGGTAAACTGTGACCTCCGGTCGGTGATCATCATTATACCATAGATTTATGCCAACCGAAAAAAAACAGTAGGCTACTCAGATAAAGATGTGGGCAAACTAGATTTGTTTTCCCCATCTGCACACCTCATAATGTGAACAGCTAGCACAAAAGTCTCAACCTGTAAATCAGTCAGTGAAGATGCTGTATCTTCATTAATATATTTGTTGTATTACTAATATGTTAATTTGATGTATTTGTTTTAGTAGCTATCTTCAGTGCTCCTTTTTTGTCTTAGGCCTACTCCTGCAACAAACAAATTTCCCCATATGGCTCATTTAATTTTCATTAAAGCTATTAAATATTCATAGAAGTGTAGGCCTATGCAAGTTGGCATAGGCTATATAGAGTTTCACCCCATATTTAATGTAATCATTACATTGTGGTAAGATTTTTCCAAAATTACAAATTTTACGCTTTTATTTTGAAGGCAAACGCGTCTAGTTTCCGGTTTTATCCTGGCTACCTGTGTCTCACTTGACGCATCGCAGCAAGGTGTGAAATGGGAAGGGCGGGCAGGGTGACTGGATCTGGATGTGGATGTGGATGTGGATCTGGGGAGAACAGAGGAGGGGCTGACAGGAATGTGAGTGTAATCAGGCAATTCACTTTCCAAAACCGCTTCCCATTATAGATGTGGACTAGCCTCTGAACTGCATTCCCTGATGGAAAAATCCCTATAATATCTCTATAATATTCCTATGGAGGGTGTTATTCTGTATATTGAGTTTATAGTGACCTTATTGTTGCTAGCCCTACTATTAGGTCACTCTGTCGGTCGTTTGGTCGGTTTGTCTTCCAAAAATTTCCAGGAACTTTTATCTAGCTCGGTAAAGCATAACTTTGGCTTGGTTACCGAAGTCCAAATAGCCTATGGGGTGAGTCAGTTTAGCAAGCGCCCAACCGGTTCCAATTATCACGGATTACTTAATCATCATAAGTTTTAATAATAGTCACGAGGGGTTGTAGTGTGTCTGTGGTAGGCCTAGGCTTACTCAATAATGAGTTTATAGTGATGTTATTGCTACTTTATGGCATACGACTTCATTTCTTTATTGTACTGCTATCGGGGTTTCTGTGGTATATTTGTTGACCTAGAGTAGATATGATATTTTGAACTTTTGCTATGATATTTTTATAGTAGGCTACCCTTCTAGTTCTTTGTAATAAGGGTTGTTGTAGCCTAAGGGTTGTTTGAAAGCTATGGATTAAGCTAGACATCAGTTCAGGATATTAGAATAGCTTGATGTATCAAGTAGCTACTGGAAGTGTTTGTTGTGTTTAGCCTATATTATAATTTCTGGTGATGACTAAAGATGCAAAACTATTTACCTGCCTGTTGGACCCTTTTGAGCTCTCTCAACATGTCTCTGGGTCTGTCCATAGACAGGACCACACCTCGGACTTGGTGATCTCGAAAAGCCTTAAAGGGTAACTTCGGTATTTTTCAACCTGGACCCTATTTTCCCAACTTTTTGTGTCTAGGTAACTAATGGGGACAACAATTTTTGAAATTGGTCCAGTATTGAGCGAGATCGCTTCAGCCGGCAGCCGCAAAACGGGCTGCAATGTAATCCGACGGGGCAAATGTGAACCGTCAATGTACGTCCACTAAAAGTTCTTGTTTTTGCCACTGACAGGCTCAGATTGTTATTATAAGTGTCTGACAACATTATGGAAAGGACCCTACAGAGAAATGAAATGTTTTTCTTTACCTTTCGCTTGATCCGGTCTGTTTGTTATTGTGTGTAACCGAGTCTGGCAAAAGACTAAGCTGCAAATTCTGCATATCTACAAACTGCACAGCTGTGGAACTGAAACCTACTATAGGCAATTAGCCTACATTTCTAAGATTAATAATGATAAAACCAAGGGACAGTTCTTTTCACCACAAATGATGATCTGTGAAATCCCCCACTCTCTGTTTCAAGTGAGTCTTTCTCTCCTGCAAAATGTGATGAATTTGCCACCTTCTTTCATGATAAAATCATAAAGAAATAGCTAAATCTTGCCCTGATGGGAAACATGAGCTTCTCTTCTCTCCTTATAGGGTGTTCTTCAGTTGCAGGTATGGCATACTTCTATAATGTTAAATCCAAAGACCTCGATCAGCTTGTATGGCACCTCAAGTCAAGTTGTCCACCTGTCCCTTAGATTCACTTCCTGCAACCTTTTCCAAACGTGTTTTTAACTGCCTGTCTAATGAAGTACTGACAACCGAAACACATTGCAGTCTATTGTTTTTCCTACTTTGGGTCATACCTGAAAGGCAGACATTTCTGTTTCTCTTGCTAATTTTACCTCTGAAAAAGCTGTGGTGTATAATGTGTGGTGTTCCCCAAGGATCAATTCTTGGGCCCCTGTTATTCAATTTGTCCATATTCCCTCTTGGTTATACAATACGGAAACACAATATCTGGTTGCATAATTATACAGATGACTCCCAACTTTATGCATGTGACTTTATTTAGCCCTTTATTTGTCTGCAGCTTGGACTAATGCTCTAAATGGCCTGGGCCCACAATACATTTCTGACTCACGATATGTGCCAACTAGGTCTTTCAGGTCTGCTACTGGCTGCTTAGTGGATGAAATCAAAAGCTAACAAAGCCACTTTTAGCTATTTTGCTCCCAGTTGTTGGAAGAGTCTGACCTGAGGTTTGCCCCAACACTGACCTGTTTAAAAAGCAGGCAAAAACCTTTCTCTTATATGTATATTTTATCTCTGTGATATGTATTTCTATGGCAGGTTTGCACTACTTTTGTATGTGTGCTGCTTTTATTGTTTTGTGTAAAGCACATTGTGTATGAAATGTGCCATACAACTAAAGTTTGACTTGACTTTGACTTGTATTTGTGTCCCAGGCACTTTGTACAGAGAGTTATCCATGACACACCTGCTGTTACAGGTGTTAAAGTCGGTTAATGTTTAAACCAACCGCATTATCTGATGTAGAGCCTATTTGTTTCCAGCTCACTTAACAATTTCAAGCACATTTCCCATTAAAAAAACATCTAAAATTTAAAAAACAAATCTTAAATCTAGGCTGATATCCACCAAAGAGAAAGAATGAAAGGAAGAGAAAAGGAGGTGGTTGGAAGAGAGGAAGAGAGGGGGAAAGAAGGGGAGAGAAAGAGAGAAATGACTAGACTGAGCACCTGGCTCCTCTCTTCTGTTCAACTGTCTTCTTGAGTGCTTGTGTGTGTGTGTGTGTGTGTGTGTGTGTGTGTGTGTGTGTGTGTGTATGCGTTTTACTGGAGAAGCGCTTGTCTGTTGAATTGCGTAGGCTTTGGTAATAAAAGGCCCACTATCTTGGTGATGACAGGTGTGCTTTGGAATCACACACACACACACACACACACACACACACATTCACACCCTCTCTCTCACACACACACACACACACACACACACACACACACGCACAATGAATAGGCTCAGAGAAGAAAGTGACAATGCATTTTTGGACCAATGAATAGTATTACCCACAAAGCCAGCAGCGAGATTTGCGCCGAGAGATACAGAGAGAAAAAGAGAGAGAAAGAAAGAGAGATGGGGGAGGAGAAACAGAGAGAGAGAGAGAGAGAGAGAGAGAGAGAGAGAAAAGCTAGAGAGACAGACAGAGAGAGCGAGAGAGAGAGAGAGCAGATAAACGTAAAGCCAACGGAAGTTATCTTATCATCCATCTCCAGACTAAAACCATAGCAGATCTGGTGGCCGGCTGAGCTCCTTTCTCTGCAGGCTTAACTATTACACAGGAAGGCTTGGCTTCTACAGGGCAAGGTGCACCGGAGCAGAAATTACTGTGCTTGCTCGTCCCCATGCCAACTATGCCCTATATACTGGCCTCAGAGCTGTGTAATACTATCCCTTGTCGGAAGCTCCATATACGGTCTTAAGAATCTCTGAAGGTCTGAACAATGCTTTTGTTGTGTCTCATGCGACAGGCTGGTCAAGTTGCAGAAGCGTAGGCCTGGCAGGAAATAAAAAAGTAATGATTCAGTCTCTTAGCGGTTGCTCTAACATCCTGCAATTATGGTTTCCCACCAGCAACCTCCAAAGAATAATATCCAAAAGCAAACTTGCTCAAATCCGTCAAACCCACTTAACTCACTTATTTTGAGGACAAATATCACGTGGCATTAGTGCAGGTTTCTGCCCGTAAGTGTGTGCTCTTTATATAACTGTGTAAATAAGTCACACAGTGAGGGGAAACACACACCTTAGAATTTGACGCTGTATTAACAATGATACATTGTGTCCTGAGACACACACACACACACGTTTGTATTACTATACTTGTGAAGACTTTCACTGCCTATAATCATTCCTAACCCATAACCCAAACCTTAACCCGCTCAACTGCATGCCAAACCTTAACCCTTACCCTAATCTGAACCTAATCCTAATTGTAATCTTAACCCTAAACCCAAATCCTAATCCTAAACTAGTCCCTTGTGGAAGTGAGGTCCGGCAAAATGTCCTCACTTTGGACATACACACACACACACACACACACACCTGTTATGGTTTTTGTGGTAGAAGACGCTGACAGGGGCCTCCTTGTTAAATTCAACGTCTCAATAGTCTCAGAGCCTTTTGAGGTCTCAGGGCTACATTCACTATAGTTTTAATGGCTTTAAAGCACGGTCATAAAGGCTAAAGGGCAGCATTCACTATGAAAACAACAGTTTTATAGGGTTTTAAATCTGCTCTGCACCATTCACAGGTTCCACCATTCATTCTTGGGAGTTTTCTAGAATTCTTGTGTTTTAGGGACATGTGACCCAGTTTTTTCGTGCTACCGTTAACCTCAATCCAAATTTTAGACCGTATGTACGATTACAGTCTCAGCAATTCAGCAATTTTCAGTCCCTTCATTCCAGCTGTAGTATGCACATTCATTGTCTTGTTGTTAGGTAGGTGCTGGATGAAGTAGCAAACACCTAAAAGCATGAAAAGTGACCCATTCAGGATTATTTAATGCACCAACGATAAAAAGTGACATTTTGAGGTAAGTGCTCTTTATCAGACTTCATACAAACATAATTGTACATAGACACCATCTTAAATACCCAAGATTTCCTCATTGAACAATCACATGACCAGCCTGCACAGAAGAGTGGTGAAATACATAAAATACACAAAGAGAATTCCTAAAAGCATGCAAAACTATGCACAATATACTTTAAAGTACCATCTGAATACAAACAATATATGCATATATACATATTTACAGTGCTTTTGAGACTCTGTGGAGTACTCATGACAAGCATCAGGTAACAGGACCAGCATCACAAAGCACATTAAAGCTACAATAGAGGCACCTCTATATGTTCTAAAGGGTGCAAGTGTGCATTTACAGAGAGAAACAACCACCATTAGTAGCTGTCAATTGAAAAGAACAACCCCTAACGTCTAGGAGAAGAGGAACTACAGTTTGTTCTCAAATTTGTCAATGAGCGCCCTAGGTGTCAGTGTGTCCAGTACATAAATCCAGACTAGCTCTTGTCTTAGAAGGTCATAATTAATTCCCGCTACAAGGCAAAAAGCCCCTTTCACACATGTAGCTTCACCCAGAAATCCTCCAGAAACTGTGTCAGGGTCGTGTGAACTGGAGTCGATATAGGGAACTGAAATCAACTTCCTCCCTGCCCGGCTCTGGTTCACTCCTGTCTATATCAGTACATTACAGATTATGTCATTTAGCAGACGTAGACAGACTACATGACATATGCAAACTACGAACCATACGGTTACGAAATATATGATATATGTTATAGACTGAAGCAATATTCATTCTTCGGCCTGATTCAATCGATAGAACTTACAATTAAACATGCCTTCAGTACAAGCAAGACTTCCTAGTTTGGAATGTTCCAAATAACGTAGCTTTCCATGCAAAGCTAACAGATTGTTGGTGACAATCTCTTATCTGAACGTCTTTGGTGATGGTCCAAACAGCCTGCTAGTAAACCTGCTAGCAAACCTACTAACAATGCACCATGAAGATTTTATAGCTAGCGATAGTTAGGATCTTTGGCTAGTGTACACTGTCACTTAGGGTGACCGCATTTTCAAACCCCCAAACTGGGACCCTTAATTGTACCGCACGTTCATGCACGTGCACATGTATGCGCTTATGCACGCACCATAGGCATTTTCATCAGGATGGGGGACAATTATTTCAGCGCTTAGCACACCTAGTGACTGCACCTTTCAACACCATGGACAGCGCCTCAGCAAATGAAAAATAATGTTTTGTCTCCAAAAATCCACCAAAACATAGTTTATTTGAAAACTGTATAATAACACTAGTAAACACAAAACACTGCTAAGCCACCGCTTATGTTTGGCCGTCTTAATATGATCTTTTATGTCGGCATTTCCACCGTGCGCGACCGAAAATGTACTCTTGCAGTGTGTGCAGAACGCAGCATTTTCGTTGCCGGCTACTTCACGAAGAAAAGAGTAAGCCTTCTGGAGGTCTTTAGAAAAGACCGACTTTCTCTTCGGCATGACAGCTAACCGTTAGCGTACTGACAGATTCTGTCAGACAGAGCCACAAGCGTCATAGGCTAGCAACAGCCTTGACAACGACACATTGATTGATTGACACACATACAGACAAATCAGTGTTGAATTCAGACGCGTGGTGCATTGTTTATTTTTTTTGATTGGGTTAGGTAATAATGAGCGGGACAGAACATGATAAACGTCTATGTAAGCGCTGAAAACAAGTATAATACTATTATTATTATTTTAATTGTGGTGAAAACCGGGACAATTTGGTAGTGAATGTTGAAAACCGGGACATTTTAGTGTTTTACAGATATTTGTCGGGACTCGGGACACCCATCTTGAAACCGGGACAATCCCGGACACCGTATGTCACCGTACTGTCACTGTAACTGCTCTTATAAGTATACAATCTTGTACCCAATCCTTTTCGCTCAGAAGTTACAAAAATGTGTACATCTTGTAATTGCTTACGTATCTGTGGGTGCCACAAGATGATTTTCACAAATGTTCTATTGTTTTGTTTAGTTGATATAAGACGTGTCTCCGTGTCTATGGAAAATCTATGGAAGTCTATGGAAAATGCTAGCCACCTAGCCGCTAGTAAACCAGTGGGTGGACTTGGTTAACTTCCGAAAAGTTGACCTAGTGAAATTCCTGGGAATCTTCCTTTGGGACGCTAGTGTGAACAAAAGCTGTAAAATTCCCGGATCAAGTGCGCAAAGGGTTATGAGAGTGTTACGTAGTACGCTTTCACGTAGAGCGAGCGCGATGATCACGAGAGACTCTGGGCTTCGACGTATTTCATTCTGTGACTCGCTCACTGCAGCATTTGTTTGGAGCGGGAGAGTTGGAAGTTTGAAGTTGAAATTAGCAAATTTTTTGTTTTCAAAAATGTCTGGAAATTGGACGGACTTTGAGACAAGGAAGCTATTAGCCATCCGAGCGGAGGACGAGATTAACAACAGTAGGAGAAACACATGCAGGAGCTCCTCATCCACCATTTTTCTAAAAGAATAACACGTGGCATCTTCCGTCTCGTACCTTAAATGCAACATCTGGCCTCGCCTCACCTATCGGGACCGTCATGTCATGTGAACGCATTCTACATGGACAAGATAGTAGCTAATAGTGTGACAGGGGAAAACCACTAGAACTGCCAGAAAAGTTCACACAATCTTACAGCTTCTGGGTATGAAAGGGGTTATCTGTGGGGTTATCTGTGTTATCTGCATCTGAGTCAACTCCTTTTACAGAGAATTACCTTTCTGAGAATTAACATTCCACCATGCTACCACATATTGTGAATAAATCGACCAAATAATGCTGCATATAATGCATTTTCAAGCTTGCACTCTGCGTTCTTGAAGGAAATTCCCCTCTACCCAATCCCCAGGTCTACTATTAACAATAGGTTATGTATGAGGTTGGTACACAATAACATTATGATTGGCAGGCTGCCTGGGTGGTGGCAAACCAGAGGTAGTCTGAGAGCCACCAGCCCCTCCCACTTTAACTCCTCCCTCACTCTTCTTTTTCTCACCCTCTCCCCAACCGTCTTCTCTCTCTTCCTTATCTCTCCCCATCTATCACCTCTCCTTCCCTCGTTCTTTCCCCCACCCACCTTCCTCATTTTCCTTTATAGCTTCCTCATTTTAGGAACCTCCCCCCTTCTCCCGTAACCGGCGGCGCTCTAGTAATGTGGGGGGAAAACCAGGCGAATGGTGCTAAAAGAAGCATTGTATTGATTGTTTTAAAGGAATATACTGCAGATGTGAAAGCAATGGGATGGGTCTGAAACCGTTCAGCGACCGGTATGGTAGTGAAGATATTAAGATATTACATAGACATACAAGTGCACACACATGCATGCATGCACACACACACACAGAATTGTTACAAGGTCAGAGTTAAAATGTTGGACAAAAACTCTCACACCCTTACAAAAAAATACATATCTTGCAATACATTTTAGAAGGATACTATACAAGTATCGCCGCCGCATCTTCAGCATTAGAAAGGCCAAGCAGCAGTCAGTTGTCAGCTGTTTTGAATTTTACAATTGAAACATTAACATTAAAATCCATGCATTTTCCTGTACTGTCCCACTTTGTGCAGTGTTTTTAGATTTTCCAAATTGCACCAGAAAATAGGAGTTATAATTATATTTACCCCCTTCTATTGATGACTTGTTGGCTTCTCTTAGACCCCCCAAATGCACTAGCCTTTATAAAATGGTAAAATACCATGCAGCTACTATAGGTCGAAAATTATACCACAGAAAATCCCATAGTAATACCACTGGAGATAAAAGATACCATAAAGTACAATAAGTTCTCTATCATCTCACTATTGAGTACTACCAACACACTACAAGTCCTAATAGGAATATTATAGTATTTCTTTCTGGTTGACAGACAATATTTGTCAGCGTTATGAAGTTCAGAAACCACTTCTGTTTCACTGACGTCTTTGTATATTCCTATCAGTCTTTCAGCTTCATTATCTCCGTCTTGCCTCCTGTCTCTATCTGTCGTTTTTCTTTGTCTGGCCCACAAGCAAACAGGAAAGTGGTGAAGAATCAGTTGTTCAATATCTATCAAACCCCACACACCGAAGGCAGATGACACATGCACACCGAGGCTGTGCTTTCTGCATTATTAAAAGGTTGTTAAATCAGCATCACACACACACAGACATTAAATCGCACACATGGGTCCTCATCTGCCAGGCTTCGTCACCATGGTGACCGCTGTGTGTCCTGCTAGGAACCAGCTGGTGGACCCCTGCTGTGATGCTGCGATAGGGGTGACGTGTGTGTGTGTGACAAGGAGAGACAAAGACGTATTGTCTGCTTTGGACTGTGTGTATGCTGGGACACACACCTGACAGCAAGACAAACATGGCGCAGGTGCATTATCATATAGATTGATCTATTGATTGCCAATTTGCAAACACAAGCGCGCACTTTCCATTTCACTTTGGTAGATTCATTGTGATGGGACTAGTGCCGCCGACACTCCAGACAGCGTGCCATCTGTTTCCTCTGCTCTGATACGGAGATGTGAGAGCGTGTAGCGACAAGCCCGACTTGTCTGTCTGGCACACACACAGCTATGTGTTTGTCTCATTCAGCCACCTGATTACAGACGTTCTACAGGCAAAACACGCAGTCCTCCTTTTCCCATCATTCCACACTTACTCAGTCACTCTCTACTTTCTTCTCTCCCGCTTTCACTCGCTCGCTTTGTGGCCGCACCTTCAATCAGTTACTTCTCATTCAATTTGGAGAGTGCAGGCGAGACCTAAAGCCTTGTTTGTGCATCCACCATCAAATAACCAAGGAAGGTCTCTGGATGCGGGAAACACTCTCATATTTGAAATAAGGTTATGGCCTGGAACTCTCATCCCACGGCCAGCGTGCAGGTGACTCTCTGAATCGTTTCTCCATTTCCAAGCAGCGGCATGGCCTTAGCTTCACCGGTCACGTTCTGGTGTTGCACGGCCTCAAATGTTAATGTGTTGCTAAACCATCTAGTGGTTTAGAGGCGGGCGGGTGGTTTATTCTGCAAGTGTAAACTCGACAGAGGAGAGAGAAGTGAGCAGACCTCTCTTAAGCAACAAGGAAAAAACACTTCAAAACCCTGAGTGTTTTTGATATACTTTATTCACTCCTCAGTGGGGGGAATTGTCTTTTTGGTCTTGTTGTCTTCGGCAGGTATGGCATGACCACACAGGGGATCGAACCCGTGCGCTCTGGTTGGGTGATGACCTCACTAACCACTAGGTCACACTGCTGTCTCATTTCAATATGTGAATGTAAGCTTCCAGATTAAAAAAAAAAAAGTTTGTACCATAGACTGTAGAAAAAAAACCATTTAATCATTGCCGTTTTGGAAAGTGATTTTTAAGTTAAAAGAGCGTATCAAAAATGGAAGGCTTAGGATATGCAGGTCTGGATTAGACTGAATCAGAGGAAGTATTATCTGACTCAACACCCTCAAAAATAAAATAAACATTATGACTCATCCTTTTTGATAGTCACAGAATTGTGGTTAAGGGAGATAGCCCATCCATAAACATGGTCTATGTTGATATAAAAGAGGAAATCCCTGTATTACTAAATGAATAAATAAACAAATGAATGAATACATAGACATAAATAAATAGGTGGGTAGATAGATAAATAAGCAGATAAATTGCTAAATAGAATCAAATGAAGTACACAAGTAACAAAGGTGCATATCCTGGATATACTGTATATGTCCTATAACTTCATAAAAGGTATATTTGCATTTAAAATCAAAAGGACACTCCTTTCCATCAATTTCATACACCTGTCCACCTTATATGTATAAACTTGATCCACAGTCCACTGGTTGCTTTTGTCCATAACAGACATGAATATTTATTAAAGGAAAACATAAAAGAGAGAACATGTACAGTATTTCAGCTGCAGAGAAACAAGCCGTGTAGCTGAACATCAGACATGCACACATTTCCAGGAGTTAGTCAAAATGAAATACAAAATGTGAAAGGAGATGATGACGTAACGAAATGGAAACGGTGTCTGAAGTACTGTGCAAAGTGTCAGAATCCTCTTTATTTACATAGATGTAACTTTACATTTGACTCAACTGTACTGTAACTATACTACAGACTTTACTGTACAAACCACCAGCAAGCAGCAGCTGAAAGATAAAACTCAAATGCGGATCTAGGATTTCAAACAGGCCCCCACCAGAAGAAAATGCCTGGCACTTGTACTGGAGCGCCCTCTAGCTGCTTTCCTCCTCAGTACATGGATCTCATGAAAAGGGCAAAGGGGAAAGCAAGAAGACAAAACTCGCTCAGACTGGAGCAACAAAACAACACTTTACTAATCCGCCTGCTGAGCGTAACCATTATGCTTCCAGCGGACGTGTCCCCATCTTGCTATAATCATATCTACACTTGTATCAGTTACGGGAGCATGGATACAAGTCGACAGATGGTAATCATATAGGGGGGAAAAATCATATTTAGTCCCTTTGTGCAGCATCGGTCGCTAGTCATCCGTTCGGGGGCCGGATCAGTGACTGTGCAGAGGAGACGCAGCGGCCGTCTAGCTGCCGTCGGCCTGGAGCATCTTCTCGATCTCTTGGTCCCACTGGTCGTCTCTGTTGTCCGCCTCGGTCACCACCTCGTACTCCTGGAGCTCCTGCTGCAGCTCCTTCTCCCAGTCCGCCGGCTCCTCTGGAGGAGGGAGGAGGGGGGTGGGGAAACACAGCAAAGGGGGTAAGATGCCTTTGATTAGCCAAATTAGCTGGCCAAATGACAACATGAGTGACACAACACTGATATATTGATTTGTCGACATTTGCTTTTTCTTAAAAATTGGATATCAGCTAGTCACTTTCATCCACTTCTGATATGATGGATATGATGTGGTTTGTTTGGTGACATATCTATTACAGAATTTATCAATGCTACACTGGTTGTCTATGGGAAGCACTTAACCTGAATTGATTCTGATTAATTATTATTGTTGTTGTTATTATTATTAGTATTATTATGCATTTCAGTGGAGTTTTGTTGTCTCATGGTCTCAATGCTCTTTCCCAGGCTTTTCCACCCTGCCAAATATAAAAATCTGTGGGAAGCAAGAGTGCTTCTAATTTTTGGAATTTTTTGGCATGAAAATCTGCAGCATTGGCACAAAATATTGTCTTTATCGGCAGCTTAAATGCCGATAGATTGCCAGTGTTGCTGCTGAATATCTTTTAAACCCCTCTTGTGTTGAGAGAGTGGTTCCCTGGTTTGTAGCTTATTTCCTCAGCTTACATGTTGTAAAATGAAAAGCCAAAAAGCCCTCCTTAATAAAATCATCAGAAATACAAACATAACAAAATGACATGTAGAAGTGTCTCACTTTCAGCTTAATAAATCTAACACACACATTTCCCTAAAGAATCAAAAGAAACCGTAATAAAGCTGACCTTCGGGAGAGGGGGTGTTCTCCTTCTTATCCAGCACCAGCTGCTCCATCTCTTTTCTCAGGTCCTCCTGGTTGATGGCCGCCGAGTCGAACGCGTCGCTCACAAACTCCGACACCCCGGGACTCGTCGACATCTCCTCCTCTTCCTCCTGGGGCGGCTGGGACTGAGGCAGGCAGGACGGAAAAGGCAACTCAGAAAACAGATAGTTCCTTCCTCAGCTCTTGACTGGCTGAGTCACTTGTAAAGTATACATATATGAGCATACACACACACACACACACACACACACACACACACACACACACACACACACACCACCATATCCACAGTATAGCACTCTTACCTTCTGTATGTCACTGATGGAAACAGGTGGGGTTTTTGGTCTGACATTTTCTGCAAAGAAATTATACAACGCTGTTAGTTTTTGAAATGCAAATCACTGTGTGATATTTTGCTGGCCAGCAGCAGCTGCTTCACTCTGTGACACATGGAAATTTCCTCTCAATCCCCAACAAGAGCACCAATAATTTGCTTAAAGCATGTCAATGACAGCAACACTACAGTATACCTATGTGGAGATGGGCTTGGCAACACTACCTCTACTCCAAACCAAAACACTGATGACTGGTTTGCATTTGAGGCTGGCTATAGCAACAACGGTGTGTTGAATAATGATGAGGTGGAGGACAGGAAGCGGGAGATTACTACTGTTCTAACAGGGCCTCCGACCCTATACTGTCACCTCCAGCTCCACCTACAGAGCTCAGTCATACTACGACTACGACTTCAGCTCCAGCTTCTTCTGCCTCCAGAAAGAGATCACAGGAAAAATCCATGCGTCCTAAAGGCGAGCAACTGCTACATACAAAAAAGAGAATTTGCCGTTTTTAGTGCAACTTCTATAATCCAATCCAAAAATCTGATTTCGCTCACATTGCTATCGGATCTTCAAAACCAGATATGGAAGTGGTCAGGCTTGCATTGTGGTCTGAATTCTACATAGTCTAGATGCAATGCAGCCACAGTGTGCATACAAGCAACGTGAAGAGCTGGAGAGGAGTGTGTGACAGAAGAAATTCAGACACAGATTTAAATAAATACAGCCACAGCAGACACATAGCAGCCATTTCCAGGCCAAGTGTGGACAGTGTGATCTCATGAAATCCAACCTTTAGAAGCCATGAAAAGACGCGGAAGAAGAATACACCTCGAGTCTTTTTTCACAGTTGGAGTGCCGCACCTGCACTCGTTTTCCCTAGGGGTAATTCTTTGACAATGACTGAATGACTTGAAAGTCTATAATGGGTGAAATGCCCCTTTTGAGTGCCTCCGCGGCTGGTGAAGTGTCGCGGTCCGGTCCTGACCTGTTAAGGCGACGTCCTCAGGTGAGACACTGGCCCCTCTGTCCCCGTCCTCCTTCTGCTGCTGCTGGGCTGCCAGCGCCGTGAG
This sequence comes from Centroberyx gerrardi, assembly GCF_048128805.1. Taxonomy (NCBI): domain Eukaryota; kingdom Metazoa; phylum Chordata; class Actinopteri; order Beryciformes; family Berycidae; genus Centroberyx; species Centroberyx gerrardi. The sequence continues at coordinate 33,775,068 of NC_135997.1, forward strand.
CTGAGCCGACTGCTTGATCAGAGACACCCGGTAGAAGTAGTTCCTCCAGAAAGCCTCCTCCTTCACACTGGCAAACACAAACACAAGTAATCATTTGAGTGATAATAACGGCTTATAGATTACACTCGGGGTTAGACTGAAATAGAAACTGAAATTATTGGGCTTCAATTAAAAGTCAGATATCGTCCAATCACTGTCGTCCACCTCTGATATGATGGTTATGATGCACTTTGATTAATTACATATTAATTGTAGAATTGATCAATACTACACTGGTTGTCTATAGGGTTTTGAAAGGTGCCATAAAAAGGCTACTTACTTACTAAACTGATTGAGATATTTGGATAAAAATTCCAGACTAATATGCATAAATATGTTTTTATTATTACTGTTGTTTTTATCATTATCATCCTTTATTTTTGTAATATTAATACTATTATTATAGTTTCAGTTTTAGTATCCCATGGTCTAAATGATGTGTCAGAGGCTAATAAAATTCTGGGGGAAACACTGAATACTTGCACTTGGACTGTATTTTTTTTTTTACCATGAACATGGTCAAATTTAAATATAATTGAATATCAGCAGAAAATATCAAAAGTTTCAATCCAAATATTGGTATTCGGATCAGCCTTCAAAACCCTAATCAAACCCTAATTGCACCTTTTCCTAAAATTGCACCCACTGGCAAAATTGCAGTAGTAAAAATAGATTTGTTGTTTTTCTTGTAATTAAAGGTGCTACATGTAGCTTTTTAACATGAATAAATCATCACCAAATAAATTTTGAGACATTAGGATAATTACTGAGAATAAATGAGGCCGTCGCTGAGAAGATTGGCAGCCTCTACCGGCCTCTACTCTGCATTTTACATTATTTGCCTCCACGTCAGATTTGGAGCGAAATCTGCTGGATCGCTTCACGGCACAAAACAGGAAGAGGTTCTGTTCTTCCAGAGCAAACGGAGCTAAAGCTTTCAGAGTTTCTGGCAGCAGATGGTGGAAGGAGAGAAAGGACCGATGGGAAAATCACTTCCAACATGTTGATCCTCTTCAGTAAAGAGAAAGTGAAACATGCACACAGAGTGACATCAGGGAAGAGGAAGCAAGAGCGTTTATGAGAAATGTGGTCTTAATTTTGATAAACACTAGCACTAACAATACTATTGGTGTGAGATAGAGGCTGCCTTTAATCGCGTGGTATTAACACCCATGCAGAAATAGGCACATTGCATGCATAGACCACAGACACACACACACATACACGCACACACACACACACACAGAGGCAAAGCTGCTGGCGGCCTACTGACTGTTTGGGGACCAGGTCGAAGCGCATGCGGTTGAGCAGCTGGTCCTCTTCCAGCATCACTGTGGCCAGAGGATACATCTGCTCCATGTCGAAGTAGAACTGGACGCCGGCGGGGGGGTCGCGCAGGAAGTTCCTCTTGTCCTATAATTGTACAAATCACCAGTGCCTCAATTTTTGCACAACTTTCACAGAGAGACAACAGAGGCCTACGCCAACACGGTTGATGGCATTGTGTAACTGTGCTGAGTCATGATGCAAGCCAAACAAACTAAAACTGAGTATGCATAAGTACTTTTGAGTTACAATACAAAACTGCAGGATGGTTATGGATAAAACCAACCAGCTCAGTTAATAGAAGGATGACTCCTTTTCTATTTTGCAATAACAACAGGCTCCCTGTGCATTATCCTGCTTATTACACACCTACTTACCAAACACATTAATCATTTGACATGAAATGTTGACTTTAAATGATTTTATTACAAGCTAATGCAATTTACAAGCTTCTGCCAATAAATCGTCCAGCAGGACCGTCTGCAGCAGCTAAAGAGTAATGCATTTTAGATACAAGGTGTTGCTTCATTTGGTTAGAAATCAATAAAATGGACCAGATGTTTTAACTGCAGACTGATAGGATTAGGTGTGAAACAGACCACAGAGTGCGATTACTGGCCGATCAGGATTGAGTTTTCAACAAAGCCGTGTTATAAATGACATTACATAATACATGTTGACATATATAGGATCTCTATGTTACTCACAGCAGACAGAGCAAGGATCTGCTGCTGGATTGTCTCTTCCTCATTGTAGCCGACCCACGGAGGCACCGCTGCATCTAGGCACAAACACCAGCACACACACCTTCAGTCATCAGACATTATTGTGCTTCAGAGAGGCGTTTCATTACCAAATCAATAGGGTTACCTCTCGGACACACACACACACACACACACACACTGTAATAGGAATTGCTTGGCCAGAAAGCAATATTTCAGCGCTGATAATATCAATAGCCATTTCTGCTGTGAGTGTACTAGCTTTCATTGGGAGAATGGAGATGTGAAGAGGTGACGGACTGTGTTTTATAGACATTTTTGCATCACTTTTCCTACTCATTCACCATTTTTTTCACTAACACATTGGCTCTTTCTCAATATATGCACGCCTCCAAAACAAAAGAACGCTAGGATGGATCCCAGAAGTTTACTCTCCAGCCGAGGATGCATCATTTGTCAGTGATTAGTTGCGGTTACATTGTGATAAAGTTTAATATTAGTGTGATTAAGATTATTAAAATTATTGTTTTCCATCCCACCTGATTTTTTGGCCTTCTTTTCCTGGACAAACTTCTCCTGTTCCTTTTGGAAGTCTCCGAGAAAAGTCTGGAAGCAGACAAACGCACAAGTCAGCACATACAGACACACACACACACACACACACACACATACACTAAAAGAAGGAAGGGACCTAAATTGTATCAACAGGCCAAAAATGGAATCAATAGACTACATTTATCAAGGTATATCAACAGGGTGTCCCATGTGCCTTGTGATGAATATTTGAATATGAGGACAACACAAACTGCTGATGATGTCGCTGTGCAAGACAACAACACGTCACCTCAGTTACTCCTGCCTGGGGCCGGGGGGTGTTTCCCCATTTGTTAAAGGAATAGTTCACCCAAAAATGAAAATTCTGTCATCATCTACTCACCCTCATGCCAAATGAAACACAGGTGAAATTTGTTAGTCCATATAACACACAGGGAGGTTGCCAGCACAACTTCGTAGCAGCATTCTCCAAAACAACTGAAGTCAATGGGGACCTGTTCTTTAGGGTTAGGGTTAGTTTTTTTTTTTTTTTTGGGGTGAACTATTCCTTTAAGCTGTAAAACCTGTCAAACAAGACCAGAGCGCAACATGCCTTGTCTATGATGCCATCGATGTTTCCATCTTCCACGCTCTTCTTGATGGTCTGAGCAGTCTCTGCCACCGACTCAGATATCTTCTTGGTGGCATTGGAGGCAAAACTGAAGATGTAGTCTTCAAAGAGAGGAGGGAGAGGAGGGGATTGTGGGGTTAATAGGACTTGACTTTATGCATGAAGAGAAGACTTGAGACTTGATTTCACTTGGCTTGGGTTCTGCTGACTTGGGACTTTACTTGACTTGAAAAGGTTTCTAAAGTCTTGACTTGAGATCTTGTATTTGTGTAAATGGCTTAGATTGAAAGTGATGAGATTTGTTCCAGCAGACGACTGAATTTAAATTCTGTTTTCTGAATTTGTATAGAGAGCCTAAGTCCCTCCCCTTCCGGTGGACCACCATGGGACCTTATTTCGGAAAAAATATGTACGGTAGTCAACGGCGAGAGACAAATAATTGTTTGATCCCGTTTGAATTGTGCCATGAATTACACATATGATGTTTTGTCAATTTAAATGATAATTTTGCAAGTCAAGAAAGTCGCAGTTTGTGGTAAAACTGTTGAACTATAAGACTGTAAAAATACGTAATTAGAAAGACTACACACCCAAAAGTCGCGCAAGTGACATAACTTCCTCTCTCCACAAGCTACCCAGAGCTGCTGAAGCTCAGTCCCTCTCAGATAGCAGGAGTATTATACACAACCTGGAAGGTAGACAGTAAGAACGGATTTAAACTGGTTTAGGATAGTTTTAGTACAGTGGGGGCTAACGTTAACGCGGTGCCTGTGTGTGTTTCCTATGTTTCGTTTCATGTTGGTGTTGGTGACGTATATTGTGCAAGACGAGAGATGTAGTTCACTGAGCGGTTTCACACAAAACTAAACGTTACTGTACTGTTTTACAACAAACTGCGACTTTCTTGACTTGCAAAATTATCTTTTAAATTGACAAAACATCATATGTGTAAGTCATGGCACAATTCAAACGGGATCAAACAATTATTTGTCTCTCGCCGTTGACTACCGTACATATTTTTTCCGAAATAAGGTCCCATGGGGGACAGCGGAAGGGGAGGGACTTAGGCTCTCTATGGAATGATTGAATTTATTGAAGTTGAAACTGATTCTACAAATCAAACTCATGATCTTCAAACCTCCATACTCATCTTACCAAGTTTTTATCCTATTAAAACCATACTGCATTGAAAAGTCCTAGATATTTAGTTTTCTTTAAGATATTAAATTGATACTGGACTCTTGATTTGTTGACTTGCTGTTCTACATTTAGACTTGAGACTTGACATTAATGACTTGGACTTGACTTGGCTTACTTCCATGGATTTGGATTCATCTTTGGACATTAACAGCTTCGGGACGCCTCTACACTTGGATCGGGACTGTGAGGTAACAGGGAAATCCCAGGGCGGTGGAGTATGTTTGTACCTCAATTGCAGATGGTGTACTAATATCACTGTACGGGACCGGCTGTGTCTTCCCGATATTGAACTACTTTCTGTGTCGCTAAGGCCCTTCTACCTGCCGAGGGAATTCCCACAGATATTTGTTACCATTGTATATATTCACCCCAATGCAATCTCTCTCCCCGGAGGCCCCAATCTTTATTCTGGGAGATTTTAATCATTGTACTTTAAAAAAGTCGTTCAGCAGCTTTTATCTGTATGTCACCTGTCATACACGACGAAACAAAACTCTTGACCTCTGCTATGGCTCTATTAAGGGAGCTTTTAAATCCGTTGCAGGACCAGCGCTTGGATTCTCGGATCATAACACAGCGCACCTTTTTCCCACGTATGAATCTGTGTTAAGGGGGGAAAAGGTGCTAAAAAGAAAAGTTCAGGTTTGGACTGAGGACAGCTCTCTTGCCTTACAGGCTTGCTTTGATTGTACAGACTGGTCCGTTTTTCAAGAGGCTACTGATTGTATTGATGAACTCACTGAGGCGGTTTGTGACTATGTTTCTTTTTGCACTGACTGTGTAATTCCCACCAAGGAAATTAAAATATTTCCAAATAACAAACCATGGATCTCCAAAGGCTTAAAGGACCTTTTGCACAATAAGAAAATAGCCTGCAGGGATGGTAATGCTAATACAGTGAGGGAAATTAAGAGAGAAGTGAGGTCTGAAATTAAAAAGGACAAGCTAAGGTACAAGAGAAAGATTGAGGTAGAACTTGGTGGTAATAATCTAAATAATCTAAATTGATGCTCAGAGTGTTAAGAGGCTCTTCCAGCAGGTTAATGTCAGGAAGAGCCCGGGCCCTGATAACATTGGTGGCCAGGTGTTAAAGGTGCGTGCAGAGCAGCTGTGTACTATATTTAATTTTATTTTCGTACAGTCTCTTAAGGTACAAAGGGTTCCTAAGGTCTGGAAACAGTCCGTAATAGTCCCAGTAGCTAAGATCAGTACTCCAAAAGTTTTAAATGATTTCAGACCTGTTGCTCTAACTTCATTGGTCATGAAATCCTTTGAGAAATTAATTACAACAGCTAGAGGACAGCCTGGACCCCCTACAGTTTGCCTACAGGGCGGGCAGAGGGGTAGAGGATGCCACCCTGACCTTGCTTAACCTTTTGTTTAAGCATCTTGAGACCCCTAATGCCCACGCCAGACTTTTATTCATTGATTTTTCCTCTGCGTTTAATACTATTCAGCCGCATCTACTTGCAGAGAAACTTATTTCTCTTTTTAAACTTGATCTTAACATTATTGGCTGGATAGTAGACTTTTTAACTAATAGATCGCAATGTGTCAGCTTCAATGGTGCGTATTCTAATTGGCTGTGCTCTTCCACTGGTTCTCCTCCAGGTTGTTGTTTGTCTCCCCTTCTCTACATTATGTACGCTAATGATTGTCTGAGTACTCATGAAAACAGGCACATCATTAAATTTGCTGACGACTCTGTTATTGTTAGCCTTCTTCAGGGGCAGGACCAAGACCATGGACCTATGGTGGATGACTTTGTGTCATGGTGTGATCAGTCTTTCCTTCGCCTAAATGTTACAAAAACCAAGGATATGATTGTTGACCTTAGAAAGTCATCACCCAGTCCCATTTTGACGGTCATTAAAGGCTCTGATATTGAACTGGTGGAAGACTACAAATATCTCGGCACTATTATTGACAGAAAGCTGTGTTTTGAACCCAATGCGGATGGTATTTTTTTAAAAAGTACAACAGCGTCTTTTCTTTTTAAGGAAAATGAATTCTTTTAATTTTTGCAATACCATGATGACTCTTTTTTTATCGGAGTTTTATTGAGTCTGTCTTAACTTTCTACATTGTGGCATGGTATGGCAATCTCAACTTGTCGAACAGGAAGAGACTTATTAGCCTTACCAGAGTGGCAAGCAAAATTATTGGAGTGAGTCAGGCCCAGCTCACTGACATTTATCATACACGGGTTCTTGGGAAGACCAGAGTCATTCTGGACTGTTCTGATCACCCCCTACATGGGGAATTTATGTTGTTGCCATCAGGCCGCCGTTTTAGGGTGCCGGGTGGAAGGACTAAGAGAATCAAGGCATCTTCTGTTTCTGTAGCCATTAGTCTGCTGAACTCCAAATAATCATTGAACTATAGGGACTATGATTATATGGAGATTCCTTTTACACTGGCTTAATCTATTGTTTTGATCTTTATTGTACAATGGTACTTGTGAGGAGCCCCTCTGTCACGATCTTGTATTGTGTTGCGTTGTGTTGTGTTGTTCTGTTTTGTTGATTGATGTTGTGGACCGCTTGGTTTACCATGGCTGCAAACCCAATTTCCCTTAGTGGGACAATAAAGTTGAGTTGAGTTGAGTTGTTGGTAATCTACATTTAGACTTGGGACTTGACTTGAGCCAGACTTGGGACTCAGCAAAATGTACTAGGTCACACCTCTGATAGTTATTGTAACATCAATCACCCTACTGGCAGACCTGTAATCAAAACATTGCTACAGCAACACAGGAGAAGCAGAACAGAATGCAGTTTAGTCAGTTCATGCAGTTCATTTAAATGGCCCTATGGTTGTGAAGTTCAGTAGGTTGAGCACTAACACTGTTGTTGGTTTGATTGCCACTGGGGCCACCCACGCTAACAACAGTTTATGTGGAGTTAACATGGGCAGCAAGGCTATGCTGACTAAGCCACGGCAAAACTGCGAGCTAGCGTTAAATAAGCTTAGTTCCAATCGAACATTTAGATAATTACAGGGAAAGAAAACAATGGGGGTAAGAAACATGTTGTCTTACCACCCAGTCCTTTTCCCTGCTCGGAGTTCTCCTGGGTTGCTGCTGGCTCTTCTTCTTGCTCAGCTGCTTGCTGTTTGTTTACCTCGTTCTGTGCCTGTACAACCTTTTCTTCTTGCTCTTCAGCCAAGTTTTCCTTGTCATCCGACTTCTTTGTGTACGTTGCGTTCTCCAAGCCCAGCCACGTCCCAAAACCTTTCAACATTTTCGTCGAAATAAAATAATGATGTAGTTTGGATGGGAAATGTTTTTTTTTTCTAATAACCTGGGCTCTGTCAGTGTTTCTTGTATTTGACGTAACCAGGAACTAAACCGACAGTAATTCTTCTTCTTTGTTGTTTTTGGGGGAATATGTTGTACTGCCACCCAGTGGTGGGTATGCTGTAATGCTGCTTTCAAGTGCACCTCATAATCTTCTATGTAAACTTGTAAATTCACACTTGTGCTGCTGTTGGTAGGAAATAATAACAAAATTGACCCTGTACCAAAAGTTGTTTTTATGTTGGCTGTTAAAACATACAAAATACTAATTACTTGCATACCATACCAAACAATAATATAGCCTTTAATAATAAAGTACATCATTTTTTTTTTTTACCATCAATTTTTGGCACGGCTTTCATGTTGTCCGGCCCTAATCCCACATCCCAGCAACTCGGGTAACGTTATCATAGAAAGTTCCCACTTTCCCAGTCGTATAAATGTACCACTCTATTGGGGTCTCCAAACTTCACCAGGAGGTGGCGGTGATGTTGTGCTCTTCTTGTTTCACATCTGAAAAACAAACGAAGAGGAAGACAGACCGGTAGACACGGTAGCAAGCAAAGGTCAGATGATCAACATTTTAATTAGATTTCAGTCATAGCTAATCCTGGCATATCGAAGTCTTGTGTAGAAATCAGTCTAATAGTCTAATTTAAGTAATTTGTTCAGTGTCTTATCCGATTGGTTTGAGCAATACGATTAGCCTGGCTCAGGCTAGCTAGGCCGTTTTCATGTAACGCTATAGAATGAAAGTAACGCCAAACTCCATTTAAAAAACGGTCAATTTAATGTTCCACTGCTTATTGGAAAACGCATATACCTGGGAGAACATAAGTCAAGACCTTTTACTAAGCATCTGTGTCCTTTGGTACATTTGGCATATAGCTATATATGGTCCACGAAGCAGTGCTCTGTTTCAATAGAATTTAAACTTTCAGAATTGGTTCGCACTGCTCGTGTCGCGGACGACGGTGAAAGTAACAGACGAACCAATCATACAAGTTGAAATTTTATTAAAATAAGTGCTGCTTGGCGTCTTAGATGTATGCCGAATTGAAGAGTTGAACCTATAGATTCGTGTAAGGTCTTACGTCATGTTCCAGCAGTGATGAAACTTTGTTGACAACCAAGAAAACGTTAAACTGACAGATTTTGGAACGGATGTTTGGCGTGACGTTCTCTAACGTTACATAGAAGAGAGTACGGCATGTATCAGGGCTAGTAATGTGAATAATTGTACCTAAATGTAGGTTACTGCCAAGAATGTTGTAACATTAGTCCCCTCCAGAGCCTATATAATGTATTTTGTTTATTTATTATATTTCTTGCGACGTTGTTAACCTTTTTTCTGCACTGAGCTTAATCTGTTTTTTTGGGGGGTTTTTTTCGGGGTGCAGAATGAAGACCCTGGTGGTGTTTGATTTTGATCACACTGTCGTTGACGACAACAGTGACACTTGGGTGATTAGGTGAGTAATGGATTAATTGAGCTCATTGATGAATCGGATGTATACACATCCCCTATGAAAAAGGACTTTAGTAATCATATAATAGCCTACATTTCAGGAGAATACTATACAAATATAACACCAAATCTTTAAATCTACACATAGGAATTATATACCAACTATTACAGTGATATCAAAGGAGATGAAAGTACCATGCAGTATGAGAAGGTCATTATAAGATATTGTGTACCACACTCACACTATAACTCCCAGTGGGAATATTACAGTGATTTGTCGTTATGGTAGAGCAGCTCATTACAGGCAACATCACACTTAGCCTGCAGCTATGCTTATGAAGTCAGAATGTGCATCATTTTAATGCATTACGCTCCTACTTGTTTGACCTGTTCCCAGGTGCCTCCCAGATCAGGCCCTTCCTGATTCGCTGAGGAATTCCTACAGAAAAGGCTACTGGACTGAGTTCATGGGCAGAGTGATGAACTACATAGGTGAGAGTTCCTTATGCTGTGTGTAAGCCATTCATTCATTCATCCATGCATGGTCAGATACAATACTTTTTATTGTGTTTGCTATTTAGGAGTGAGTTGGGCTTGGTTTATCATTTGGATGTTTTGGTACACTTTTCATACTGTTATTGATGTGTTAATTAAATTTGATAGTGATTCCAGATAATATATTGTTTGATACTGTGCTTTGCCTTCTGTGATTTAGTAAAAGTTGTAGTAATAACATGGTTGTATCTGTATGATTTATTGAATCTAGTCTAGTCTAGTCATGTTTATTTAGTATATTTCCCTTTATCACAAACATGTCTCAAATGGCTTTACATACCATCATACACATACATCACTATCTACCATACTACATCATATATACATATACACCATCATATACATACTACATATACATCATATTCTCCATCATACATCATATACATGATATATTATCATATACATACTACATATACATCATATACTACATCATATACATCATATATCAAATACATTGTATACTATATCATATACATACTACATCATAATACAGTTCAATTCAATTTCAATTCAATGAGCTTTATTGGCATGAAGTACAGTTCAGTATATATTGCCAAAGCTTAGTGATCAATAATGATAACATTAATAATAATGATAATAACAATAGCAATAGTAATATGCCAGTATAACCAATAGTAATTATAAAAAACAAAGAGTCCAAATTAAAAAAATATTTATAAATAAATAAGCAGAATAATGGTAATAATAATAGTTGTAATAATAACAATGTATGTAAAATACAGGATAGATTGATGTCATTATTAAGTATAGGAGAGTATATCATAGAGAATATAGTATAATGGAAAATGCAATAAAATATATCAAATAAAAGAAGATGTAATGGAGTCTGCTGATGTGTGTGTAAATATATATATATATATATATATATATATATATATGTATATATAATTTCTGTTGAGATGGTGCACTGAGCTGGAGTAGAGGAGGGGAGACATATTGAAGGTGGTCAAACAAATACCGGAAGGGCCTCCTTCCTGTTTCCCACCATAAGAGTGGGTTGTTTGATATCATCACAACAGCAGTTACAAAAAGTAAAGGGGATTACACGGGGGAGTGTAGAAGAGATAAAAGTAGTGTTGCTGATGGTTGAAGGTGTCAGGGAACTTCAGCTTTAATTAGAACAGAGTTATTATGTAATGTCAGCCAGGAACGTAGGCTAAACCTCTCTTATAATACTGTGCTAAAACAAAGTGTGGAGAAATGTTTGGCTATGTGAGAATAAGCCGACAGTATCATTTTGGTGTCTGTTAACATGGCAGAAAAGGCAAAAATTTAGAAAGAAAATTCAGTCTTTCGCAACGATACCAAACTAATATTGAAAATTTGGTTATCGTGACAACACTAATACCCAGTCCTAGGAGTGACGGGTAAATTAACTTTTCACCACTCCCTCCCACCTACCCATCCTTCAGCCCCTTGACCTTTTACTTCCACACTTTCTATCCATCCAGGAGACCAGGAGGTCAGTCCCGACAGCGTCCGCAGCGTGATGGAGACCATCCCCTTCACAGCCGGAATGACAGAGTTGCTCTCGTTCATATCGGAGCACAAAAGCGCCGTCGATTGCATAGTCATCTCCGACTCCAACACCATATTCATAGACTGGATCCTCCACGCCGCGGGAGTCCAGTCGGCCATCGACCGGGTGTTCACCAACCCGGCTGAGTTCGACGAGCGCGGGCGCATGGAGGTACGCTGCTACCACTCTCACGACTGCGCCCGCTGCCCCGTCAACCTCTGCAAGAAAACGGTCCTGGAGGTTTACCTGTCGGAGCAGTCGCAGGGAGGCGTGGAGTATCAGCGGATGTTTTACGTGGGAGACGGTGGGAACGATCTCTGCCCCACCTCCTGTCTGAGAGGGCACGATGTGGTGATGCCCAGGAAGGGGTACACCCTGGAGAAACTGCTGGCCAAACTGGAAGGCCAAGAGGATAAGACTTCTTCTTTGAGAGCTAGAGTCATTGCCTGGAGCAGTGGCAGCGAGATCCTAGAGGAACTGAAAGCAAGTATGCAGTCATCATAGCCAATACTTGATTGACTTCTCAAGTCGTAACTGAAGTAAGGGAGCCCGCACTGTAGGGGGCGCAATGCTGCTCACTATACTTTTGCTTTTATTTTAAGAAGATGATGTTTATAATTTTAAACCACCATGTCCTCATTGATGAGGATTTACACATGGCCTACAATATGTGATCAAGCGAATGCTTGTCTTTTAGCTATAAATCCTTGAACATGGATTACTTGTTGGCATTACATTCCTCCCTTATCTTTTGTAAGCAGTAACAGCATTACTAAGACAATTTGATTCAGAGGTTGAGGTAGGGGTGGGGATTTGGAGGCTCTTGGGCTCGATCAAAGTCCAAAAAGTGGCTACGTTTACATGTGCAAAGTATTTTGGATACTGGCTTATATCTCGGTATGGTCTCATTCAGAATAATGATAATAATAATAAACTTTATTTGTACTGCAGCTTTTTATGAGAGTTTACAAAGCACTTTACAGAGCAAAAAACGTTAATGACCCTTGAATATCCCTGTATCCATGAATCTATCAATAAACTGAATTTATGCTCATCTGTTCTCCCACCTAAGGTTTCTTCAGAACTTTCCTTCACTACTTGGTCAGTAGTACACGGAAACCCAGCTTCTCGCATTTTTGCAACAGCTTTCTCAAATAAATTGCTATTGCACTGTCGTCTTCCGTCCAAACAACCGAGAATATTAATGTCTTTCATGATAGACATTTCACTTTCAAAAATTGAAAGACCCTCGTCCATTTTGCACTCGCCAAGCGGAACTATTGCTCATGAAAGAAATAAATCAAAGACTGTATTCACCAACTAAAAGGAATTTTTGCTAAGCTTTTTCAGCATCTGTTAGACAATTGTGTTGTGCCAATTACCTGGAAAGTGTCAAACATTGTTCCCCTGCCAAAAATAGCTGGAGCTGTTGCTCTTAATGATGTCAGACCAGTTGCTTTGACGTCCATTTTGTGCAAGACTATGGAGAGGGTTGTAAAAGGACATCTCACATCTTCTGTTGCATGTTGTGTAGATGCCCTCCACATTCAATTCACATATAAAAGTGAGATTTTAGTGCTGCATTTAACATTATGAAGACACACATTCTTTTGCAGCGCCCACTTGATCCAAATGTGAATGGTGGCATTATTCTTTGGGTCAAAAACTTTCTCTCAAATCGTCCTCGAAGGGTTTCCACAAACAGAATTGTGTCCAATCAGTCAGTTTAAAAAAATGGTGCACCTCAAGGTTGTGTTTTATCCCCTCTACTGTTTCCTATTTACACTATTAACTTAAAGGATAACGCTGGTGTTTTTTTAATGTATTTCTTACTGTCAACAAATCCTATGAAAATAACAAAATCAGCAATGATTTTGTTTTGCTAACAAGTCTCGTCCATGTAGCCGGTGCCCAATAAAGCCATGTCCCAGTAGCCATAGAACTCCATTGTATTAAAAAAACTATTAAAAACACGTCAAAGAGCCATGCTGCTTCTCTGGCAGCATATTTCATCATTGCGATGCACCGGGCCAGCCGACTTTTTCCTCAAACAACTTAATAAGCCGGCTGTAAACATGTTTTCCATCTCAGGAAAGTAGTTCCGTAGCACCGAAAATAGTCCCCGGCGTAATGAAGAATTTGTTCCCATTTGAATTTGATTTGGTAATAACTACAATAGCCTGACTTTGCGTGATAACAGTTAGTGATTTTTAAAATTGAAACTATGTCTTTGTGAGTTGTATTTAAAGGTTTTTAGCTTACAATTGCAGCCAATGGCTTCCGGGTTGAAGGCTAAAAACGGTACGTGGGAAGTCAGAAAGTAACGGGAGTAGAGCAAACGCATTGTTGATTTTGTTACTTTCATAGGATTTGTTGACTATAAGAAATGCATTAAAAAACACCAGCCTTATCCTTTAAGCACTTTTGAGTCTATTTTTAATTTGTTTAAATATGCAGATGATATGGCTCTACTTGGTCTTCTTACTGAACGGGACACACTTATAGAGACAATATTTAAATTATGTCACTTCCCTCTAGAGCTGGTGTCAGCTAAGTGCTTTGGAAATCAATGCTGGGAATACAAAAGAGATGTTTTTCACAAACAAAAGGCATGCTTTAGATCAGCTGCCACCAGCAGTTACAAATTGAGAAATTGTTGAAAGGGTAAACAGTTTTAAGTACCTCAGAACACTTTTGTTCACGTTTTGATTTTCTATACAAAAACTGCCAGCAGCAGGTTCATTAGGAAACTGCGTGACCTGGAAGTTAGCCAAAACATTTTACAGATGGCTTAAAGGAGCCTCATTGAAAGTGTCTTGTGCTACAATATGACTGTTTGGTTCGGTAATCTCAGTAGAAAGCGTAAGTGTAAACTTGTGAGAGTGGTGAATACGGGTAGCAAGATTGTGGGGAAAACCCAATCACAGCTCACGGATTTGTATGCGGCCCGCATCCGGAAAAAAGCAGGACAAATCGTTGATGACATATCTCATTCCCTTTCCTCACAATCCTGGTTGAGTAGTTCTCGAATTCTCTTCTTTCTCTTTTTCTCTCTTTTGTACTTTCACCATATCTTTTTATGGTAAACACTCATGGAATATACAATGTCTATGTGTCTTATGTCTACAATTATGTGTTTTTAAATGCCGTGGGTAGCCAAAGGCAAACCTCCACATGTGTGGATAATAACGTTTCTAACCTAATCTAATCACTGGTAAGGAATCAAGGAAGCACGGTAATCTGACCACGAAAAAATGCAGCTGTGACCGAGTTTCTGCGGTCGCTCAGCTCTATGGGAAATGAGTGGGCTTCCGGTCAGTTGTTGATCGTGTTGCTTGCAGTCTTAAGTCATGGTGGCCTTGGTCTAGACACAAGCAAGCCTGTACGGAACAAAGGAACACTGTTGGAGAAGAAGAAACTGGTAGTGGAGCAAATACAGCACATCATCAGGAGGAGGCGCCAAGATGTGTCCAAACCCCAAACCGTTTCTCAAGCCAAGCGGGGACAATCGATGAACTCAGAAAGTGTATAAAGGAATAATTCAGTTGGAAAGAAAGATGAAACTCAATTGATCCAGTTGGGGACGTTCGGTAAGACTTATGGAATATGACATCTAGGTTAGATTAATTATTGGAGCATCCTATGATGTGCTGTCACCACCCCAAAACCTCAACCAGTGGCCAGGCGAAGACCCCATTCTCTGTGTTCAGACAACTCAAGGCAGATATATCCTGAGATTGACACACTGGAGACATAACCAAATGTTATAGTACCTGGCAGCAGCAAATGAGCAGAAATCAATTATTTACCTGTTAGGTGTGCCAGCCCTACACGCATCAAATTGTTTTTGTATGTAAAGGGGAACAGAGCGGCACTGAATTGGCACGGGCGGGTAGGGATTTGAATAGGGATTTGGAGAGGGATGTGGGCCAACAACTCGCAGAGAGCGCTCCAGCCTTAGATCTAACCTGTATTATGGTCCAACACTCAGCAGGCTTTGTTTACTTTGTAGAATTCACTGTCGGCGCGAAGGAGCTTTAGATGAGGCATGAAGTATTAAAGGAAGAAGCTTAGGTACATAACTAACAGCCAGGGCTGAGCAGTGAGGCTGTGAAGCCACGGTACACCTTGTGGAACTTTACTAGTTTACTCAGAAAGTTTGGGATTCACGATCAGGGCTTAGGTCAGGCTGTAAAGGCAGTTTCAGAAACATCCAGCGTCTCTGGCTGAAGACAAAGGGCATCATTTAGATCTCAAACTATGGAACACTCTGTCCCTCTCAAGATAGTTGCCTTTATTTATGTTATGATGGCAGAATTATGATCGTAGTTTTAGTTAGTCATATACTGCCCACAGGTCCCACAGGTTGCTTGCTTATACAGTGCTGTCTCTGTACTGTTGAAAGGAAACATATGTCCCAGAACACTAACAGCTATTGGCGATGTTCCCTACATTTTGTTGTTTGTTGTTTCTTATTCCCGTGGATAGCTGCGGCCAAATGTAGATGACGTGACATAGATATAGATCAAGATATTTCCAGTGCAGCTACAATGAAGTTTGATAGCAGAAAAGTATTCAGCGATCTAAAACATCAGCGGTAAATGTCAGGTTTTGATGTCAGTCCATCAGAATTAAAGAGTGAGGGCTTCTTTCTAGAGCCGCCATCTTGCACCGACGTTCAACAGTCATACAGGGAGAAATCCATCATAAGAGGCAGAGAGACCAATTTCTGGTCAGTAGACCAGAATGCAATGCAGCCAAAAGACATGTTGCGTTTTGAATAAGAAGAGGTGATCATTCTGGGAAATGCCAAAAATTATTAGTAGACGAGGCAAGTTGAGGGAAAGTGGGTACACCAAAAAAGTTAATTACAACACTTCATCACAAAATAATTTGAACATTTCATTTTTCCCTTTATAGACCATTTCAATCCAGGAGGGTCAGCTGTCTCTTTATCCTCTTGTTTGATTGTTGGTACAATGCAATCGAAGTTTGCCTTATTGTTTGTGATGTTGTGGGCTGAAGTGTGAGCCAAAGTGTAGGTAAGTGTGGTTCTCAATGTCTAGAGTGGGTATAGTGGTTCTGGGAATGCAGCACATTGGATTGTTGTATAATTTTGAATTGCCCCCTGTGGAACAAATAAAGTGTTTTGAATTGAATTGAATAAGATTCTGTGTATTGGTAAAGGCCTTCATGTGAGAGGAGATTATGTACTGTAGTTGATATCAGCAATATCATTTTACATGAGACGAATACAATAATAACTGATGCCAAATGATCTGCTTTATTCAGGAGAGTGGTTCCCAAAGTGGGGTCCAGGGACCACTGGGGGTCCTTGATAGGGTTCCTGGGGGTCCCCTTGCAGCAAAATAAAGAAAGGTATAATTTTATTATTTCACCCAATAAGAGAATATATATGATTTGGTTGATTTTGCCCATCCCCAGCTACAGTATAGACAGGTACGTAATCATGTATAAAGTCCAACAACTAAAATCTTCTCAGGTGTTTCCTCAGGACAAACTCTTATCAAATGGGGGTAGGCGGTGACATGAAAAGTTTGGGGAAACCCTTTATCTTTGACTCCAAAAAAAATCCCACACCTCCTTTTGTTCTAACCGTATTGATTAAATCTCTGGCCCTAGTTTAAAGGTCTCTTGGGTGAACCATCCCCCCTCTCTCCTTAGCCTCTAATCTCATTTCCAATTCTGTCGACATGTCGTCCGTGTGACAGCGTTGAATGCATGCATGTGCTCGTGACTGTTTGTTGGCATTAGTATCAGGTCAGTGCAGACGCAGACACAACTAACTCCAACACAACTGGTCATGGTTCAGACTTGAGTAAAACACTGTAGCCTACAGGATAAGAGGACCGCACAGTGTTCATTCAGCGCCTTTTACGCGCACTGAAGGCGCATAGACAGCTGCGTCATGTCAGCCAGAATAACACCGGAAAATAGACGATGTGGCCTCCAAAATAAAAGCTTAAATTTTGGGGGGGGGGGAACGATATATGATCATTGCGGTGTGCAGAACTATAAAAAAACGTGTCAAAATACTCGATGGAATCAATTGGCATTTTGCATAGGCTGCAGTTGGCAATTGCCTTAACTAAGGCAGTCCAAAATGGATATTGTACGTTTTTGTTAGTACAATGGAGATGATGATGTAAGCAGAATGCATTGTTTTTAGGTACATTAGGTAATGTAACAGAATAAATTTACATTTTTGTATTTAGAATAGCCAACATGATGCCATTACAGGTAGCCTAAACTATTCCATTATACACAACCTTACTGAATTGACGCCACTGGAATGCTGACAAATGTTAGCCTAGATATCATAAAGACTTTATGGGGGAATAGTTTATAGCGTAGGCCTACTAATTCCTCATGTAATGTAGGCTACTATTTATTTCTCTTGGTCACATTGTATGACTCAAAAAACGTTGCACCACGTTCAAATACTTTTTAATTTTTGCACAAGCGCTTTATTTTGAAAGGTATAACAGGAAGTCTTGTTTTTTATTCTGGCTTGCTTGACTGGTCACACCGACTGTGCGTTGTTATCTATTTCTAAGACGAAAGCGAAGTCGCTAAATAACGGGTCATGTCGAGAATTTAGGAATAATCCATTCAGGCTGTCATTATTATTGTGTTTAGCCTACCAGGAAAAAAATCAGAATAAGTTCTGTTAAGATTCGGAGGAATTCGCATCAGATCCTGCAGACCATGTTGATCAGGTATGTTTATGTTATGGCCATTGTCCATGCGTATTATAGGCTATATGTATATATGTCATGCTCCATGAATTATCATTTTATTTGAACAATCCAAACTTTTCTTATTTTACTTATTTTACTTTAGAGTTCACCTATTAATTAAGATGGTGAAATATCCAAAGTCCAGTTGCTTCAGTTGCTTGGCTACAGAGATGCTGTTTGCAGTAATAATATTTTTATCATAATGAAAGAAGAAGTTTTGTAATTTAATTTTATCTCTAAACCGTTATAGTGGGTGGGTGTAAGGTAGATGCATGCCAATATCAATGACTGTATAGTATTTTTTAATAATTTCCTAATGTGTTGACCATTTGTGTTGTCAGAACAGGAGAACTATATTTGATGGAAACCAGATCTATAGGAGAAATTCAACACCATAATTCAACACCACAATTGATGCATGTATATGTATTATATCACCATAACACCATTTATTATGCATGAAGTGTTAATACATTTTTAAAGGAGCAATCCTTGATTTCAGCATGCAGCTGTCTCATTTGCACACCAAACTGAGGGATGGGGTAAGAGAGCTTAGGGCAACACATTAACTTACATTCCCCTATTCTGACACAGCAGGGATTTTCCAAAACACAAGTTCTTTGGAGGCGATACAGGAGTGGCTTATTAACATTTAGCATTGCTTCATAGCAAAACCCCCAGAAGACACCATCTTTCTGTATTTTAGTTTTGTTAATGAATTTGAGAATGATTAAATTTGTCCAAACCCATTTTTAACCGTCACATGGCATGGCTGTGCATTTGTTCAATTTGTTCCTTTAAATTGTGATTCAGCTTGACATTGAGTTCAATTTTCTCATGCCACAGACAGCCCAAAAATGTCTCATCCAGAAGACCTGAGGAACTCTACATGTATGACTTCTGTGATGCGAGCCACCCCGAGGAGCTGCTGGACGCCCTGCGAGGCTTCTACGCCGAAGACCTGTTCACAGACATCGCCCTGCAGTGCACCTCCGGCCAGGTCCTCCGCTGCCACAAGGTGGCGCTCTGTGCACGCAGCTCATACTTCAGAGTCATGTTCACGGTGGACATGAGGGAAAGGACCAACAGCCTGGTCAGGTATGTATGAGGGTGAGAAAGAAAGATAGACGAGGGGGGTCACCATTGACGCGTTATGCCAATTAAAGGCCCTGGGGCATTCACGTTCGATTCCCCTCCCCAACCTCTCCAAGACATCATCCTTCAACCTTGTACATCTGCATCAACCCCTTCAAGGACCCTCACAGTCAAGTATCCACTTTGTCTTGAAATGCAAGCAACACTAGATATTGAAGATAGATTATAGTATGCAGATTTGAATGCAAGGGTGACTACAAAGCACCAGGGGCGATATCAACAAAACATGGAATCATCACAAAATGAAAACAGCATAGACAGGAGTGTAAAGGTTCCTACTGTAGCTCACAAACACCTCATTGGGGGCATGCTATCCAATTTATACGAATGACATGCTGCCTGGTGATTAAAGAGGCAGTCCTTCAACCGGACGACCTGGGTTCAAGCCCCACAGTTCGGCAAACATCTGCCGAGCTGTGTCCTTTAGAGAGTCACTGAATCCCCACCAGCTCCAGAGGTGTTCTTCTCCAGCTGACCCTGACCTCTGACCTCCCTGTAGGAGGGGGGTAGAGAAAAGAGAATTTCCCTACAGGGATCAATAAAGTATTACCAAAAAACACGGCAAATAAGCATGGACTAGCCAGTCTTTCAGGGTTCTTGGTAGTCCGTAGCCCCGAGGCATGTCCAGCTGGTAATCCGTACATAGGGGAGTGTAAGGGAGTTGGTGCGAGTTGAGAAAGGGTTACCTACTGCTTTCTGTCCCCCACAATGAAATTGATGATGGATCACCCTCCGTCGGTTCATTCATTTGTTCATTCATACAATGATTGGCACAAGGAGGAGTGTTACGTTTTCTTGTTTGTTTATGTGTTCCATGCAATATCTCAGACACCACTGATTGGATTTTCATGGAACTTGGGGCGATGATGCAACTTCATTTTCAAAATTACACTGATTGGCCCAAGAGGGGCGTTTCAATTACAAGTCAAAATAAGATGGTATTTGTAGCTGATTGGCCCAGAGGAGTTCTGCATCATTCATAGGGGAGGACATGCTTGCTGTTGCTTCCTCTTATCTGGCCTGGCATCCGCTTCCCCACTCCTCTTCATCTCTTCTCCTGTCCTCCTCAATTTTTCCATTATTGGTAACCCTATTTATCTTCTCTCTCTGTCCTTCTTTTCTACCCCATTGTCTCCTCTCCTCTCCTCTCCAGGCTGCCGATAGTGGACGCGGAGGTGTTGTCATCCTTGGTAGACTACATCTACTCCTCCAGACTCACCATCACTCCGCTGAACGTGGAGAGTCTGTTGGAGGCAGCTGACCAGCTGCAGTTTGGAGCAGTAAAGCGGGCCTGCGAGGCCTTCCTGGTGCGTCTGCTGGGTGTGGACAACTGCCTGGGCATGCTGGCCTTCGCCCAGCTCCACGCATGTCCTGCCCTGGAGAAAGAGGCACGCAGGCTGCTAGCAGGCAGGTCAGAGATCAGCTCTCCAGTCAAATGTTCACCATTTCTTACCTATTTAACTTACTGAATGAGTAACTAAGAACATTTTGCCACAGGTTTCAGGACGTGATCAGAGAGGAGGAATTTCTAGAGCTGGATTCTGACAGGTTGGGCACTGTCCTAGCGGAGGAGAACCAGGAATTGGTGGCGGAGGCAGTGGTCAGGTGGCTGGGTCACGACCCTCACATTCGAACAAGGGCTCTCCCAGAACTTCTCTCTTCCCTGCCCCTTGATATAAACCAAACACACCTCAGGAGTGCCTTGCAGGAGCTGCACAGCGACTATCAGCTCAGTGACTTTGACAACATCTTCTCACTGTTCACCCTAACACCCATGTTCAAGCAGCCCTCCAGGAACTTTAACAGTCCCAGCTCTAGGATGATTATAATCGGGGGCTACCACTGGCACCCTTTGTCTGAGGTTCAGCGCTGGGACCCGTTGGGTGGGGTGTGGGAGCAGGGCGGGGACATGCCGGATCACACTAAGGAGAGCTATGCAGTGGCTTTACTGGGCTGTACCATCTATGTGAGCGGCGGGTACAGAACCCACACCACTGAAGTGTTGGACGCGGTCTGGGAGTACAACAGCGATTCTGACCATTGGACTCAAGGGCAGCCCATGCTAACTGCCAGGTACTTTGATAAAATATGCTGTCAGATTTATTTTTGTTTGTTGTTTTGTTCACAGGGTTATTGAGTTACAGCTCTTTACTGGATAGGGTTAGACTCTGAGTTTCCCGGTAATACTGCTTATCCTTTTGGAATTATTAGCCTCTGAACACACACATGCTTCAGACCATTTATATTCTGCAAAATAAACTTGGAACCAAAGCAGGAATTTATTCACTTTCAGTTTAGTATGTGTAAAAGTTGCTCTGTAAAATATCCAATAATATTTTTTGAACCCCCTGCAGGTACTACCACTGTTCGGTGGCCTGTTGTGGGTGTGTGTATGTTATAGGAGGCTACAGGGGAGGTTCAGCCATGGGACGGACAGAACTGTTTGATCCACTGAAGAGGAGGTGGATGGCTGTAGCTGATATGGTGCAAGGTGCGTAGTGCAGCACTGTTTTGTACAAGTATGTCACACACCATCTTCAAGTTCTATATGGTTTTGATAGATCAGTGTTTCCCAATCCAGTCCTCAAGTACCCCATGTTCGGCAAGTTTTTGTTCCAGCTCTAGTTGGATCCAGTTAAGGGATTAATGCTTATTGTTTGAGCATTAGAAACAGATCTACCTGAACAGTATTAAAGTGTGTAGCCCTTAATTGGATCAGTTGTGCAAGAGTAAAGATGGAACAAGAACTTGCAGGACAGGTGGTACTTTAAGTCAAATGAAAAATGACTTTTTCACCTTGATAGCTAATTTTCCTATTTGACAATAAATGCCCCAAAATGCACAACATTTCTTGTATTTATATATGAAAATCCTGTTACTTTTTCTTCCTGGAAACCAGCGTACCTTTAATGGTGACCTCATGCTGTACCAGTAGGCGTACATAAAAATTCCAACTAATCACATATTTTTTAACAATCCCGCCCCTCCCATCAAATAAACTGCCTTTCTAAAGCATATCCCATTGGTTAATAATCCTCCCCGCATTATGTCCGGCCCCAACCTCCTGCTTCAACAGGAAATACATCAAATTACAGAAGCAAGACGCTCTCAGAATCCTGTTTCATTGAGACTTTAAAGTCACACTGAAATGAAAAATGACTTTTTTGCCTTTTTAGCTCATTCTAACTATAATACCTTACACCTATTTTACAATTTATGCCAAAAAATGACAAAAAATATTTTATTGCATTTTTATATCAAAATCTCATTACTTTTACTTCCTGGAAAATGGAAAATCTTTAGTGGTGACATCATGTACCAAGAGGCGTACATAAAAATTCCAACCAATAAAAACATAACATATTTTTGAACAATCCTACCCCTCTGCCCTTCCCATCAGATAAAACTGCCTTTCTCTCTCTAACTGATATCCCATTGGTTTACACTTTTGAATGATCCCTGCTTGCATTATGTCCCGCCCCAGTATCCGGGTTCAACAGGAAATACATTACTTCAAGCAAGCAAGATGCTCTCAAAATGTAGTTTCATTGTGACTTAAAGGACTGGGTTGGGAAACACTGGATTAGAACTAAGCTACGTGAAAATCGATTCAACACTGTCCTGTCTGTCTTTTCAGGTGTAGGGAACGCCTCAGCGACTGTGCTGGGCAACAACATTTATGTGGCGGGTGGTAATTATGGTTACAAGGGCAGCTGCAGCTACAGCAAGCTTCAGAGTTACAAGGTGGATGTCGACCAGTGGAGTATCCTAACTTCCTTCCCCCATCCAGGTAGTCCTGATGCTAACCCTAACCCTAACCAAAATCCCAGCTATCAAGGCTCAATCTGGAGCCAACACAAGTCATCCAGTTACTTGAAGAATTCCAATAACATGTAAATCACACCGGAGATAAAAAAATAAATAAAAATTATACAGCTCCACAAGCACTCAATAAATCATGACTGCTCTTAAAGGAATAGTTCACCCAAAAATGAAAATTTTGTCCTTATCTACTCACCCTCATGCCAGTTTAAACACGTGAAGTTTGTTAGTCCATGTAACACACAGGGAGGTTGCCAGTAGGGATGGGAATTGATAAGATTTTATTGATACCAATGCCATTATCGATTCTGCTTATCGGTCCGGTTCTTTATCGATTCCCTTATTGATTCCCGATCAATTTTCTGTGTGGAAAAAAAAGTAGGCCTACACAGGTTTTCAGCGTCAACGCAGCTGTTTTATTATCTCTTGAGTGTGAACACAGTGTAGAATGTCTGCCTAATAACATTTGAACATGTTAAAATAAATTACAATGCTCCTTTTCTTAAAATGATATAACTTGGAAAACAAATAAGATGGTTAGATGGTTACCCTAAGATGTTTCAACATATTGCTGGTGTTTCCACCCTAGGCTGTGTTCACACATAACATTTGTTCCCCAACCGCCAGCGCCCTTTTCTCTCTGCTCCCGAAAAGCGCTGCAGCTGCGTTTTTTTCGTCAGAGCGGAGCGCTTTCAAAAGTTGAGAAATGTTCAACTTTTCAGAAAAGCGCCGGGTGACGTGAACCGCTTTTTCCCAGCCGACCAATCGCGATGACAGAGACTCCAGGCCATTTCCCATAGCAACAACAAATATGGAGAAAGTGAAAGTGCCGGTGGAGAAATGGGACGTTGTAATAAGTGAATTTCCGTTACCGCAACAGTGATCATAAAGGCAGTATGGATTATACTGGACATGTATTGGAAATATCTGGTAAGCCTTTGCTTGTTGCACAACACTGTTCTGTTCTGTCTGTTAGAAGTGCTAACCAGCTGGTTAGTGAGCTAGCAGCTGCTCAGCTAATGTCAGGTGACGTTGCCGTGATCCGCTTTTTATTTCTCCTCACAAAAAGCGCTCCAGGCAGTGCTTTTTCCACATCAAAAAACCCTATGTGTGAACACAGAAATGATAATTTTACAGCCGTTACAACTAGCACTATTGTCATCTTTCTTTGTGAAATGAAGCCACGCTTTGGACCGTTTCTTCCTCTCCACCATGACTCCTTGTTGCAAGTTTCCAGCAGCGTAGATGCAGAGTTTGACGTCATGACGCATGAGTTTTTGCAATGCGCATGCGCAACTGTCAGAAAAACATGCTTTTCGATAAAAGGAATTGATAACCTCGGAGGCATACGATTCCGATGGATCAGACAATTCGGAACCGGTTCTCAACTGGAACCGGTTCTCGATTCCCATCCCTAGTTGCCAGCACAACTCCATAGCAGCCTTCTCCAAAACAACTGAAGTCAATGGGGACCGGTCTTTAGAGTTCCAAAAAAGAGCAAAAAATGACCATAAAATGACTCCATACAGTGCATACAGCACTGTGACTGCAAGTCACTACAGCCATTGTTTTCGAAAACGTTGGTCATTTTTTGAACTCTAACGAACGCAACCTCCCTGTGTGTTATATGCACTAACAAACTTCACCAGTGTTTCAACTAGCATGAGATTGAGTAGATATTGACAGAATTTTCATTTTTGGGTGAACTATTTCTTTAATCATAGGGTGCAGACAGACAGGGCCCATTATCAACAGCAGTGAACTAAAGAATGGCAGAGTTGTTCACTGGTTCCAGATTAAGCCTTTAAACTTCAACACTAACTTTAAAGTTAACCACACTCAAAGCCACACACACACATTCACTCATTTATTAACTATGTTTCCAATAACCGCATTATAATTGTGATTGCATAATAATTATTATAGAACCAGAACATCATGTAATAACTACATTGTGCAAAATATTTAGTTTGAATACTATAATAGAACAACTGTGTAGTTAATGACATGATATTGAATTGAATGTAATTTTCTGATGTTTGATGATTATATTGTAAGAAAAATGTATCTATGCTTCTAATGGGTTTATTATCTGCTTGTGCACTTCAAGTGCAGTGTTACCAACATATTTTACAGACAAACCTTGGCAGCAAACTGAGGACATTTTATTGAAATCTGCTGTTTCCATTCAGCTTTTCTAATTTGATACATCCTAATTTGCATTAAAAAGCTTGGTGTCATTGCTCTCCGTAGAGTACGGCGTGTGCCTGGTGTCCTTGAACAGCAGCCTGTACCTGGTGGGGGGCCAGACCGCCCAAGCCGAACGCTACGACGCGGAGACGGAGGAGTGGACGCCCCTGGCCAGCATGAAGGAGAGGAGGATGGAGTGCGGCGCGGTGGCCATGCTGGGCTGTGTGTATGTCACTGGGGGCTACTCCTGCTCTAAAGGGACCTACCTGCAGAGCGTGGAGAAGTACGACCCTCACACAGATTCGTGGGACATAGTCGGAGAACTGCCTGAAGCGACGCGCTTGCATGGCTGCGTCTGTGTTTATAACGCCACGTAGTGCGGAGAGAAAGAGTCGAGCTAATGACACTGCACTCATTTAAGGCAGTGATGTAGCGGCTGGGTAGAGTGTGCTTGTTTTACCCTGGGGCCTCCCAGGGGGCAAGCTCCTGACCTGCCCGCTCTGAATCAGCAGCAAAAACCGGAAAACAATAAAAACAGAATCTAAGCACTCCACAATTCAATGCCCAATTGTATTTCAGTCAGGACAACTCACATACTGATATTAATACGTTTATTAATGGTTATGGCATAGCAGTAGGTTTGGTTTTGGCAGAAACAATCTGCTTTTATGGCTTGCTGCTAAAGAGAAGTTGCTGAGTTACTCCAATCAGCTGACTGAACTTCCGTTGCTCATTAAAAGTGACATTGAACGTCCATGTACATTTCCTTAACTCTGGAGTTGTTAAGATACGTTTTTTCCCGAAGAGTTTTAGGAAAAGTACATGTAGAATATGTAAATTAGGCATAAATTCTAGGCTATATAGACCAGATTAACTATGGTTAATTTAGCCTAGTTGGCTAATGTGCTGCATACCATATACGTACATGTGACATCCTGTGTTTGAATCTGACCTATGACCTTTGTCACGTCATCCCCCTCTGTCTCCCCCAATCCTTCCAGTCTCTCTACCGTGTAGGCTACTGTCAATTAAAGGTAAAAATGCCACCACACTAAAAAAAATGAACATCAAATTATATATATTTAATATGCTACAATAAACTATGTATGCAGCAACAGTTTACTGTCAATGACTGGAGATACAGCTGCTCCTCACCACTCAATCTACTCATGTCATGTTTAGGGGTGGGTTTGTCTTGCCGCTACCACCAGATTACAAATACACTTGAATATGAAATTACACGCCATTAAACAAGTGCGGACAATGATTCCCTATCAGTTTTAATAATAATAACCTTTATTTATATAGCACTCTTTAAAACAAAGTTACACAGTGCTTCGCAATCAAGTGAAATAAAAGACTGAGCTAATGACAGATCAATACAACAGCACAAGGAGATAGAGCTGTAATAAAATAGAATAAATAAATGGTTCCAGCCACAAGGATACAACAAATTTAATAAATTACAGACTAGGCAGGTAGAAACAAGAAGAAAATAAATAAGAGCTAAAAATTATAAAAAGGCCTTGTTCCTCAGGCAGGCCATTCCAAAGACTAGCAGCCCATGACGGCAAAAGCCCGGTCACCTTTAGTCTTGGATACAGGAACAGTCAGAAGGGTCCTGCTTGAGGAACTCAGGCTGTGCGCAGGCTCAAACAATATAAAAGTTCAGAAAGATAAAATGGGGTCAGGCCATGCAAAGCCTTAAAAGTAATCAGTATAATCTTAAAATCAATTCTAAAACGAACAGGCAACTAGTGACGCTGAAGCGGGGGTGGCGTCTCTTAGTTTTGGTTAAAAACCTTGCTGCAGCTTTCTGAACACAAGGCAAAACATGGCTGAAACATGGAATTGCAGCAGTCAAGGTGAGATGAAATAAAGCATGTATAATCCTCTCTGTGTCACTAAAATTCAGGACGGATTTAAGTTTTGCAATGTTCCTGAGATGGAAGAAGCATAACTGAACAAGCTTTTTAGCATGTGGCTCTAAATTAAGGCTTGGGTCAAATATGATTCCTAAGTTCTTAGAGGCAGGCTTTTGATGCTGACAGGTAAGATAACAAGGACTGAGATTAATTGTAAAAAAAAAAAAAAAAAATCCTTGACATCCGTTAAGCAGTTATGCAAAGAGGCCAATTTATTTAATTCACTCGGCTTGACTGAGAGGTACAGCTGGGTATCATCGGCATAGCAAAAGGAGATACTGTGCCGCCTAATTAAGTGACCCAGAGGAAGCGTATACCAAGGAGAACAGAACTGGCCCAAGAATTGAGCCTTGCGGCACACCACATGTGATTGAGGACTGCGAAGACACAGCCATCAATAGACACAAGGGATTTTACTGTCAGTCAAATAGGAAGAGTTACCAACCTGAATTACCAACCTACTGTCTCAACCTATCAATAAGGATACTATGGCCTACAGTATCAAATGCTGCACTAAGCATTCATCAGGATATCATTCACCACCTTGATGAGGTCAGTTTCAGCGCTGTGCTGCTGATAAAAACCAGACTGACATTTTTCAAATATGTTCTTATTTTCCAAGACTTCTAGTAGTTGCCTTGATACGACCTACTCCAGGACCTTTGAGATGAAGAGTAATTTCAAAACAGGCCTGTAGTTGGTGAGAGCCGAAGGATCAGTGCCAGGTTTCTTTAAGAAGAGGCTGAACTCAAGCAGTCTTAAAATATCCGGGGACACAGCTAGAGGAGATTGAGTTTTGAGATTTATCTTTTTTGAAAAGGAGCGTGCTTGTGTGTGTGTCTGTCTGTCTGTGTGAGAATTAGCATAGAAAAGGAAAGAGGTGGACAGAGAGATGAAAGACAGATTGATAGACAGTCCCACAGATAGAGAGCCAGACAGAGAAATAGACAGTCAGAGAGGCAGTCTCTGGTCACCTGTGTCTTTCTACCTCACCCTTATCTGTAGTACTGTATCACAAAGATTTGCCCTCTGTCCTGTCCAAGGCTGATCATCTCAGAGGAATGATACCATCTAAAAGAAAATAATACCACTGGAACTCCATCTGGAACTCTTAGTACAACTACAGTCGCATTTTGCACTGTTTTTTGTTTTCTATTTTGTAGCTTACTAAACGGTATGAGCAAGTCAACACCGCTACTAATGGCAATTATGGGAAAAATGAGTTTTAGCAATTGTGAGTGTAGTTTAATTTTTGAAAGGGCAGCAAGCCAGATATTCATTTTATTTCAAAGATAAAGAGGATTACTGAGAAAATCATTGATACACTGTTTTGAAATGGAATTGTTACAGATAAGAAATGAAACCACTACTATTGTCTTACTTTAAAATGTCTATATGTGAATAAAGTCATATGAGAGAGAATGAGAGGTTTGTCTACTGCTTCATGATTTTATACAAGAATTAGAATGCCTCATCACTGGCCGTCACATCACGGTGTAGCAGCCTATGGTGTTTGACTGTGAAATGAAGAGCAACTGGAGATTAGAGACAGGCAAGTGAGGGGAGAGAGATATTCATTATGCATGGTGTTACCGAATATTATGTTGGCTCTAATAAAGCAAAGATCCCCTTTGTCATTTCTGTGAAACTCTATTAGGTATGTACAAAACCGAGTCTGAAATAACATGACAAATGCTTACCCTTTTATACCAATTACTCCCAGGTCTGTGCTCATTGTTCTCTTTGACAATAATGGCCCAGATTTAAATCACCTTGACCCATTTTGTCCATTTTGAAGTCACACTGCTGTGCTCTGAAGACTGAGAAGTAGGCCTGCAGACACACTATTTCTTACTAGTTTGGTGCCCTCTGCAGCACAATCTATATGATTAAGTCAGAGCTGGTAGTAAGCAGAGATTGCCAGGGGATGGCAGTGTTGGTCTACCTTGGCCCTGTTTGTGGGCTTGGTAAGAAACAAACCCAAGGTCTATGGGAGGAAATGTGAGTAATAATGGTTTGTGCCATGCACTTTCTTTCTCATGTTTTCAAACCACATTCAGAGGGACTTTGTGCCTGACAAGCAAGGACATGAATGACAATGCAACAATAAACATACAATCAGTAAAAGAGATGATGGACAGGAGAACCTGGGTAGATCTATCTTTTGTGAAGGAGTGTACAGTGTTCATCCTTCGTCAAAGATGTAGTGCAAGGTAAAGCCACCTCAACTAAGCCACCTTTATTTGCAGAATACAGTTTACCCACCTTTTGAAGGCTGGGAAACATGGGTGGGGAAAATGAAGGTTTACTCTCTCCCTCTACTATCGCCAAGTTGCCCTTGAGCAAGGTACTGAACGCCCAGAAGACTGTGGCTGCACTGGGCAGCTTCCAGTATGATGTGTCTAGCTGTGTGAATGTGAAGCAGGGCCATGTTGGAAAACAGTGTGCTCAGTCAGCTTTTCTTGGATAAATAAAGGTTAAAAAATAAAACGTTATGACTTTATTCCTATAGCACATTTCTTTTTTTCATTTACCAATACACAGGATTTTTATGTTGCTACTGCCCCATATCACACAATAACCATAACATATCTGGGGGGGTTTGATAGGGATGTTGATGTATACCAATGACTCAACGATTACTTCACCAGGTGCTGAGTGCGTCTCCCTCCCCTCGCATTTTCAACTGCTCATGGATGGAGGACGATGCTACAAGCGAGCGCCCAGCGTTGCATCACATTTCAGCTACAAAGGCTAAAAAAAGCCTCCTTCTCAAGCCAAAAAAGTAAATGACAAAGCTATATTATTATCCCGGTATTTAGTGTGGTGATATATTAGCTCTTCACTAGACGTTTCTGCTCTAATTAGCTAGCTTACTCCTCTCAATTGGGAAAATGTGAGTTTACTGTTTCTGTCAATTACAGGCCACTGTAGCTGAAGGTGACAGGAAGGGTGGGTGTGGGTGGTGGTTGTGTCAGAGACTTGCATAGGAGGAGATAAGTTCTTGATATAGGCCCTTTTCACAAACATGGCTGCCGTACTTCCACAGGGTATAGCTCGGTTCTCACCATGCCAGCAATAAAAAAGCCAACTCTCTGTTGCCCATAACTCTGTCTGTGATCACTTATTTTGTGTTTCAACATAATGTATAACAGAATACAGGTGTTGTTACTGACATATCTTTCTGTTTCTGTTGTCAGACGACTGCGCAAGTAACTGTGATCGAGGGTCACAAAATGCTAACTGGCTAACCAAGGCTAACGCTAACTTCTGTACTGCTAGTATTTTGTGACCCTCGATCAAATCACCTTTTTATAGTGTTGCAGTCGTCTGACAACAGAAACAGAAAGATATGTCAGTGACAACACCTATAGTGTATTATACATTATGTTGAAACACAAAATAAGTGATCTCAGACAGAGTTATGGGCAACAGAAAGTTGGCTTTTTAACATTGCTGGCAATGGTGAGAACTGAGCTATACCCTGCGGAAATACGGCAGCCATGTTTGTGAAAAGGGCCTATATCAACAGAACTTATCTCCTCCTATGAAAAGGGCTTAACGTTGCAATTCCTACTGGTCGCCAATAAAGGCCAATAAAGGTCATTGGTTACATAATGCCCCTTTAATGAAAAAAAAGAGGAGGGCCATAGGTAATCCACCTTTTTACTTACTCACTATATGATGCTCATCTTTCCTTCTTTCATGTTCCCTCTTGTCACAGCTCTGCTGCATGTCCTGATCCTCGTTGTTTTCGCCCACTTAAAGCTGATAATGAAATGTATGCACTGGGCGAAGCAGGCGATTAATCAGAGCAGATGTGTATCTAGGTGAGTGCCAGAGCAAGTCTCTGGAGTCACAGCGGCCTGACGGCTCCGACTCCAGACTGGCTTTAGTGGGGAAACGGAGCCCTAGCCTCTCACCCATGGCTGTCATTGCCAAAGTATGTGCCAGCCAGCCTTATTACAATTAATTAGCCACCGCCGAAATGTCCTCACACTTCAAAAGCCATCATGTCTCATCTCAGGCGACGAAAAGGCTGGTGGGCTGTTGTCATGTTGGCTGGCCTGATAAATCTGGGACGACAATTTACTGGGACAACACAGAACTGTTTTTCTCCTTAAAGAAAATGACTATAATCCTAATATAATCTTCCTATAATAATCCTATAGGAATTTGGGAATATTATAGGAATAGCAATAATGTGTCTGTGGCACTCAATAGTGAGTTTTCGTGGCTGCATCTTACTTTATGTTATTTTCTCTCTCCTACAGTATCATTATAATATTCCTATAAGGATTTACAGTGTGTCTTTGGCACTCAATACTGAATTTATAATGACCTCTTTATAGTATTATATTAATCTCCTTTGATATTCCTATAGGGACTTACAATGTGGTGGTGTTACTTAGTAGTGGGTTTATAGTGACCCTATCCTACTTTATGTAATTGTTTATCTCTTATAGTATCACTATAATATCCCTATCGGATGTTATGTATAGTTTATAGTTTTGCTGTGATATTTGCCTGGGCTCAAACATTGAAAAGTGGTAGTCCGATAATTTTAGACTCATTTTTTTCTTTATTTTGCTTGCTTTGTGCTTCCTAGTTGGAACATTCAGTCCACCCTGCTCATCACACAGACCCAGGCTTTCCAAACTGGCAAGAGCACATGTCATCACTTAGTTGATTAGTACAATTGGAATTGGAAATGATGCTAAACCAGGAGGGTGCCATCTTAAAGTACTTGGTCCATTGAGTGAGACCTGATGCACACACTTGAGATTGAACTGAACTCTACATTGGTTGTTTAATGAGATGTGCTGTGTCCAGACATAAGCTCTAAATCATAAGACCTTGACTAAGAACTACCTCCGAGTGATATTTCACTGTTGTCACCGTCTCTATTTTTACATGCGTATCTCCATATGAGCTTATGAACACTTGAGATCCAACATTAGTGGCTTTAGGGAATCCGCAGTTGCTATCTGCCTCTTGTAAAGTACAATGATGTAGACAGAAAAACAAGTTTCTCACATCGCTGTAGGGTGTGTTGAACAATAGACGATTATAAGATTAGGTTTTTAAGTTGAAAGCAAATGAGGGATTATGGATACCTGGGGCAGCCAATATCAGTGGTTGTGGTATGTGTTCTAAAAATGTAAAAAGTGAGATATTGCTTTAAAGTATGTGGTATCTGATATCACACACTGGGGGTGCATATACCGCAATAATGAGCATCTCGCTATGTCTGTATTGCAGCATTACAATATAGCAGGCCTTCAGTATGATGTCTAATTTTTTAGAATTGAAAAAAAAAGAAGAAAAAAAGCACAAGATGAGACCCAGATAATTTGGTACTGAAGGGCCCGTGTCCTTATCTAAATGGAATCACGTTCGCTGATGTTTGTGAGCAGCAGGTCTAGTTAATAGGAGATGCTGCGCAGAAAAACAGCAACAGGAGTTATGACTTATCCCGTATATCAACAGTATTCCTTCATGGTTTACGGGGATGAGGCAGATCTCCCCCCAAAAATAAAAGGTAATTCCCGAGTGTTGCGGGTTGTCAGCGAGGATCACAAATCACAATGGATTCAGCCTCGTTTTAGAACGCTCCCAGAACAGTGGGAGGTGGAGGGGGGGGCTTCATTTATCCACCCAGCGAGTGCGGTTACTAGTTTCATATGTCTTGACAACGTCCTGACGTTGTGTGTGTGTGTGGAGTTTTTTTTTAAAGTGGCTTTGTCTCATGGGTGGATCGGCTCAGACTGCGACGTCGGTAGCCGTGACAGCTACGATTTTAGCTTCCCCCAATATCAGCTACAGGTCAATTCGATCAATTGCTTGTCAGCGGGAAAAGAAACACACATTGTGTTTCTTGCTTTCGAGTGGATACAGGGTTACACTCAAAGCGTGTGTTTTGAATTGCAAGCCCTCATTTGATTTTTCATGCAAACCAGACATTTGCCTTTGTTTTGCTTTGCTTGGCTTTGCAGAACCGGGAGAGATTTAAGGAACATCAAATGAATAGTTATGAAGTTCTTCCATGGCTCGAATTCGGCACTGTTTAAGGCGAGCTTGTGTCGCCTATCATACTGTTAAGGTATGGCATTAAGTACATTAAGGTGCTGAAAACCTTCTCTTTCCCTTCACCTCCTTCTCTTCATTGTCATTTACCATCTGCTCATCTGTACCCCTGTGGACTGCACACACACACACACACACACACACCCACACGCACGCACACACACACACACACACACACACTTAAAATTTGCAATGTGCTTTCTTCATGCATGTTGTTTTCACCTACATTTGTGCCTTGTTCTCTGTAAAGCACTTTGTCATGCACCTATTTAAGAGTGCTATTTATCATGCAAAAGCCACGAGGCTGGCAACACAAATATAACAATCTGGCATCGACATTCATAGATGATTAGCCTCTCATACACCTGTGCACTAACATCTACCACTGAACTGCAACGCTGCCTACATACTGTACAATAACAACAACACAAGATAAGCCTATGGGTGGCATCAAGACCAGTTTAGGCCACATTTACATCACAATGCACTCCTCGGCGTCAGCTAGTGAAGGAGAAACCTACCTGCTCAGCACTGCACACAATGCGATTATGTGGAAATATGCAGGCCTTGGAATAAACTGAATAAAATAGTCACACACAACAATAACTGCTCTACTTGTATTTTAAAGGAATTAGGGCTGGCCCCAACTATTTGACTGTTCAACACTTCGGATATTTTGTTTGTTAGGTTGACACTCAAACCTAAATTTAGGATTCCAATGAACTGCAGTAATTAACCTGCGCTTCTGGCTTTGAGGATTCGGTTGCAATGCCTAGTTAAGAAATATTTTCTTTTAATTATTATTTTGAACAAGTAGGCCTATTATTGATCTATGTGAAAACGGTCGGTGGTGTTTTCATTTGAACTATTACAAGGATACCATCTTGCCTTTCCCATTAACATTTTGCTACTAACTACAGTTAGTCACAATTTCTAGGATTTGTTGGTTGGTATTTGGTATTTGCGATGCTGTCATCCAAGTCCTGAACTGTGTGTAGGGGGATATTGGACCTTTTTTCAAGAAGGAAAGCCTCCAGTGCTTTGAGGGATCAAGGAGGTGGAAATCTACTTTGCGCTCCACAATTTCCCTTAACTTCCTTCCTTGTATGGAGGCTTTATCTTGGAATATAGGAACATCATGACATTAACAACCATGTATTGTGATCATCAGATCTAATGAGATCCACCACCATGGTTAACCACTGTTAACCATGACAACAAACACTGTGGGTCGAGCAGTTAGCTAACTTGCCATGTCTAAAATGCCATGTCCAATTTGTCAAATAATCCTTTTATGGCAGAGGAATGCAGAATTCGTGCTCATTTCACAACATTTTCTGAGACTCTATTGATGCGTTGGTGTGATGAAATACTCTTGAATCATGCTACCTAATTTCTTCTGACAAAAGGACTTGCTGCCACTCCTAATGGACACAAGCAAAGCAGATTTTGAGACTTCAGCAGCAAATATGGTAGCAGTGATCCAAAGTCTGATGGAAAGTCTGCTGAGGCCACGTTGCATTGTCTCACTGCCCTGTTCAACCTTGACCGCGATGATGGCAATGATACAATTTACATGACTCGAGATATTTGACTGGGAGGAACAAGTGAGACTGATTTTCCTAAATGATGGAACGATACAAAGATGTGTGTGTGTGTGTGTGTGTGTGTGTGTGTGGGAGGGTGGGGTGGGGAATTTCGGGTGACGTTATCCCTCTGCGATGAGGATGAAATCTAATTGGTCAGCCGGATGCAGGGACAGTCGGGGGAGTGATGATAGGCCTGTCCAAGTGAATTTCACGCTGCATTCACTGGCAAACTGCTGAGACTGGCACAGATATGATTAGCGCGTTGCAAATGTTGTAGCGTAATTCCAAAACACCAATTGGTCATGTAGGTGGGAAGAGATGGTAGAGTCCTTGTAGATTCTTCTTCTCTGTCTGAATATTGTGTGTGGGAAGCCAAACAGCGTAGACTCTACTGAGTGGACAGATCTTTTCTTGCAAGTGAGACCTGGGCGCTAAAATTTAGTTCAAAAAAAGTCAAACCACTGTCTGCAGCATCATGTTGGTGAAGAACAGATTCACCGAGCTCCGCTTCCTCATCCTCATCATCAACTTCCCTTCTCTGTATGTGGAGGCCTCTCACCTGCAGAGAAGGTACATTCATCAGCAAGGACCAAAGACCTGGGTGGAGGCCCAAAACTACTGCAGGGAGCATCATACTGACCTGGCCAAGATTGAAGCACAAAGAGAATTCACTCAATGTAAGAAGGAAACGCTCTGTTGGATTGGCCTCCATAAAGACACGCGTAACCCTGATGTCTGGAATTGGTCTGGAGGGGAGAAAACCAAATTTACTAACTGGGACCTAGACATCCCCCAACCTGACAACTATGGAGGAAATGAGAATTGTGTTGCCATGACAGGTAAATTCTGGTATGATGTGCCGTGTGACAAACAATATGCATTTCTTTGTTACGAAGACGACCTGATCTTAGTGAAAGAAAAGAAGACGTGGGAGGAGGCCGTGGAACACTGCAGGACCCTCAACCCCAAACACCCGTTCGACCTGGCGCACGTGCACATCAGAGAAGACCACGGCTACACCAAGACGGTGATCCGAGACGCCCAGACGGACGAGGTGTGGATGGGCCTTCGCTTCCTGGCGGGCCGGTGGCTGTGGGTGAACAGGAAACCGCTGGGGTACGGCGGACTGCCCGCCTGCCCCGCCGAGGGCAAGAACTGTGGGACGGTGCCGAAGACTGGGGGGCTTTGGGCAGCCAAGCACTGTGAGGGGAGAAGGAACTTCTTATGTGCAAAAAGGCAGTAGAGTATGTGTAGTGTTCAGATATAGTGTGTGCATATTTAGATGTGTTTTGTAATGTCTGCCATCTATTTCATTAGTATGCTCCATCTGTTGCTGGAGGAGAGGTAGAGATGGCCTTTCTATTATTTAAATGATTAGATTATTAATGTCAAACTGCACAAACTTGTAGCTATAACCATCCTAGATTTAAGTATGTTAAAGGTAAATGTCATGAATTATAGATGTGCTTTCAGTTTTGATTTTTATAGCGCTATTATTTTGATAATGTATACAATTCATTGTATTCGAGTAGAGATGTAACTCCATAGCATCGCTGTTTGGCTTGTTACTACCACCTAGATAGACTGAAATACATATTTTGCATGGATTAGACAATTTATGTTTTACAGTGTGTGTTTTAGAAATGTCAGCCTCAGTTGCAGAGCAATACCACTGAGGTGGCATGTGAAATTAGAGAGTGGGCTCATGTTTTCCATCAATAGACTCAGTGTGCCTCCACACTCCGCACATGTGCATTTTTTTTGGCTACTGACAATCTAGCCTGAGGGAGTGGTGGATCCAAATTTGGCATAATTGCACCATAACCGGCACCTCAAACTACTTTGCCCTGCATAAAAACCTTTTTTTTTAATCTTTTTCTTAGACTAAAATAAAGTACAAAAACAACAAGTATCTGATATTTGATTTTATTATGTTTTGTCTGCAGTTATCGCTGCACTTTGGTTAAAGAGTTGCAATGCCATAAACTCATAAATGAATAAAATCACAGTGACTATTAAAGTATTTAGCTCAAGCCTACCACACTGCACACACTGGTTCCAGGCTGACTTGCAAGCTGCTTAAGAGCCTATGTTGTGCGTGACATCATTCAAGCCGACTTCAAGCCGAATTAATGGCTGAAACTGACAAGTCTGACGTATTATAGACTTGCTTTTGTGTAAAATGATATTCCAGGTGCTGTGAATTTCGTCAAATTAATTGAAATTTGGAATTTGCTCAAGCAACTATGAGCAGGGATGAGGAAACAGAGACGGAGGGTGCATTCATTTTATCTGAGCAGAGGGCAGTATAGGAATCTCTGAAGACACATGGAATAGGAATATACAGTAGATAGCATCAACATATAGAGTTTTTTGTTAATACCAATTCAGTCATTGGGCAATAAGTTCATTAGCTCCTCAGTAGAATTCTTGGCCGCGGGCCTGGCTCTGTACATGCTGTCAAACCTCACAAATTGTCCACAATAGTTATGGAAGAAATCAGTCTGGGGCTGTCAAGGCAGTTATTAATGGACCTATGTATTAGCACTGTAATTAGCTATGACACCGAACATGTCGGCTGGATCAAGATTAAATGCATGCCAAAAACCACACACTGACGAACGCATGCCAATAACTTTAGGGACGGACATTTTTGTCTTGGTCAGAGGTCAATGTGATATTTATTCCAGTTGAGATAACAGGAATAGAAGTGAGAAGTCTTGGATATGGACGAGACATTGTCCGGTTGTCCGTATCCATGTGCTACACTTTTCCTTTGAACACCATCGTGCAGTTGGTATGATGAACTGTAAAGTTGGAAGCGGTTTAATGCATCATGAAGCGGGTATTACTCCGTACCTGACCTTGAATCGTTTATTTTATAGAAGCCCATCCTCCGTCATTATTGCAGATAATGAAAACGATGTGCAAAAACACTGTGCATTGACTGCTACATTTCAAGGAAAACCCCTAGTGATATTCAGCTGGGGTCAAACACTGGCCAGCTGTAAGTCTGAAACAGAAAAGACGATCTAGTAGCGCTTTCTCTTGTGTGTAAGTGATGCCCTACATAGCCGCACCCCTCACCTTTTCTGTCATTTTACAGGACAGGCTTACCTGCAAGGCCCTGTTTAACAGTGAAAGGCACACACAATCCCATTTGAAGCCCGCTCAGTGGGTTTAGCCACTTTTTAAATTCAAATCACTCACACACCGCAGTGTCAGGACAAGGGGAGGTGGGAAGGGGAAGCTGGACTTAATATAAAACCCAAATCCCATTAGAGATGGACCGGAGGAAAATGAGGGGTTGGCACTGCTTCGCCTTAACACACAATGTGAAGAGGGATCTCTTTGATGGGGGTCAGAGATGATGTCCCACATTGCGCTCCCCCGTTTTTTTTGTTTCCATATTTCTGCCCGTCAAACCCCCGAAAATCGCCAGAAGTGAAATGTATCATTACAGGATCTGTGTCCGCAGAGGAGCGGGGCTAGAAGGAGTAGGTGACTTATCTGCCACTGACGTAGGTCTTCGGGGTAATAAGGCATGCATGAGAAGCTGTTTCCCTCCTCTGAATGGGGTATCCATGTCGCTCGGTCCCTGCGTAGCCCGCAGACTCTCTGAAGTGCTCGACTTAGCTTGGCCTTCTTGTATAATTAGTCTCCTGAACCATGTAGGATGTGTTTCTAGATGGCTAACCTCCTCTTCTTTCATTTCTACCTGTAGCTCTCGCTATACTCGCTTGAGCCCACACACACACACACACACACACACACACACGGAAGCAGCGGTGGCTGTAAAACTGTCTAAATACGACCTCAGAAATGTTCAGCGCTGGCCTAAATGCCTTCGTTGCTGTTGACCTTCATGTGATAATGCTCAATGCAGACACTCCGTCTCATAGCATTTCTTTGTTGGCCCATAAAGCTGTCACAAATTGCTTAGGCTGATTTTCTGTGATTATTTATTTACAGTACTGTGCAAAAAAAAAAAAAAAATCCATAAAGTGAAGATGCTTTCAAAAATTATGAAAAGTTCCTAAATATAAAAAAAAAAAAATACTAGAAAGAGCAGTCTACTGACACACTAATGCAGAAAACATAAACATCTAAGACAAAATTTATATAAAAAATCTAGGGTGCCTAAGACTTTTGCACAGTACTGTATTCTAATGTAACATTGATTTTGAACCCAGACCCTTCAAATAAGACAAAATACTGAGTCTTATTATCACCTTCATCCATTTGTACCTTCAGATTATACTGAAATCAGACGGTCAAATGCGTTACTGCAACACACTTGAAAACCTGCTGCTTAACTCGTAATTAACACCCGTTGTAACTCTGACATCTCAGCCAGTCACCCAAGCGCCGCGGCGAGCAGCGCGATTTAACACGGAGGGGGAAAAAGCGAGCCGGTGACCGCCGGTGTCACCGGTTCAAATCCCCCAGACCGGCTTGGGAAAACCTTGAAGCGTGGGAAGCGAATGAGTCGCACTCCGTCCTCCTTCAGCAACCGCCGCTGAGGTGCCCTTGAGCAAGGCCCTCTCACCCCTCGCTTTGCCGGGGGGAGCCGCTCGGTGGCCGGCGGCGGAAGGACTTTTCTGTTCTTTGCGGCTCGCAGACGTGGGAGTGCCTGTGTGAATGTAAAAACAGGGCATCGCTGAAAAAGAAGTCAACCTTCCCTGGATAAATACAAGATAAAAACAACTGAGGAGTATTATTTTTTACAATCAAGACCACCGGAGAAGTACAAACTCAATGCAATACTGATACGGCTTTTCCTCCATGCTCCACTATGACAGAAACTGTTCCTAAGTTGAGGGAAAATGAAGAAATAAATGACTGTGGCATGGGAGGGAGGGGAAGCAGACTGGCTTTGCTTGCCTGCCTCGTTAAAGGAAAGAATAATTAGAGGAGCAATACAAAGTAATACATCAAATGATCATGTCAGTTTTGACTGTGCATGGGGAATGATTAACAAGCCAGAGGAACTGTCTTGCAGTCTGAAATGGCCACTGGGCAAAACATGAAAGGACTTTTACTGTTCATGGTTGCACATTCCTTTAGAGTGATAATATACAACATTTAGCACCAAAGATGGAGACATAATAAAAAAAAAGAAACATCACAGCATGGAGCGCTTAGCACCAAAGATGGAGACAAAATAAAGAAATACATGAGGATCTTGTAGATTACAGCTTTAAAATATAATTCATTTTTGTTCTAATTATTTTTAATAGCAATGTAACAGGTGCTATTAATGCTAAGGACTCCAATTCTGTTATGAATGTGGACACAAAGGGTTACAAGAAGTGAAAACCTCATATAAAAACACTGAAAGATATTTTGTCAATGATACACCATTTCTTTATTATGCTAATATGTGTCATATGTAACGGTATGTTCGGATTATGAGCAACAAAGCTCATTTTCGATAGGAACACATAGCTTGAAATGTATTGGCCTGCAGATCCCTCCAAAATATGAAAAACAGCAGGAGGAGATATGATGAGAGGATGATACAGGAATGTATACATGTTACATACATAATTACATGAATACAGTAATACATTAATAACACGGGGCCAAATTTGCTCAGCATCAATCCATGAACTCTCACGCCTGATATTTATGCTGCGTCCGTTCAACTTATCCATCTTCACTCTCAGTAATCATAATCATAACTCCACCACAACCCAAGTGACAAGCCATCCATTTACTGACCGTATTGCATTCATCCCAGGAGTTGCCACAAGTGGTAAATGTTCCCTCAGCTGGACTTATATAATGTATTTAAAGCACGGAATCCTATCTTACTTCTTTAATTAATTCCATAAATCATTATTAATAACCTTTAAAGCCCCCCATCTGCATGGCTATAATCACCATAGTCAATCTTTGGTGTCAGCTTTGATTGCCAATCCATGTCCTTCTCTAATTGACCTTGTCCAGTGAGGGAAGAGCAGACAATATTGCTTTTTCCCACTGGTGCCCCACTCATTTCTACTCCAAATGAAGACTGCTCCCAGTTTGTTCAGCAGATTGAATTCCATCACTTTATCCCTCATACGGCTGACGTAGAGACTGCTTCAATTTAAAGTTATTGGCTGTGCAAAATCTGCACCATCATCCAATAAAAAACAGATGAAAAAGTAGTAATTTTAACACTTACAATAGAAAATGTATTTGTATTGGTGTGAATGATATCTTCAATCTAGCCGAATCAGTGAGACA
The DNA here is from genome assembly GCF_048128805.1 of Centroberyx gerrardi. Classification (NCBI taxonomy): domain Eukaryota; kingdom Metazoa; phylum Chordata; class Actinopteri; order Beryciformes; family Berycidae; genus Centroberyx; species Centroberyx gerrardi. The sequence goes on from NC_135997.1 coordinate 33,816,144, forward strand.
GAGGGTGATGTTTCAACTATATTCCTGACTGACTCAGCATCCGTGTGGAAGGACACTGAAAACGCAGAAATATATTTTTTTTTCAAGGCTCATAAAATCCAAATGCAGCCCAAATATAGATTGAGACCAAGCTCATGGTGCTGCTCAAAAAATGTTGTGAAATGAACACAAACTCTGAAATGCAGATTATGTGTTGTGTGGTCATGGACAATGTGAAGATTATGTTCCTCCACCATGAAAGGATTATGTGATAGCATGAATGGGAAAGGTTAGCTAATGGTTACATTTTTAAGTAAAACAATTTGGTTAAGGTTAGGCAAAGGTTTTGTTCATGATTAAATAAATGCTGAAAAGTAAGACAGTAGAAAACTTTGCTATTTCGTGTCTCCTCCACCTAATGCTTTTCCGGTGGGGAACCGGATTTCTCTCACTTTTTGTGCACGGAGCAAATTATTCGCATTTTAAAACATGGTCATTTCCCCACAAATTTCATGAGACCAGGCTGGTGTGTGTGTGTGTGTGTGTGTGTGTGCATGTGTTGCTCCAAGGAACAATCAGAACATGCTCCAGCTGCTGGACCTGACTGGTCTGTAACTGGGATGCCAAATACGTTCGCTCACTCAGACAAATCTTGCGGGTGAAAATAAATGGAGCTAAAGCTTCAGAACATTAGATCTTAGACATTAGGCCTATATTTATCAAGCTTTTCTAAGTAGGAGGGAATCACTGAAGGTAGTCTTGACCGTTTGATTTACTGTACAAAGACAAGAAAGTCAAAATTAAGTCGACGCATTTTGCCCTCCGTGATTCCTTACCTTGTCAAAAACGAAACAATGAAGCTAAACAAAACAACTACTCAAAAGTGACCCAATAATACACACACACACACGCACACACACACACACACACACAGACACACACGCACGCATCAGCGAGGTGATTTATTTTAAGACTCCTAGAGTCTAAGAATGCCATTTAGTAAAGATGGCAGTGGGTAATAAATCCTCATCAAGTCTGGTACATCCTGTTAGCTTCTTCTCTCCTCGTGACAGCTTTTTAATAAGCTGTGTGTGGTCCTGTATGTGTACTTGACATTTACTAGCTGACGTACCCCTCCCTGTCCGTCAGTGCACATTATGCATATTCCACCAGAACCCCAGCAAAGCATTAGAATGTATAACCATGTCATTCGTACTTTTCAAGGTCTAGGGGAATGGAGCTCGCCTGTTTGTTGCCGTAATTGATTTCTTTTCAGCTGCGCAAATGAGTTTCTTATTTCTTTGGAAGTTATTTATATGGAAATGGTGTGATGTTGTGGCTACATTAGTCGAGTTATTCTCACCTCCCTCTAAAGTCACTACCTCCTGGGGAAACTCCCTTTGTTGCCATTTGCTGTTTTGCTGATTCTGTCAGCAAAAATTAATTGGTGTCCATTTTAACTCCCCTCGAGCCTTAATTTCTATGAGCGGAGAGATACCCGCGCCCAATTAGGTGGTGTAAATAACATTTGCTCTATAATTGCTTCAATAAAGATTTATCGCCTCCTCTTCATTGTCCTTATGTTAAGGCATGGCCAGGCTAGCCAGAGGAGACTGAGGCATGGCAAAGTTATCTGGCGGCCTGGTAAAGAAAGGGTAAGCCACTGATTATAGCGCACACTGTTCAGGCTGTGTCTATTATTCATGTCGAGATGTCAAGATTTTAGTAGATTGCGTGGAGTCGGGCATTGTTGTGCACGTGTCCTGGGGTTGGATGGGCCAATCTAAAAGGAAAAAAAATTGAATTGAAAGTCACAAAAAGGACACTCATTTTCTTAATCTTTTACTGATGGATCTTCTTTTGTATGGTTAAGTAATAATTAAACTAATGCCCACTGTGCTCTGAAAAGGAATGTAGCCAAGTAAGCTCCCAAGATTCAACTGACTTCTGTGAAAATCTACAATGGTGTTTTACCCCGGGAAAGATTTTTATGTAAAAATCCACCAGCCTAAATCACAGTGAGGCTGCAACATAGAAAAGCGTCCCATCTGCCATATTTGAGACCCTGTAGATTAGCCCTATATGCCCAAATTAATTTCAGGTGCTGGGTATGGTCAGTGGCAAGAAATCTTCTCCGTCCACAGGAATTGACAAATCAAATTTTAAGAGCATAATAAAAAATGTATCTTAAACAGCAGCGAGTTAGCATTAGCGATGGCCGAACCTCTTCACCACCTCCAGAAGCACCAAACACTAAGAAAAGACACTTTACTGACGTCACGCTACGCGATTTGTGGGTAATGAAGTCCTTCAAACTTTCAAAAATTAAAACAGTTACCTCCCGCTGCCACTTGGGGCCGCCAAAGTGCGAAGTTGCCAAGTGCGACTTTAAATGTGAAAAAAATGTGCATAGTAAATGCATGTTACAAGACGAAAAGCTATAAAGATGACCTCACCACCTGCACTACAATATGGATGTGGTATAGTGGATATAAGCCTAGGATGTGTACATATATGTAGCCTATCATGGTATCATGCAGAGACCCCATATTTTTTCCTCTATTTTTTTGCCTTTTTACAGTAAGAGACAGCGGACATTGCTTCCTGAATGTTGAGAATGTTTCACGACCCTGGGACCAAGCCAAGCCATTGCATTGCAAATTCTCCAAAAAACACATGATCATAAATCAAGGAAGATCAGTCAGTTTTCCACAATTGTGGAAGGGTTGACATTTTTTTTTTGGCAATAAGAAGTTTATGCAGCCCACTGCTGATATGATGATTAGTGAGGGAGAACTAGGCCTGGCAAAAAGATCCGCTGTTCATCAGGGACCTTGGAAACATCGGTTTGCCACCATTACTAAGAGCTATTGCTTGCCTATTCATCCGTTTCCCATGTACGATCCAAATAAACATGGCAGTGCCGGTCTGCCAGGTGGATCTGGGGCTCGCCACCTCCTCTCCTCTGTTCCTTTTCTTGTATTAATAGCTCCTCAGGAGAGCCGGAGAGGTCTGTATGTCAGGTTTTATCTCCAGAGAAGAACAGGGGGAAAACTAAATGAAGCCTGAACTTGAGAACAGGCCTACCTAAGCTTCTCGAGGGGATGCTCGGAGCACATTAAGGGAAACATCAGTAATGTGCAAAACAAATGGAGGGACGTGAAAACCCCCAAAGACTTTCCCCCACCAGCTATGTTGAGCTGCTGCCATAAATCTCAGGACCCCTGTGCACACGGTTGTATCCAGACCGGGGGAGAGAGAAACGGGGACTGAGCAGAGCCAGGTTTCTCCAGCGCGGAAACAGTGTAACTGTCAGAAGGAGGCTTTTCATTTCGCCGCTTAGCTCCGAATGTGGGCTGCTTGTTGTCTCTCTGCCAGCGGCTTTTCAGACTTGATGTACTGAACAGTTAGTTGAAAAGTTGGAGCAATTATCCAGCGTTGCTGTCCGGAGAGTATTTCTTCCTGCCTTCAATGACAGTGTGTTTGTAACTACATGATTTGGATAAAGACTAATGGAGTGTGAGTAAAGCACAGGAGCGATGGGATCATACTAATAAAGATGTATTATGGCTGAGAACAAAAGGCCTTGGCAAGGTATCCGACCACTGGGGCTTGTGGGTTGCTTCTGGATGGGGAAGGTGGGCGGCGCGCACTGAGCTGTACATTTTCCCTCATGGAATGTAGGCATGATTTAGAGCGATATTGCAGATTATATAGTATTCCGATCACACCGAGTGACGGGAAGGCAATTTGTGATAAATTTAAGTTTTACCCTATGGCTTTCTCCGTCTCAACGCTGATCTTTATAAAGCACCGTAAGCTTAAAATGCCCCATCCTCACGATAAAGAGTCCCAACGAAGCAGAGCGCGACTTCAGGTGAATTCCAGAACAATTAGCCCAGAATCTATTATAACAAACAAACAGACAGACAGACCATAAAGGGGGGGAAATCTCATCTCTGCTTATCCCTGCCAGCCACCGATGACACAAAAATTCCTCAAGATCTCAATTAAATACCTTTGAATACCCAAATCATCAGCAGTTAAAATGTCACATGCCATTTATCAAGCCGGTTAAGGTAGCCGAGCAGTTTGCAGATTGGGTATGAATTACCATTCTCCTCCTTCCCCTCTAGCCGTTGCCCACGCCGACTGGTCAGAGTGGCTTGCCTGGCCTCATTTGCTGGTTAATTGCATTTTATAGTTGAGCTAAAGACCTGTCATCTGTTTCTGCGGTTTCATTTATCTTACAAATAACCTAGAAAGGGTGGGTTAAAGTACCTGCGCGGGCCAAATAAGCCCTTTGAGTGAATTTCTCACATCGCTTTTATTGCAGATATTGGTTTTCCGCACCTTATTTCATGCCCATGCTAAGACAGAATGAAATTTTGAGAATTAATACCATTTAAAACATTAAGGGGAATGAAATACGAACAAAGGCATCTTCAGATTTGCAATTTCTGGCTGTCATTCAAGCGTTGCACAGAAACAAAAATCACTCTAAGTGAATTTTGTCCCAGTTTTACAGGCTTGCAGATTCATTAACATTTGTGACATGCCATGTTGAAGGCAACCCTCCTTAAGAACATGCGCAATAGCAAAATATCTCTGCTCCTAGAGCTCATAACATTGTGTTGTGTGTTTTTTTTCTTCTTCAAGGTAGTGTATATTCCCACTGTGAATGCTGTCCCCATTCCTTGTAATTATGCAAATGACACATTAATGAGGTGTAATTGTGAATTCATAAAACAGCGGGGATAAACTGTATAAAGATGCCGCGTCTTAATAGGGGTAGTGGGAAGCTTCATCATTGAAGGGCTGAATACACTAATTGTTTACCCACCACTGCTACTTTAAGTAGCACATATTCATTTTAAGGTCATGAAGGCTAGTTATAAGTGTTTATACTGTTTAATGAATGGCGCAGAGTGTTTATCATGGCGAGCAACATTTATACTATACATTTTAAAAGACATAAAGCTACTGTAAAACAGCATGTTGCCGGGAGCGAAGGCTCAACTAGCCTTGACTTCATCATTTCTATGAAGCATATGAGATAATTAGTGCATGACAATGCTGCATATTGCTGTCTGTGGCCTTTCAGGGTTGGGGTCAATTTGCATTTTTAATACCAGCATAATATGAAATGCATCTGTAGTTGAAAGTTTGTAAAATGTAATGGAAATTTCTTCCCAAGTTGTGAATTCTGGTCTGCACAAGGGTTCAAAGACTTCAGATGAATTGGCTATGAGGTTCACTTTAGAGGTTAAACTCAGGTTGTTTTTAGACTTCAGCACCAACAAGACATCACTACATGGATATCATTTTTAATGAGATAAAACAATATTTAAAAGAATCAACAACTTCATTGCCTGCCCGTGGAATTGAACATTTATCAGTTGGAAATATTCTTATTTATCCTCTGCAACATCATCAGCTGAATCCACACAGGGGAAACAAAAGTTTTCGAGCTGCTTGTTAGTATTCAAACGCAGTCCAAAGGTGGCAATGAAAGCGCTGGAAAACACTATTTGCGTCGGTCCTCTTTGGTATTAGTGGAGCAAGTTACCCTGCCGGTGTCAATGGCAGTAAGTTAGAGAGTGGCAGAGAGGGGGTGCTTTTGCATTCGTGACACATACAGATGTCTGGAATCAACTGCACATGTCAGGGCCTTAATTAGTTTCAACACTAAATCGATGGGGGCTGATTAATAAGACAGGGGCCGGTGCGAAGGTTGAGGCAGGTTACTGAAACAAGAGAGCTTGCTTAAGGAGAAAAACTAATTGTATGAATTATTGAGCAAGCTGTCCATTCTGAGCAATGATGCAATTGGGTTTTTTTTTAGAAAAAAAAAATACAAAACGGAATCCACCCAGCGGACCTCAAATTTACTTTCTCTTGATTTATTTTCCACATGTATGAGGATTGTGCTCTGTGAATGAAGCTGATTTTTTTTCACGGCTACAGAAGCCACTCAGCACTTATGAGAGGCCACAGAAATAGTAATTAATGTTATGATATGGCAATATCATAATCAGAGGATTTTTAAAATGTATTTATATAGTTTTTTTGACAGGGACAATGCAAATGAACATAGTGCCACTTCAACTGGTGACAAGCTGATGCAGCTGATGTTCTGCATACAGAGATTAAAGATACTGCTGGTTTCCAACTCCTGTCCCTATAGTTACGCCTTTCTTAAGAGAAAAAAGAAAAAAAAAATCAAATATCAAGGTTACATACAATTATAGAGCAATATTTAAAGCAGTGGTTCTCAACGTGGGGTCCAGGGACCACCAGGGGTCCTTGAGAGGGTTCCAGGGGGTCCCCAGCAAACTGATGAATTGTTATTGCATTATTTATTATATTTACAAGAAGTGAACACAATTAGAGAATGTAGAAGAATGACTGTTTTGATCATAGTTTCACTGTTATCTCTCTACCTACAATACAGATAGTCATGGAATTCTGGACAAAATCATATCTAACAATAAAAATATTCTCAGATTTGGGTCTGAGAGACAAAATCTCTTCAAGTGGGGGTCCATGGCCCTAATGCGTACTAAATTTGGGGTCTTTGATATGAAGAAGTTTGAGAATCACTGATTTACAGAAGGAAAAAACAAAAAAAAAACAATAAAAGAATCAAGTCACCGTATGAAATCAGTCAATCTGTTTCAAATTTATTTGCAAAGTGCTTCACCGAGCAAAAAACAAGATAAATAGAGAGAACAGACACATTTGTAGGGATATGATAATTCTCTGGGGCAACACAGGACCAACAGTATGAGAAAGTCAGAAGCCCATCCATCAAGGGAGGGCAGGCAGGAAAGGGAATGGCTGGTGTAGTTGGAGTTTAGCATAGATTATAGATTATACATTTAGCACTCCAATTAATAGTTTTACATGAATTATTAAAACGGAATAAGGCTCATTCCTGATTACCTCTATGGAAATGAATGATTTACTGACTACAGATGACTAATAATTGAATATATTCTGTGCCTGATAACTGATCACTTTAGATGACTTTTCCAATTTAGTTGGCACAATCTATTTTCTGTTTATTGGCTGAGTATAAAAAACCCCACAGAAAATGTGTTAAGCCCACAGTTTGTCGATACTTGCGTGTCAATAATGTGCTGCTGCTATTCAGAGAGAAGCCCACAGCATGCATGGTGAAAAATACAAGAACTGCACAGCTCTCTGTTGTTTAAGGTGACTTCAGATACTGCAAATCTGAGAAAGGGTCAGGTCAGGTCAGAGAAACGAAAACACTTTGCTGTTCCTCCTCTAACATATAGGTGCTTAACGACTTTTTACACCTACTTGAATTCCCAAAAGCTCACCTGCTATGCTTGGTTATGCAATAGAAAAAAAGTTACTTGCCTGTAACTTTTTGCTTTATCAGCCTTTCATCAAGCAATCAGAATATAATCCTTGAAAAAGTAACTGATTACACACTTTTAAAATAGAATCCTCAGGTGATAAAAGTATTGTATATTTTTGAATTACATTACATCGCTCTCTTACTGTTATTACCAAACACATACTGTACATAAATAGTTTTAAAAAATCAGCTTGAGAGCTGAAAATCATAACCAAGTGAAAACAGTGAGGAGATAGGAAACAGTGTGGCTTATAGTGCTACTGGCCCTTCATTGTGCAAGCCTTGCAAAATATTAATCTGTTTAAATACCCTCAGCATCTTATTATATTATCATGCTGGACCCAAAGCAAATGAGGCAAGAAACACTGAAATTGCTGTAGATAAATTAACAAATACTTGTCAGAATCTCTGAATTTTTCCCTAGCTATCTAGACCTAGTGGCTGACAGATGACACTACAGCCATGGAATACATCTTATTTGCACCTCTGCACATATTAATCTATATCTATGTGTTGTAGTACGCACCACCACCAATTTCCAGGTCACTGGCTGAATCTGATCATTAAAAATGAGGCAAATTAGGCATCTGGTCTTAGCTAAAGCTCTGATGGTTGAGTCAGACAAGCAAAACGACTGGTCTCACTTCTGACTACTTCCATCTTCACTGAACACACCGTTAGGCAGAGTAGACTGCTTCTTTTTTGGCTGGGAGTCAATCAGAGTGTTTCACATTCAGGCCAGATTTATTTGATTTAGGCAAAACAGAGTAAAGTTTAAGGTCTTGATAAGCTATAGCGTGAGATCCAGATGGGTCTTTAAACCAGCAATAAGTGATATCAGACCTTATAACCAACCCTGAAACTAACGTGTGCTATGTGGAGATTTAATTGAGACATAATGATATAAACCAATATCCACACAGCAGCAGCTGTGTTGCTGTTTTCTCCTCTTTTCTAAAGCTTGTTGTCAAATTCCGCTCCTGAACGAAGCTCCTCCCGCTCCGTTCAGTAGCTTTTCATTTTTTAAAACTAGCTTGTCTCCTCCCTCGCTGTTTAAAAGCAGCGCTCTCCCCTGAGAAAAATTCTCGTAATGGCGGAATCGATGAAGCAAGTGAGTAAACTTGTTAAACTAGTAAACTTGTTAAACTAGTAAACTTGTTAAACTAGTAAACTTGCTACCTGCCTCTTCACTTGTCATTGTGGAACATGTAACCTTCAGCGGGAGAATGTTCTGGCAAACTGAGACTGGTAACCAGCGAGGCTTCTCTGTAGGTACGGTTAGCTTAGCTATTAGCATTTATCCTTCCATTTGTCCTTCGTAGGCCTCCTTAGTGCAGTCAGAAAACTCAGCTTAAATGAGTAAAAAACAACTTTATTTTGCTGGTACTCCTGTTTCACGCAGGCGTAGCATAGTGAAATGTGATAACCAGAGGCGACTATTCTCCATTAATAAAAAGCTTACTGCTGCATTAGGTAAGACGGCTGTTTATTTTACGTTTGTGTGTGTGTGTGTGTGTGTGTGTGTGTGTGTTCAGTCGGAATGTATCTGGAGGTATTGGTTATAACTTTTCCATGCGCTGTCCTCTGGTCTACTGGCAAGTGATCTATTCTCCCACTACTTAATTAAGGTACTTTGCGCTGTTCGGTATTGAATGATGCAGCCTGGGTTTGGATGTGTTCGTCGGTTGTTCTCTACTTTTCAATTTGTTGTGTTGTACGGTCTGTTGGCTACAAGTGATCTATTGGCATTGCGTGTGGTGTGGTGCAGCATAGTTGGGAATTGACGGGGATATAGTCGTTTTGTTTTTGTTTTTTTTGCTGCTCCCCCAAGAATAAAAGTCAAAGTCTGCCTAGAAAGATCAATATCTGGGCCCCCTGAAGATCTGGCTCTTCATGGAGGCAAGCAGGGTCTGACATGAAAGGCACATGCTTTGTGTCTATAGTGGGCAGGTGCACAGTATCATATTATATATTATAACACATATTATATCTCAGCAGGCCCTGTGATGGACTGGCGACCTGTCCGGGGTGTTTCCCTGCCTCCTACCCCCAAAGCATGCTGGGATAGGTTCCAGCCCCCCGTGACCCCGAATAGGGACAAGCGGGTAAAGAGAACGAATAAATGAATAAATCAATGAATGATATCTCTGCTGTTTTATATTTTACCTGGAATGTGCAAAAGCAACAAACCTATTCTCGCCTGATACCATACCAGCCACAAAATTCAGATACAGTGGCAGAATGCAGGCTGGTTTTGCAAAGCAGTCGATGTGCATGGGTGCAAACCGGGCCCCTGTCTTGTCTTTCCTAAAAAATACTGGTATGTTTTGACGGGTGAGGATCCTACAGCTCAAGACAAAATTTACAAAAACTGGGTCCTGAGCTGCGAAAGCCTCCCTCCTCCATCCACCCATCCTCACAGACAGCCTATACATATTTAAATCAATTACAGGTATATTTAGTCTATAATTTGTTATAGTAATGCAGCCAGCGATGCCTTCAAGCTGTCTCCCCAGGTTGACTTTAGACTCTTAATTAGACAGGGTTAACAAAAGGAGAGTGACCCCCACGCTTCACCCCTCTCTGGCATGCGCTGCCTCTGGAAGGATGTTTTCACTCGCCGGCCCAGTGGCTACCTCCTTTGATTAATGTGTACGTGTCCAGGGCTACTTTTGGCAGGGTCTTGTCTGACATGTCTGGAAAGTTCAATTGTATTCATGGCAAGCAGCATTTAATTCAAATGAGTGCATTAGAATTGCAAATGCCACCGGCTGGTTTAGAAGTTCAAGTACAATGTCTTATTAGGGTAGTGTTAGGACGGAAAAAAAAATAAACTAGCAAGGGCTATATGTGTGTAAATGCAAAGGAAGAAAGGGATGGAAGTGATACGCTAATAAAAAAAGATCTGTGCTGTGCGCCGGAAACAAGCTTTCCATATCAGAAATGGTCCTAATTTAAATAAGAATAAACCGGAGGCTTAAAGGCTAAATTGTATCTAGTTGGAACATCAGGTTGAATTTTCTCGGATTATGGCCAAAGACCTCTGGTCTAAATTAACTCTCAGTCATGTCATCAAAACTCATTTCAACAACTAATTGTTCAGATCAACCTGTTAAGACTCAACCGCTTATATTTGCCATGTCTCATTTCAAGTGCTCTAAACTGTGATAGATAGAAATAGACAATTCCACTACAGATTGCCTGTTAATCACTTTGGCATTTTTCTCCCAATGTGCCAAATATTTCTTAGTGTTCAGAACTTTCATTTGCATGCTAATGAAGGTGAAGGGCAGAAGCCACTAATTACAATCCAGTAAAGGCCTGCCTAATGGTCCACTAAAGACATAGCATGGCTGAGCCCATAATTCCATTATGCAAATGCATAGTCAGGAGTGGAAAACCCACAGTCACTGCAAACTAGATCGTCTGTTGCTGAAGTTGCTCTCACTGGCTAAGGATCTAAAACAACATACTTGTGTTTGTACCTTCTGTGAATACTGGCTACGGACGTGAACACACCTTCCCTTCCTTGTTTGCACATCTTGGCTCACTGAGATGCTCAAAACTGTGAATACTGAACAATGGACCGTGTGCACAAAGATGGCAGCTTCATGAACTGGCGTCATATTGTTCCCTTGGCCCGTCCCACAGTGCACCACACACTCAGGCCCAGATTCACTAAAGGTCTGTGCAGGGAAGAGCACACTATATCACCAGAATGATCAAATCAGAAAGTTGTGCTATTTACTTTTTTATACTTAATTATGCGCCATAAGTGGAAAGCTGACTAATAGCGCTGGTCAAAAATGACAGCTTCTTTGCGCTTGCCATGGTCATGCATATGTAAATCTCATTATTACGCCTACTTAATAGTGATTTGTAAGTGAGGCCAGGCAAATTTAGATTGCGTCCATTTCACTAACACTTTTCAACACCAACTCCCCCAAATTATTGTAGTGCATATAAAATCATTTGAAATATGGTGTAATGACTTTGCACAAAGAGTTTGGCCATACAGAATGGCCGTAATCATTGCTGCAAGATGCAGCATTGTCACCAGCAAGTCAGGCAAGCAAAGCAGAGGGGTTTCCATCCTTAAAATCTCAGATCAGCTCAGAGAACGCTCCAATTATTAAGGGGCTTTAGGGCGCTCTAGTCTTAAAGCTGAAGCACACAATTTGCACTTACAAGTGGTGATGAAGGGGGCTATTTGCTTGCCCACTCTTTTACGTGGGCTTGTTTGCGCCACAACTTGATTTGCATACATTTCTTAGCGAATAAGATGAAAAGTCTGTGCTCTTAGCTCAAGCAGCTGAGGCACAAAAATCTGCACAAATTGCCCTCGCAGCACAATCTAAGTGAATCCGGACCTCAAACTGACAAGAATGGATGTTGACGTTTGGATGCTTTGTTGGCTTTGCACTTTGGCCCATGTCATGACATCAATTCGTGAAGCAGCCTTTATGTATTCATGGTTTGGGCACTTACTGGTCTCATTCAGACGACCCATACAGAGAGACAGACAGATAGAGTGCAACTGCCCCTAAAAGCTATGATTGCATTTCTATCATTGAGAAGTAGTCAAGTATCTGTCTGATTTGCAGCAACCTGCCAATGATCACAGCCTCCCTGGGGGATATACGCCAGCACAGCAGGTGACAGTCATTTAAAAATGTAGGCTTGGCTCTGGATCCCTACATCAAAGAGGAAGAAACGAGACTAATCTTTATTCAGGTCTGGCTCATGGCGTTCTCTGTGCAATTACAGAGGATCACGTGGGCCCTGGAATCCTACCTTATTCTGTAATGCATGCCAGAGAAAAAAAATCATAGTTTCACACATTAAAATACTTAAATATGACCTGAGCTTTATTTATCTTTCCTTGCTCGTGATTTCAAAACATTTGACTCTGTTTACGTGCCTTGCAATGTAAATCAAGCACACTTTAAATCGTACAAGCACTATAGATTTGTGCCTGGGTTTGTTGCACTAGTGTTTGTGGGATCACCGGGGGTCCTTGACAAGGTTCCAGGGTAACCCCCAGAAAAAATGACAAACAGCTTAATTACATAATTAATTTATTAGAAATGACTCTAAGTTGGAGAATGTATAATAATGACTAAATGACTTATTGACTGACTGATTGAGTTTTAACTCGCACCACTATTATCTCTGTATGTACAGTGACAGTTACACAATAATATACAAAAATATACTAGGCATGTGATGATATAGTTATCTTATGATACAATTCAATACACGATATGGGATTCATGATTTGATACAACCACGTTACGATGCAATAAATAAAAGTTATGTGCAGAATTGTGTTATTTTTGAGTCACAGATCTTTCTAGCGATGCCATTGGCTGCTAGAATGTAAACAAACATTTTAAAATGTCATTACATTAAGTGCAAATAACATAATTTGGATGTAGAGCTTGCGAAATTGTGTCTCATTTGTGATCACTACAGCAGAATAAAATGCATAAAAGTAAATAATAATTAAGTGCATACAAAAGTGCTTGTGTTCTTAAATGTTGAAGGGTTAGAGCACGGCCAAGGAGCATTGCCTTTTTAAGAGAGCCTCGGATATTAAAGTGCAAACACCACTCACTGACATCATACATCACAGTGACATCCCGACTCTTCGGAGCAGCCTATGTTGACAACTGTGTACGCACAGCGGAAGCCGCGACGGGAAAACTGTGACTGTACTTAACTTTGTAACCTCAATGTGGACTAAAATAGCGCCAGATACAGTATAGTAATTATGGCTGGAACCACCAAGGGAGGGATGACAATGTCTCTAAAGCCAAAAGCCGAGGACCCTGCACATCTGCTTTGAAAGACAAAAGAAAACAATAAAACTTTCCTTTCAAGTCCATATGGCCAATTAGAAGGGAAATCCTTGGTGAATTTGACCTTAATTATTTCCCTACCTCTTGCAATGAATGAAATCATCTCAGCGTAAAGGACTTCTAATCAAGGAAAAAATGTCATATTATAGCTCTTCATGGGAGTAGCTGATGCCCTCCCTGGTGGAGGAAAGTTTCCAAGTGCAGATGTGCTCGATTTCCACCTTGCTATAGGCATCTGGGAAGGAAAAAAAAAACCAAAAAAAAATCAGTTTTCCACTTGTTGGGCAAGCGTCTGCGGGAATGCATTATGAATGAATAAACTTACTGTCAAATGTAATCCCTTTGGGTGGTTTACAAAGCAGCCTCTTGATGTGAATAAATGATTCTGGTTCCCAGGATTGGAACGGGGAGAACAGAAAGGCCTGCAGCGAGCATCCATTTAGTTATCCCTCTCTATAACAAGCCAATGACTTACTGTAGCTCCTCAGGGAGTGTCCCATATCAAATACATGGAGAAAATACACACCGGTCCAGTATACATCTCCACGCAGGTACACATTAGGCCGTGCATGCTTTCCATACATTATGCATGTTCCCCTCTCATCTACTCCACTCATGAATTGCATTTTTTTTGCGATGGACTTGTTTAGCTTAACAGCACTTATTTAGCTTAGTGCGAGAAGCAAGAAGGCCCATAGACAGTTTTTATGTTGCCAACTGTGCAAACTAAACGTCTCATGCATTCACCAACTGTTTTGAAGAATTATAGAGCGAGAACTAAAAAGGCTTCCATATTTATTGCTTTCCAATTCCCGATTGCCGTATACATGAGGGAAATCTCCGCGAGAACCGTCTTCCCATAACCCCTGTCATTTCATATCGAGAGAAAAAAGGGTGATTTCCTGAAACTGCTGTGTTCTCTTTTTGGACAGCGATAAAGATTCGGGTCTTTAATTAAACGCCATTTTTCACTGCCAGCAATTTTCCCTTTTTTTTGTTTTTTGTTTTTCCTTCCCGACGTCTTCATGAGGCCGCGATTCAAGTTGTTTTTCTTCTTTTTTTGGTACTTTCTTTTACTAGTCCCGGGAGTGTCCTTGAATGCGAGCTGTTTGTATGAATGAGGCATGTCATTTAGGGGGGATAAAGAGAGAGAGGAGAGACGTTTAACCTCCCGCTCCTCTCGTCTTTTTGCAATCTAACCTCACACGCTGTAGGTCTCAACTCGCTCGGTCTGAAATGTAACACCCTGTGCATAGCAATGGCCTCCGTCTTCAGATGCCGCTGGCCCATGCAATCCCTCTCAGTCATTCTTCATTACACAAGAGATGGGGAGGGTCATCCTCTCCCATATTGCTCTTGACTATTTTACCAGCAGCAGCAATATAAGCAATATTTAGAGGGTCTGCGCTCTGTTTTCTTCCATTCTTTTCTTTTTTGTTTCTGCTTTCATCACACTGAAAAATAAGCTGAACACATAGCGCTTTTTGTCATTTTGAGTATATTTTTTGAGTGTATATTGTTTAAAAAATAAGAGTACGGGGGAAGCTAATTGAAATTCATGTTTATGTTGGTATTCTGCAGAAGTGTGTGTTTGCATGGAGAGGAGAGGGGATTTTGTCAATCCAGGGCAAATCATTGTTACTGTCATATGTTTCTGCAAACATGGCTCCACATGACACAGTCTGAAACATTTACATTGATTTGAACCGGCAATTGAGGCGTTTTCAGCAACGATTTACATTGTAGAGAGGGATGGGCCGAAGCCACCGGGCAGCAATCCACATTCTACTTCCCCCGAGGGACGTCGCTTCACAGACTTTCAAAGACTTTCGCTGTCAAGCTAACCTCGTGTCAGCGGTTTGACGGTTATTGTCAAGATTTTGACGGAGCCTTCATGCTGATTTGAAAGAGCGACTTCAATTTTTTTGCACGACAAACTCCTCCTAATCCCGAAGAGTGTTTCCGTTTCACTGTGAAGCGGTGCGAAACTGACAACTTTCTGAGCACTACATATTTATTATACAACTGCGACAAGAAAAGCACTATTCTAAGAGATGATTCCATATGAAAAGCATAAGTGGGCGTGCTGCTTTGATTCGAGGCAGCTGTCCTAGCATGTCTTGCGAGATTGTTTTAGTGCTGTTTTTCCGACCCAAATTGTCACCTGAGGTGGAATTAGATGAATTCGAGCATAATTGGTGATTCAATTTCCGACATAATCTTCTCACAACCGTTTGAACAAAATGTGAAAATAAAATGCTAGTGACAACTCCTCATGCATTTATGCAATAGATCAAATATTAGGGTATTACAACAAGTTGACACATGTGCTGCAACCTCCCTGAAGTCACAAAGCAATATTCATCTCTTACAGCTATAAATGGATCTGCGAAGCGTCTGTTATTGTTTGATAAGTCCCGCCGTGAAGAGATTTAGGTGTGCTGTCTGACACTGACGCTGGATTAGAGTTTAGTTGAACTGGCTCTGGAGTGACTAAACTGCACAACACTATCCTTTGCGACGGTTGGAAAAAAAGCGACTTCATGCTCCTCAGCCGCACCCTCCGAATGAACCGCGCCCTTTTTTTACACGATCCCTTTGAGCGTCGCATTTTCGTAGCGTGACCGCTGGATTGCAGTTGTTTTAGCTCTCTCCCTCAGTCAGAGGATCGCTATTTGGAACGGCGTCGGCTTTTATCCCCGGCGCTGGCAGCCGGCGCCGCCTGGCTTGACAAATGAAACCCTTAAGCGTTTACCACCTACTACCCTGATCCGGGAATATGTGCGGCTCTGCAGTCCCTCGCTCGCATTTGATAAGACGGCGAGCGGGTTGAATATGCCTCTGACGGCTAAGTCCATCGACTCCTCCGCCGCTGGTTTCGGGATCAGATACAAAGAGGCCGGTGGGAGTTCGGTGGCAGATGGTTTTAAACAAGAGCTGGGCGGTAAGGGTTGAGTGACAGTCCCTTAGTGGCCCCCCACCTCCTCGGTCTCAGTGATGGCTTAATGGTGTCAACAGGAGAGATAGGGTCCTGACTCCTTTATCTGGACAAAATCTTAGACCCATCACCTTCTCTGTTTGCAGTAATTGCGGGAGCAGCGCGGACTCTGTGGGGGAAAAAGGCGAAGAAAAAGCCAAATCAAAAGGCTCAGCTTCAATCCACTGGACCGAGTGGGTCAACGGAAATAAATGACTTTCCTTTGACCGGCTGTAGATCCATCTCTTCGGTGTCATCGCTGCATCCCCCCGGTCAAGGACACCGGGGCCTATCTCTGCTGCACTCCTGCACTGATAAAATGAAAACAGACCTGTGGTTAAAGAAACGCCGTCGCTCCTCTCTGTCTGTTTGTCACCCGAGCTGGCCGCCTTATCAATGAGAGGCTATCCATCTGCGGAAGGCCTCGCCGCGTCCCCGCATCAACTCCAGCTGGCGATTATCATAGCTGGGAATAACATATGTGAAAATGTGCCAGAGGTGTGAACCATGAGGGGGGCTTAAAGGTGTGGAAAAAATATGAGATTCCTCTACAGTTACATACTGTGTCTGCACATCTGGCAATTTCAACTTCGAGGATCTTGTGCTGAGCAGTGTGTGTGTGTGTGTGTGTGTGTGTGTGTGTGTGTGTGTGTGTACAGACACTGCGGATCCACTCCACTCCCCACCTGAGAAATAGAGGGAAGGAGGTGGTATTGGCACAGGCAGACGTGGCAAGTGGCAAAGCAGATGGCTCTCTGCTTACCATCATTTCCTCTCCCATAATGCTTCAGGAGCGTAGCGTGCGGCGCACATACTTCGCTCTGTCTCCCCATGGGAGGAAGTAGCTACAGGGTGCTCGTTTTTAAGGACCGAACAAGCCCAGGCACTGCGCAGGAGCCCTAATTGTTTACCAAATACCCGCTTCCAGTTCCCCCCGCAATATTTTTTTCAGAGCATCAAACGACAAGAGCAGAAAAACTAAACACTGGCGTGAGGAGTCGATGGCGTTGATGATGCCTTCCCTTCCTGTTTTGCCACCTGCCTCGTTATCCACCTTGCGGCCGGTGCCAGGGAACTGGACGACAAATCCAATTGGAGCTTTTCATGATGTTCCCCTTCTTCCTGGCTGCCACAATTCCCTATTCTTTTCATTGGCTGCCCAAGTGCCAGATGGAGCCCATCGTCTCTGCTCCACCCCGGGGCTCTTCTCTCCTTTTGAGCAGGTAGAGCAAGACCTGTTTACACCGCTCCGGCCAACTCACACACACACACACACACACACGCACACGCGCACACACGCACACTTGATCATTAGCGAACTGTCCTAATTGTGTTGAGCAATAAATACCGCTCAAGTTAGTGGAGCAGCATAATAAACGGCACATTTTTGATTTTCACCACACTGATGTGATCAAACTCATTTTGGATGCAAAACACCTCGCTTCTTGCTGTCATTCTGCCTCCCAAAAAGTCCCATCCAAGGTTACCTGAAGCTCGATGACAGCGAAATAGAAAAACAAAACAATGGAACAGGTTTTTTTTTGTTGATTTATTTTGACAGAGCCGGCGCCTTACGCTTTGCACTCCTTGCAACATCTCTGGTCTCCACACAGCAACAGCAACACCACAAATAGCAGATGGCGGTCATCTGGTTTGGATACTTACACTCATCTGCTGCCCTACTTCTCTCGCATCCCACTGATGCTGGTACAGAATATCGCCGAGATCTACATATGTTTCCTTGACGCACGCATGCATACTCACGCACGGCATTAAACATTAATAGAGATACTGTAAAAAAAAAAAAAAAAGAGGAGAAAGAAAACATGCAGATTTATGTACGTCTTCACAAAGTACCCGCATGTCTGTGCATTCTCATAAGACACCTGCGCGCAGATGAGAGAGAGAGGCAAGATTCTGCCGAGACTGACACATAAAAAGAGAGTGAGATCCAGACTCTTTGCAGGTGCTCGTCTCGCAGTGCCTCATGCTGTCTGTAGATGGCAGAGAAGAACGAGGGCGGCGCAGCGGCGCCGGCGGGGGGAAACAGTGTGTCCATTTTTCTCATGTATCTGACTTTTGCCCATTACCACATAGGTGCTTCTGAGGTGATAACTGAACACGGCCGATTCGATCCCAGTTAAAACGGCGGGAAATATTACAACGTGACACAAATTCTATCTAACAGGTGCCGCGTTTTGAACGATAGACCTAAGAGGATTTTCCACCCTCGCATTATCATACTTAAGGCTGCCATCATTCAGTCTAATAGGTAAAAGCCAAAGTACTGCAGAGGACAACAACCTGCCATCCATCACTATTTTACCAACACTTGTATGATTACACAAGCCGTCATTGTGTAGCATAAATCAAGAGCTAAACCCCCGAGGTTATGGAATAAATCAGCAAACATTAGCAAGGCCTCTCCATTTTTCAGATAATGAAGACAGGTTTATAATCATCTCGCATTCATCCCAATATAAAACCCCATGGTAAATAAACCATCGTTTTTCAAGCGCTGACTAACCTGCCTCATGATGTGCCTGAGCTGTAAATAATCGTCTCATGTGCGCACTTCTATATATTTCACCACAGACAGGTCAAAAGGCATTACGGGCGCCTTCTAACCGCAGCCGAGAGGAGTTGCCGCTGCAGGTGTTGTGTGTGTGTGTGTGTGTACGTGCGCGGCCCTGCGTGTCTGCGTGTGAAATATAACAGGTTCGACTGTCACAGCACCGCGGCGATGTAATTGGCTTTCAGGGAGAGGTAAACAGGACTGCAGCCACGTGGAGGGCAGCTGAAGATTGACCTTCAGAGAAAAAAAAAAAAAACGAACGAACGGACGAACGAACGGACGGGCGGCTGCCTTGGGCACCTTGCTGCGCTGGCTGTCATCTGACTGCTGCAGCATTGACATCGGAGCTGGGTTTTTTTTTTGGGGGGTGGGGTGGGGGGTGGTAATCAGATCCAACCTCCAACATCCAACATCCCCATCAGCCATACGGAGCGGTTTGCAGGGAGGACGCCTTCTGCGCTCGTACAATCACAGGTTTCCTTTTTTTTGCGCGATCGGGGTCATCCGTGTCCCCCCCCCCCCCCCCCCCCCCCCCCCCCCCCGGTGCCTCTGCGTCTGCCGCGCTGCCGGAAGTGTGACCGCGACACATCTGCGGAGGTGAAAGCAAGGCACCCGCTGAGCGCCTCCAAAGGGTGTCGGAGGCAGGGTGACGGCGTGATATGAGACGAGGTTTGGAGCCGGGAGATTTTTTACCTTATTAACCGAGGGGAAAGACCTCGCTTTGTGCGGCGATGACAAGCTTGTTGTTGAACTAATTGCTTGATGGCATGCTATAGGCTTAATATGTGTGTGTGTGTGTGTGTGTGTGTGTGTGTGTGTGTACCTGCATGCATATCTGTATGCGCTCATGTCTTTGCCTTTGCTATGCCCGTACTTGCATCTATTTCATTAATCAAATATCTCGGCTTTGCTTACTCTGCAATATTTGAACGCAAATATAGAGGTGCATTATGCTCCTTTGACCCCCCCCCTCCCCATCCCCCCTCTTCCTCACACACACACACACACACACGCACGCACACAGCCTCCACTCCATCGCCATCTGCCTGTATATACAGTATTAATGGGAGCCTATAATGGCCCTACGCATGGTTTACAGTGGCACTTTATGATGGATGTGAGGGAGTTTAATTGGGAATAACGAGCCCGTTATTGGGACATCATTCCCTTTACCATGTGAATGGAATGAGCGCGAGGGATCCGGCGGGTCTCGTCCCGCGCGCCGGAGGATGGGACAGGGGGGTTCCTGCATGTTGGAACTGAGAAACGCTGTTATCATGATTATAAAACGCTGCCAGCTGCATCGCCCTCTTTCCCTTCCCTGTCCTGGGCGCGCTCTTTTTGATAAATACACAGCGCGGCGAAGTGAAGTGCGCTTGATTAGCCTCAGCCAAAATGGCCGGCCCCGCGCGCTGATGACTTTCCTCCACTCAATCTTAATTAGGACGCCGAGACGCTTCCGCCGGTTTGATGAGGTCAAAGCCATTCATTTTCCGGCTCAGCGGGGACCTTTCTCACGTCTCCCCTCTCTGTATTGACACTCGGGGATAATCATATCGGTGACCTCTCTCTCGCTCGACTACGTCTCTGCCTCTCGCCGAGCGACGCACCGGCCGAGGGAGAATCAACGCCCACCGACGCTTCTGCTGAAAAAGAGGGAGAAGGTGAAGGAGGAGAATCAATGCCTTCCAATGCGCCTGCTGAAACAGAGCGAGAAAGAGAGAGAGAGAGAATCAATGCCCTCCAATGCTTCTACTGAAAGAGCGAGGGAGAGGGAGAGAGAGAGTGGGCGTTGGCGAATACCACTGCTGACAGATAAAGGTGTTGGCTACAACAACACCCTCCTGTATGTGGTATTGTTACCGGCACATCAAGCATGACATACTGATTTCCAGGATGATAAACCCCAGCCAGGGCTCACAAAGCGCACGGAGAATCTGAAGAGTGCATAATGGCACGGCAATAACGCTGAAGGTTTCTCCTGCCGAGAAATGTTTTATGTCACGCAAATTACAGTTGAGGTTTTGGATTTTTCTGACAACCACATTCGAGCGGGGATGACTAATGGAAGGGAGGCTTCAGCTTCTGTGCCTTTAATTGACTCATCTGTGTTGAAAATACATCTCAGGAAAAGGAGCGTAGATCAATCCTCTTCTTTCTTTTTTTTAACCTACCTCTGCCTCTACCTCTACCTCAAACATTTTATTAGTTTTTCCAACGTCAGGTGCTGAGATGACAGTCAGGACTGTATGTGGTATGTCCAAGAATAAACCTAGCTACCATGATACCTCCATGTTACAACTCATACTATAATATAATGAAGTACAGACACTATAGACTGGTGTTGAAGCTGATACTGAGTCAGTGTTATCTTGCAGAATGTAAGGGCTTGGCTGGTGAAGTCTCTTTTACTACCCAAATGTCAGCAATCAGGGGTTTGTTAAAGGATAAGTAAGGCAATTTTGGACCTATATATAATTTGTCTCTTACATACCTGTAGTACTTGGACCCACAGAGAATATTGGCTCCAGAGTCAGCTGTCGTTGAAATGGCAAGCTCTGTTGCTAGGCCTCTTGCTGCTAACAATGAGTCCAAATGGGGTTTGTCAAAATATCTCCAAAAAAGCCACTAGTCTGTGAAAACGATTGTATTCACGGCCTGGAAAGCAGCAGCACCGCACCATTTCCACTCAGTGGATAGTCTTCTACCAAACTCTACTGCTTACAATCTGACCTGACCGTCTGCAAAACTAGATCACGCTGTCAGTAACGCACTTTCACCCCACATCTTAGCATCATCTGTGCTGCGGCAGAGAAAAATAGTTCCATGATTTCCTGATTAGTGAAAGTGTGCGTAATGGCAGAATTGTGTCATGTTTACTCTCAACTCCCCTGTGGAGCCTATAAATTACTTTTTTGGAGATATTTTGCCAAACTCCATTTGGACTCACTGTTAGCAGCAAGAGGCCTAGCAGTGGAACTCACCGTTCCAACCTGCTGACTCTGGAGTCAATGTTCTCTGTGGATTCAAGCACTACAGGTATGTAAGAGACAATTTATATATAGGTCCAAAATCAGCGAACTTTTCCTTTAAGCCAATTACACCATTCAGATATGCAGAGGCTTCAAACTGCTGGAAAAGCGAAAGCGGCGCACGGTCTCGAGCCCTCGCCGTAATCACGCATTTGATTTCTCTCATCGAGTGGCTCTTTCACTCGGCGGTCGGGACGCTAGACGCTTTTCCTTCAAGAGAGAGTGGGCTGCCTCCTTTAAACGCACACACACACTATCAAGCACTGCAGTCCTATATCTCTATCCGGCGTTACCTAAAGACTTCCAGACACTCCCAGGCAGGCGTCTCCCCCAGAGGCCGGCCTGTGCGGAGGGACGGCTTGATGGAGTGGAGTGGGACGGCGGGGAGACAGACCACACGGCCGGGGGGACTTGGACTGTGACATATTACCTTTAGAGAGCAGCAGCAGGGCCACTCACATGAAACCTATTAGCAGAGGCGTCTGCAGCCATACCGCACACAGCTCAGCCGTATATATATATATATAAAAGCCAGGCAGTGTTACCGGCAGCGGGCACCTATGGGGTCGCATAGACACACACTCATATTCAGAATTGTGTTAATATGCACAGTTATATGTGTTCAGGCAGTCATGAGTACGCACAGGCTTGCAGGGACAGTCAACACATTGGTGAAGTTTATGCACATTCACTGACTTGTACGCATTCATGTCATCACACACACACACACACAGCAAATATGCACACACGCACAGTTGTATGTATTCAGGCTGTCATAAGTACACACAGACTTGCAGGAACAGTCATCGCAATCGTGAAGTTTATACACGTTCACTTGCTCATTCACATAAGTCATGCACACATACATGCATGTGGGTTGCACACACACACACACACACACACACACACACGTAAGCATTCGGCTGCCAGCGGTTAGCGGAGAAGAGTCGGTAATCATAATCTGCCGAGCCAACAGCAGCCTCGCTCCATTAATAACTGACAACCCTCTTCACATATGTTGATTTCCCAGTCTGGTAGCTTCTCACTGTGCCTGAGACCATAGTCTAACTGTGCGAGCTATACATATGTACATACATCCCTGGAACATCAAAGCAGATTAGCATGTGTTCATCTCGGATTACAGTATAAGAGATATGGACATTAGATCCTGTGGGTTTTGAATTATGTGCACTTCAATATCAGCGCAGCGCTATGGTAATTCTTAATCTAAGTACGGCTGCGATGGTACGTGAAGCAAAGTAGGGTGCTTGAAGTAATTATCACAGAGCACAATGCTGTTGTGCTTCCATACTTTTGAATACAGACCGGGGAGAAAAGCATGTTTGGCTGCCCTCATGTGGATTTGACAACAGCAATGGATATGCGACGGGGGGTGGGGGGTGGGATTACCATAAATTTGTGTTTTGTAGGAACATATTAGGAATCGGAGAATGTAAAGAAGAGAAGAGATTATTACAATCTCTGGGTGTCAAGGGATTTCTCGCGCCGCTGTGTGTTTCTATTTGGCTTCTCCTAGAGAGATGTGAAGAGGGAATGGAAGTGTCAGAGAGGGTAGAGGAGGGATTCGCCGCCGAGGAAGTCGCTCTCTCATCCGCAGAGTGGATCACGCTCGAGATCGGGGCCCGAATCTCACCGCTACGCCGGATTGAGACGAGGCTGATGTCATGATCAGGTGTTGGCTGACCTGGGAAACAGTCTCTGAATATGGTTTCGATCGTTCGAGCTAGATCAGGTTCACATTTTAGTCTTAAAGATTATGATACTTAAAGGAAAATTCCACCCAAAAACACACATTGAAACAGAAATCATTTAAATCTAAAACATCAGCGGTAAACGTCAGGTTTTGGTGTCAGTCCCTCAGAATCAAAGAGCGAGGGCTTCTTTCTAGAGCCGCCATTTTGCACCAAGAGACGTTCAACAGTCGGACGGGGAGAAATCCATCGTAGAAGAGGCAGAAACACTAATTTATCCATCAACAATAGCCTCAATAGACCAGAATGCAATGCAGCCACAAGACATAGATGTGTTTTGAGTAAGGAGTGTCACTCTCGCTTGTTGTCGACTGGAAAAAACTCTTGCTATAACTAATGCTATTGCTCTCTCCACCTAAATGTATAACTCACAGCTGAAAGCAACAAGTTTGCGCCTGTTCTGTGGGGTTTGTGAAAAGGCATTCTGGGAAATGTAGGAAATCACTAACTGAAGTAGAGGTAGATGAGGCTGGTTGAGGGAAAGTGGGTACACTGAAAGAATAAATGACAACAATTTATCACATAACACCTCCTGGAATACAGGTAGGATGTAGGTATAGGATGAAATGCAACATCATTGGTCAAATTCAAACCCTTGACATTGCAAGTGCATTGTATTCCCCTTAGCATGCTAAGCCACCAGCATGAGGTACAATTGACACAATTATATCAGAGAGATAATACATGTTTGCAGTGTTTCCATGTCATTTGGTCACTCTGGCATCAAAATAAAGGCAAAAAAATAAAAAAAATAATCTTAAAAAAATATAGCAGGTAACTTACATTAGTGGAATATAGTTATCAATTATGAATGAAATTTACTGTTGCACATTAATTGCACTGAAATTCATCCACAGAATTCCCAAGAGTGACAAGTGCAATAGATTTAGGGAACATGAGGCGGACTTTGTGAATAGAGAATCTTTTCACAGCCTCAATTGTGATGACACAATACTGTATGAATGAAAAGTATGCCCACTGTGCCTTAATGAACGGGCAGTGATAAGATGATAAGTTACTTACACATTTAGTGAGCTCCAACTATATAGGATATGTACTTGACTATATAATTATCCTCACTATCCTACATGCCATTACATCTGCAGGTAAGTATTAGATAGCAATTAGGAAGAGATGTAACCAATTGTGTCGGTGCTGTCATGTCAGCATAAACATATACGCGCCCCTGAGGGAGTATTAGCGTTGGTTATATTAATGATGATCATAATGAAGTAAGATTAGGTTAGGTTTGGTTTGGTTAGATTAGATGCAGGTATATTAGGTCAGATTAAGGTTAGGTTAGGTTAAGGTTCGGGTAAAGATTTGGGTCATGGTTCGCCATTCGGTTGTTAGAAAATAGCTTTGCTTTCGGTTAGAAAATAGCGGTGCTCTTGGTTGTTAAACAGCAATTTTTCTGACATAGACTTGGACTCGGTACCTTCTGTTTTTCAGGCCTCATTTCTAACCATCCGACCAGCCCAGCTGGCCAGCCTCTAAAGCACTTTGTGCCATCAACTTGTATAACGGCTTTTACTGATCTGCAGATTTTAGTAGAGGGCTTATGAAACCAGGGTGCACTGCTTTTTATGTTATTTCCTATGAATTACCTCAGCATTACTTTGCTTTTATCACATTTGTGGGCCACCCTTGTTGACTCTAACTCCATATATAAAGTAAATTAATTTAAATATGTCCATTCCAGGTATATTTCCCGTCTATTTCCATGCTGCCATAACTTGCAGTGTGTATGGTAGCTATCTTGCCACAGCATACTGAAGAACCCCTACTAGACATGGCTTTGTTTACATTGGACTTCCAATGCGAAACTCAAATCTATTATAGACATTACAATGGGTATTAAGAAGACCTTGCAAACTAATCCAAGAATTACCCTCGAATAACACAAAATGAACATTGTGCTAATGTTCCCTCTGTTTATTAGAACGCTGTGTAATGCGACGTCAATCCACGTCTGCACACAAATGATATGTCATTTTCGTCTCCTTCCAAACGCATTCACCGTTGAGCTTTGCAAGTTTTTTTTTTTTTTTTTTTCCCTTGAGGAAGCGGCTTGAAGCTGTCAGGGCTTGCGCGGCGATAACAACCTGGGGTGGAGAATGACACCTTGAGAGTGACAGATGAAAAGGAATCAAATTGTCCCCGGAGCCAACTGTATGGAACTGATATAGGCTCCCCCCCCCCCCCCATTTCTCTCCCCACAAACAGGCCAGCGCATTAACTTATTCAAATAGGGGGTCAAGTCTTAGTTTTTGGAGGGCAGACCTGTCCCGAAGTGCGGAGCGGGAAGAGAGACGAGAAGAGAGGGAGAAGGGATGGGGGGGAACGGAGTGAGAGAGAGAGTTGGGGGAAGAAAATGGAGTAATTGTACTTCAGAATTAATGCCTTTTAATCTCTCCCTCAGCCATTGAGTGATAATGAAAAAGCGAGAAAAGGGCGGACAGCGTTGAGAGGAAATAGTTTGCGAGGGACCGAATGTGCATTTGGAAATGAAAAGACTGACTTATTGACCTAATCTAAGGGCGCCGGCGCCGAGGCGTCATCTGAGGGGAGCCCTTATGAAACACTCCGCCAGAGTCGCCCTCGCCAATCAGACTCGGGGAACGCATCCTGCATACCGCCGACGTCATTCTGATATTTAGCCCCAGCTGCTGGAGGACACTCAGGATGAACTCTCCCCTCGTCCCCGGTCCTTCAAGTAACTGCGATCGGAACGCGATGTTGCGATGGAGTCGGTCCGGATTATAAAAAGGTAGCTGACATTATAAGCAAAAAAACGTGTTTTCCCTCCTTTAAGGTTGAATCCGGGGAGATGGTAAAGGTTGGGCGGCTCGCGGTACCGCCGCGACGCTCAGAGATCGTTCCCCGGCTCAAGTGCTTTCCTATATACTTCCACGCTCCTCCCTCCGCTCAGCTCTCGCTCTCCCTCTCATTTCTTGCCGTGCGGTCCCATGCTGTGCCGCAGATTGAAGACACAGCGTTTGGAAATCAACTGCTTGGCTAGGTAATTTGGCTAATGGACTAATCTCAGCTAAACTTTTGTAAATGAGGGTTTTATGAGGTGACTCTGAGAAAGAAACATTTCGCCAATGTCATGGATGATAAACATGCAATTGAGCAATCACATCGAGATGAAAGCCGCACCGAGGCTGTAGGGGAATGGAACTCTGTGTCCTTATATTGCTCCATGGCAATAATGACTATATCTATTATATGAATATGCAATCTCAATTTGGTTTATGTGACACTGTAAATCACAGAAATGGTGTGCATATTGTGTTAGTTCTTGGGAAGAAGGGCACTCTTTCAAAACTTTGTTGCAATATCTTCTGTGTGAGAAATACTTTCTCTGTTGGTGATGTTCTAATCTCAATACTATACTGTTTTCTCTGTGTATAGTGCCACAGGGTGGAATAATAATATTAATAATTACAGTAGTGGTAGTGGTAGTATTTTTAACTTAATTTAGATTCCCCTAGCTGCCATTATGGTGATGGATTATAGTGCAAGATTTTGTTTTAAACCTTTATTTAAAGTAATAATCCACAACATTTTCATATAAATAAATGTTTTGCTACTCTCTATTGATGTAACACAATAGTGATTCAACTTATTGCCAGTTCATGAAAGCTTTTACATTTACTTGCACACAGGAAGTGATGCATTTAACATTTTTGATTTTTTTGGAATCAATAGAAGAAGAACTAGTTAGCATGATAGCCACCATGGCTGAACAGACAAAGAAAAGAGCGCCACCTATAGAAACTGCATCAACAGAAAATCCAAGGAGAAAGATGTCACAGTACTGGACACACTGTTTGATTGACAGATGATCTCTGGGAAGAGCAGTGAGGAAACACCACAATGCGGCTGAGCAACAAAGATACAACAAAGAAAAAACATCACACAATGAGCAATAGGACCAAAGATGGAGACAAATCAACAAAAAGCGGATCTCGAAGACTGCCCCTTTAACGCTAAAGTTTTGAACCATTCCCTTTTTTAACATCTTTTTAAGATTTATTGAACATCTTTGTGGAGTAGCTCATATTCACACCTGTAGGTACTGCCCAGTCCAACCAGTCTTCTTCTATAGGCCACTGGAGGGGAAGGCGCAGATTTTGAAACATTTTCAGGCTCATCCACCCAATAGGCTACCGTTTCCCCATTTGTGATCTGCAATAAGTGATATCAAACCTTATAACCAATCCTGAAACTGATGTGTGCTATGTGGATATTTCATTGAGACATAATGATATAAACCAATATCCACACAGCAGCAGCTGTGTTGCTGTTTTCACCTCTTTTCTAAAGCTTGTTGTCAAAACCCGGCCCGAGTCGAAGCTCCTCCCGGACCATTCAGTAGCTTTTCATTTTTTTTAAAACTAGCTTGTCTCCCCCTCCCATTCCTGAAAAACGTAAACTTGTTAAATTAGTAACTAATTTACTTACTACCTACCTGTTCACTTGTCATTGTGGGACATGTAACCTTCAGCAGGAGAAAAATCTGGCAAAGCGAGACCGGCGATACCTCTCTGTAGGTCACCTTCTGTCACCTTCTAGTGGTCGGAAAAATCGTTTTGTGCAGCTTTAACAACGTACAGTGTACAATGTTAGCAGTTGTACGGACAGATAGCATACCTACAACACTAACCCTTTCTCCAAAAGCACTGTAGCAGCAATGTAACATATCAAAAAAGTAGTTACCAAAATACCTTACGGACTAGCTTGTTTCGTTAGACGGCCATTCTCTGTGGATAGCAGATTGGAAGGCTCCATCATAGGAGACTCACAAATGGCATAAGTTTGCTGAAATAAAATGATTGGGTTAGGTTTTGGGGAATTTCAATCAAAAATAAAAATGCAAATATCATGAAGTGCAGTGCCCAGTACCCACCTAATAACTTAAAAGCCCCAGGTCAGCTCAGTTTTTTGTTTTTTTTGCCTGTACATCTAGGTTGCTTTTCTATTTACCATAATTTTTTTGTCATTTTTTACCCTTTTCTCCCTCAAAAGCACATCAAGACAAATGTCATTCAGACATTTTAATGAATCCTGTCAACCAATCAGGGGTGAGGGAGGGAGAGAGCGGTCCATTTGATGTAATTTGAGCACTTATTACAGTGCTTTAACATGGGAGCACTCATGCATTCAGCAGCAGTGCCTTTTATGTGTACTGTATTCTTCTCATCTGTATTTTGCTATTATTACTATTATGGCTCTTTTCTACTGAAAACAGGCAGGCAAATTATAGCGTCGCATTTCCCACAACTCTTCTTTATCCTTCATCCCACAGCTCAGAAACCAATTTCAGGCAACAGCCCAAACTTAGAGGCCAACATGGCCGCTGGATGAACTGACAGACAGACAATATGTCGGTTCTGATTAGGACTAACCGGCGGTGTGATAGAGGAGGACAGGGCCGGCGTGGTCTGCCACGCCGGCTCCACTCACACGGCTGGAAGGAACTCCAAATTGTCTCACCCTGGAGGTCAAAAGCACTCTGGATGCAAAGCTCTCTCTGCACACACACACACATACACACACACGTCTTGTTTGCCTGCTGACTGTGGATATTGCAGATCCGTGTCCGGTCCTCCAGCAATGGGCCGGTGATTGGCAGGTAAGTGGCTGCTCTGTTTACAACATGGCCGTCGGATCCAAGTCTACACTGTCCTTGACCTGAAGCTCTACCTGAGCTGCATAAATTTGGATTAAACGTCCTCTCCATCAAAGGTACCCAGAGGACTTGACTCTTTTGTTTTCCATCAGAACAACAACCTCTGGCACATGCCGACTGACACAAACAGCGCGGCGATAAGGAAATGGCCGTAATGAGGCGATGCGTGACGCTTGGGCCGCTCGCTCTTGCGTAAATGTACGCACCTTGAGAAAAAGTTCGCGAATTGTCCCAACTCGCTGCCTGATAGCAAATATGCAATCAAGAAAGCATTATAGGCATGAGTCTAACCCCTTAAAGTTCGATTTAAGTCATGTTTAATTTACTCTCAGCTTCGCATTTTTAATTTTTTATATTTTGTCTTTGAGCACCGTTCCTTGCTTAATACAGATTATTCATCTGACAGCATGGCACAACAAGCCCGTGTTTGAATTGGATACACAAAGGAGTTCGATACAAGCCTTCAAAGATTAGCCATGGGCTGTTTATGAAAGGAGTTGGAAGATTTGTTTTCTTCGCACTCACCGCCATGTATGTCCTCTCTAGGTGCCTCTCGCAAGTAAACAGCTGAAATGTTGTACAGTCCATCGGGCCGGAGAGGGGAGGGGGTCCGCAGATTGACAGTCTGAGGAGAAGGTGCCCGAGGAGGCCTGTGTGTGTGCTTGTGTGTACCTAGGTGTGTGTGTGTGTGTGTGCATGTGTACGTGCCCTGGGTTCTTTCGTATGTGTGCTCAGAAAGTTCTCTTCCTGCAGGTGGTGCTCTGATGGCAACTGGAAGGCGGTTTCCTGCCACTCAACCCCCTACTACCTAGTCGCCTCGAGGGAGGTGCTGAGTGTGTTCTGCTGCCCATGCTGCCCTTCGCAAACAAACGCACACACACACACACACACACACACACACACACATACACACACAAATACACAAACACATCTCTCCCCTGGCATATGCCTACCTCCTACCTGCCTCAGCCATTACCACCCCACATACCCCCCATATGTTCCTTTGTTTGCATCTCAGAATGGATTTTTTTTAAAGCTACACTATGCAACTTTTCTCCTTGAGGCGTGTAGTGTATCGTTAGTCCCGCCTCCTCCCCCTCAGTTGGTCAAGTTCCCGCTCCGGCACTTGTCAGTCATCTTGATGAGCTGTCTACCTTGAAACAGCATCCAGCCTGAGGCTGAGGGAACCGGCATCTGCAAAGCCTCCACAGGAAGCAGACGGCAAATGCAGCCAATCTGCAATAAACAGCAACGCTGATGCTCGCCGTGTGTTTGAGCGTTTAGCTTCGCTGTTCTTTCTTTTCTTTCTGCTTTCCTCCATTGGTGTTGTTGCTATGATTTCCCGTCTCTGTAGCTGCTAGCCTCACCTTGATAGCCACAGCCAGCTCACTGCTGGCCATGCCCAAATGTCACGGCCACAGCAAATGGTATACACCCAAAACATCCCCAACATCATTGAAAAGACAAATTCAGGCAAACACACAGGGTCACAGGCAGACACAGACTGATAATGTAATCCTATTTAATTGTTGTTATGTTGTAATGATATCTGAAATTGACATCTAAAATTTACATTGACTTAGATCATTCAAACTCACTAAATCCAGAGATTTACCAGTATGGAGAGAAACAACTGACACAATCCGAAAGCTTGAAGCGAGGTTTTGAAATGTTGAAACTTAGTTTTGAAAGTCTGAAGCTCAGTTTTGAATCTTTGCAGGAATTCATTTGTGTTTGAAGTTCCGTGAAAAAAATCTGTCTTTGTAAATCTAGTTTGAATAATTGTTGAATGTTTGTAAATGAATGTTTGTATTGGTCTAATTAATGGTAACAAAATCACAAAACCTTTACATGTAAAGCACTCAGTTTCAGCGCTTTGTTTTCATTGCTACTGATCCTGGGATTTCTGTCAGCGTTCTCTTGGTGGATCAGTTTGTAACTTCTGGTTTTTTCAGCTTGGTTAGTGGACTTGTGGGCCTGGGGGTGGGGCCAGTTGCTCTTGGCCAATCATCTGCCTTCTGTCGGAATCCAAGACAATTAACACCTTTCACACTGAAATTGTTGTCATTGGCTGAACTTCCTATCAATCTGTCAAAGGTACAACAACAAAGGCGGCCACTGCAATTTGAACACAACTGAGTTTGTGTGTTGTAACATAACTTTATTATAACCTTTCTTTCCTTTATAAAACAACGTTTCTATGTGGTGTTGTGTCAGAATTTGTTGGCAGCTTGTACTCTAACTATCTCAGAAATCCATACTAGACAATTGTACATCAGGTGAACCACGGACAGAGGAGGTGCTTTGGTGACCCACTGGAAGAATAAACAAAAGACAAAAGGAATCCTAAAAGGAAGTGTACAGATGCAGTTTTATGAGCTTTAGCAGGTTTGGCTTTTGTACCGCAATGTTACGGAAGCCTGATTTCCCCCCACTAAATAGCAAAATGTTTCTCAGAAATGAACAGATGTATTGCTTCAGAGAAAACCACATTACGTTCCGGGAAGTAGGCAGAGCAGATACTTAAATATCTGGCAGCCTTAAACAGATTATTTAGGAAATGTATATCTATGCATAATAGAAATGCTATAGCGGTATAATTATTTAGCCTAGTTGTTATGTTGAAATTGAATCTAATGCAAGTTTTCTCTCTAAAATGAGTGCACAAAATATGAAGAATATCTTCCGAATATTAAGTTCCATTAAGTTGTCATCCTCAACCTTTTTCACATCAAGGACCACTAGTTTAGTCCACATTAGGGACACAGACCCCCATTTGATGAGATTTTGTTTCTTGGACCCAAATCTGAAAATATTGTTATTGTTAGATATGATTTTGTCCAGAATTCCATGACTATCTGTATTGTAGGTAGAGAGATAACAGAGAAACTATGATCAAAACAGTCATTCTTCTACATTCTCTTATTGTGTTAACTTCTTGTAAATGAAATAATGGTGAACTTTAATAATTCATCAATTTGTTGGGGAACCCCTGGTGGTCCCCGGAACCCACGTTGAGAACCACTACTCTAGACTGAGGTGGATTTAATAGCTGAAATAGATAAGGGGTTGTTTAGCCTCAGTCAGATATCTTTATGGAATTCATTGAACAATTAAGAATGGGAAATAGAAAAATCTAATATTCTAACAAGAAAACCAGCAGAAGTATATACTACAGGAAGCCATTAGAGGAATATAAATACTTCTAATAGGTTGTTGTGTGAGGTGCTCATGTACTTGAGCTTGAGGAAATAGTTGGTACAGTCGGGGATGCTGGTTTTAACCAAGACAGGAATAAGCAGCCATTATCTCCTACACTGCCTGCTGTGATCTGAAGAGACTCTTGGTCTGGCGGTGTGTTTTCATCTGAAAACATTGCGAGATGGTGTGATTATGTTTGTGTACGTGTGTGTGTGGGGGGGGTTTGTCTCTGTGTGTGTGTGTGTAGGTGTATGGATGAATATCACATTGTTTTGCCTCTGCGTCTGCAAGTGGGCACTGTACCTGTATCTTTTTGCCTGTCTGTCTCCATCCGCACACCGTCTACCGCCTCGTCCCCCTCGATATATACATGTGTCTTATGCATGGCATTGGCCGTTTTGGTGTTTGATGGGAATTGGCGGTGCCACTCGGCGCCCGCTAACAGCATTTGTCATCTTTGAGACCGGACTAAAGGAGCACATTCTACTGTAGCCGTATCTCACCTGACCACCGCGCCGCTAAAACCCTCTCATTTACATTTAGAGTGAATGCCATACTGTCACTGAGGCTCCATGCTACTTGGACAAAGCCTCCACAGCCTGCCTCGCTCTCTCTTTCTCTCTCTCTCTCCTTCCTTGGCAGCGCAGTACGAATAAAACAATAGTCGGCCGTGATGGGAGAGAATCAGACACGCTAATTTGGCGTCATGGCAAAAGTCCTTACCGGAATGATAAATATTATTTTGTCGGGGGGGGGATCGGGAAGACTAAATCTCAGCGTGTCGAAATAGGTAAAATGAAACTTTTTTTTTTTTCCTATGAATTTTAAGAAGGAGATAAAGGAGTCCGAATACTTTAGGCTCGGCGTACCCAAACCTTTTCATGTCAAATACCCCCAGATAGAGCCACATTAGGCCACAGACACCCATTTGAGGACATTTTGCTCCATGTCCCCCCCCCCCCCCCCCCACCACCTGAGATTTTTGTAGTTTGCTATGATTGAGTTTGAGCCTGCATGACTGTCTGGACGGCAGGTGTGGAGACAACACTGGAATACCAGAATAGACTTTCTTCTACATTTTCTCATTGTGCTACCTACTGAATAACACAGTCACACTGGGGAACCACTGCTTTAGGAATCCAACTATAAGAAAGAAAGCTATAGGAGGCTGATTTGGGAACATTCATCATTTGCTTGTCTTCACACCTTCAGTGTCACAACACTGCGAAAAACAATCAATTTTTAAGTCATTTAGTCTCATGTTCAGCCTTCAAATCTTATTTTTCTTAAACCAAGAGAACAATTCTGCCAATGGGGTGAGATCACTCCACTTGTTTCCAATGCAGTTTCAGAAATATTTTCTAGAAATGAGTGTCAATACGTTGAATCAAGTCAGAATAAGGCAGATCACTGCACTACTATCAAGAAAATGACACTTGATTCTACAAAATTACAAAACAAATTGATTTACATTGTAAACAAGTGAAGATTTCTTCACTTGTTATAATAACAATAGGATTTTAGGACTCAACAATAGACTAAATGACTTGATATTGAGATGTAGATTTTTGCAGTGAACACCCCAGCACTGACATTACAAAATAACCAATGGCTCAATTAAAATAGGGAAGATGTGCCATCATAAATAAGCGCATTAATGAGAATGCGGCGGCACAGAAGAGCGGTGTAACAACAGCAATCGAGCTAAATTGAACAGAGACTTATTTCATTGTCAGCGTTTGCCCTCAGGTGAGTTTAGTTTAATAACTTCACTTAAAACCACACTTCATAATTGGCTAAATATCGCTGTGGATACTTTACTGCCTTCTGGCGACGGTTACAGCGTTTGAAACGGAAGCCCTCCTTCCAACGCAAAGCCTCGACGTCGCACCACCTGTGACTCTCTAACTTTTCTTTTGTTTGTGCATCATGGAGTAATGCAACTTTCATCCGCGGCGGAAGGGGGGGTTTCTTTGGGGGGTTTCGCGGCGAGGCAGCAGAGGACCGAGGGTGCTCCGTCTTTGCAGGAAGCACTAATTATCCCTCCAAGAGATAATAACTGTATTTATCGTCAGAGGTGTTCATTTTCTGAAGGGTTATTTATCAAATACCATGCGGGATTAGAAAATCAATTCCGAGTGTCACAGATTAATTTGCAGCCATCATCTCACGGCTTCCCACGAGACGCCATGCAGCAGCAACACCTTACTAATGTCGAGCGCGGCGCCGAAATTATTATTATTTCTCCCATATCTTACATATCTAATAAAGAATGTTAATGTGAACCGTGACGGCAAGAAGAATGTGCCTGTGCGAAATCTGCGCTATTAAAACGGTTATTCACTTAGCTTTTTTTTTTAGGGGGGGGGGGGGGGGGGGGTAGAGAAATACACATAATTATTAAGGATTTAACATGTTGATTCTTATCAAGCAGATAATCAAGTTTATGCATGTTGAGCAATGAATTATAATCAAAATGTTTATGTGCTAGCAGCCAAGTACAGTGTGATGCTTTCCTCTCATAAGGTTCCTCATTAGATTAATTAGATTAGATATTCTGGCATTTTCCACTGCTTAGCATCGCAGCCAAATGGATTCTGACTTGTGCCACAGCGTCTCCATCATGTTGATTGAATCCTGCAAGGTTGAGTTAATGTCTCACCATCAGAGAATATGGCAAACCAGCACATGCAGTCAAGATTATGACTATAGTGAAGCTATAATGAATACTTTTTTTATTGCGGCATAGGGGAGGCTGGGGATGATTGTAACATTTTTTGCATTTCTGTCCATATCTCCTTTGAGAGCTCATTTGAGATCGATTTTTCAAAATCTGGTTAACTGACCTTTTGGCACAATCTCCTATCAACTTACAGTTGTGTGATGATGTTGGTAGCAGTTTCACCTCTGTGTGTGTGTGTGTGTGTGTCTGAGAGAGAGAGAGAGAGAGAGAGAGAGAGAGTGCATGTGCCCATGCACGTTTAACATTAAAAACAAATTTATTAACATTAACAACAGATTTTAACATATAACATATAACAAACAATTGTTATACATTTGCTGTGCACATATGAAGCTTTCAAATTAGCTGCCATTTTTGACAGAACTGTGTGTGTTTGTACGTGTGCATGAGTTTAACAAAAATGTAATGAGCACAGTGTGACCCTTTGAACAGAATTGTGTGTGTGTTTTTTGTTACAACGATTCCCAACCCTAGCAGCCATTAAACAGCCTCATGGCGTAACATTAGCATAAGCTAACCATATAGTTTTAACCTCCAAAATCTGCTGATTATTCTAAACTAAGTTTGATCATTCTGACAGTAAAACACACTGTGCTATCCAATAAACAATTTTGATTAAAAAAAATTACTTGAAAATTACCTGAAATTTGTCTATAAAATTGCCAGTTTTCTTCAGAGCTTCTGTTCTTTCCATATGTGGGCCTGGGACTAAATGGAGCATCTATACATGTTATCACCTGATTTCTATCTTCCTCATGATTGGAGGAATTGAAAGTGTTACAACTATCCCCGGTCTCCCCTACTGAACTTCTTCCGCCACTCTTCCACCTCATCATCACGCAAAAGAAATGCCTTCTTTCCTGCTTTTTCCCACAGCCTGCGAACAATATTTGCTTGTGACACCTGATGATTTTTTTGTTTATCGAGCGCCACCTTATAAAAACGCTGTCCCCGGATCGGCGCTTTAACAAAGTTTAGCATGCACCTGAATGCTATCAAGCCCTCAGCCGTTATTGAATTTGTTTGTGTTTGCATCTGTTTGTTGCCTGCAGAGCAAACATCAAAATGTCTACTTCGTGTATGTCAATGCTGATTCGGAGATAAAAGAGACCCCCAAACCTGAGTTGAATGGATAATCTGTTTATATTGCTGCTCGAGGCGGTTTCTTTGAATTAGCGCTTTACTGAATAAACACTGCGAAGGGGAAAA
Source organism: Centroberyx gerrardi (assembly GCF_048128805.1). Lineage (NCBI taxonomy): Eukaryota > Metazoa > Chordata > Actinopteri > Beryciformes > Berycidae > Centroberyx > Centroberyx gerrardi. The sequence goes on from NC_135997.1 coordinate 33,852,581, forward strand.
AAAACAAAAAAACGAGTGCTACTTTCTCCGCGACAATGTTAGCGGGCTGAAAAGACGACATCTGTCAAATGTTCCCTCGGAAAAAAAAAAAAACCTTAATCAAAAGAAAAAGCCGCTTCTAGTGGACAAAATACAACTAATAGCAGACATGCATCTCACTGTCGGTGGCTGTCGCTGGCCTGGCGGACATCTGAGCAACAAACAACAAGCTTCTCAAAACCAGCATCGTTTCAGCCGCTTTTCCCACGCAGAATGCCTCTTTTGAGCGAGCGTTTGACAGATGTCCTCTTTCTTCGGAAAAAGCCGCCGGCCCGATTGCGGCCCGGCTTCGCAGGCTCCGTCTACTTGCCGCGTCGAGACTTTGGCACACGGCCTCGCTCGCTGCATCCGAGATCTGTGATTTTGGCGCTTTATGTGACGCGAATACGAACTATATCATGTACCGGGCTGAATAGGATCTGGGTGCTTGTCTTGCTCGGACAAGGGAGCAGAGGAACGCAGGCGGGGGGGGTCGTTGGCGTATCGAGGTTCCGCCGCTCTGCTTTTCCTGTCAAAACCAGAAGAGGGAAGCACCACCCCCTGCAGCACACCCCCCAAACACACACACACACACACACACACACACACACACCGTCTGTGTGTCTGGGAAAAAGAGCTGTGCAGCTTTCAGAGCTCAGCGTGAGAGCATTTGATATTCATAGAGGGGAAGAAGAGGAGAGAGTGAAACAACAGTGGGGACACTGCCTTACGCGTGATATTACATTGTAATTATGATTTGGATGCAGTGCAGTGAGAACGCACCGAGAGCTCCCTGCAAACTACATGGAAATGAATACACGCACGCACACACACACACACACACACACACACGGAGCAAAGGCACAGTAATGGCACATACTACTTAGATGGAGGCACTTCAAACTTCAAACCGCCCAAGCCTGCTCATCATTGGCATAATGTGGGATCAGGCGCAGTGTGATGCGCCTCTCGTTTGTTTTGAAAGCAGGGAGATGAGGTCTGCGAGCAGGGCTTCATACGGCTATCGACAGACCCGTTCTGATTGGTTTGTTTACCATCAATATTTGCTGATGTCAATCTGGGCGCCTTTGAGAAAATGGATTTTTCAGCATGAAGCAGAATGTTCAGAGAAATCATTGGTATTAGTGCTGCCAGAGACCATGGAAGAGCCAGAGAGACAGAGACAGACAGATAGAGGTGGTATGGATGGATGGATGGGAGGGGGGGTGGTACATGTTTATGTGCCTGAAAGTATGGTTGATGTGTGTTAAGGACAGGCAGGCAGACAGATACCAGGCGAGAGAGACAGAGAAACAGGGATTATGAACTGTCCACTGTCCAATACCATCCTGAAGGATTTGGTCCCCCCTCCCCCACCCCCCAAAAAAATTATAGATTCCGACTGCATTGTGTCGCATATTGGAAACATGCCTATAAGATTTTCAAATTTGATTAGTAAAGGTTTCTGTTTGTCTTGGTGGCAGAGACGAAGTGAGAGAGAGAGAGAGAGAGACAGAGAAAGAGATGCCAGGAGAGGGAGACAGAAAACCCAGGATTTTGGACTGTCCAATAAACCCCCCCCCCCCCCCTTCCCCCTCCCCCCCCCCGAAAGATTGCTTCCAGAAAACAAAAACAAAAAAAATGATAATTACAAATGCACTATGTTGCATTTTTGGAAACATTCCTATGGGATTTTTTTCCAATTTGATTAGTAAAGGATTGTTTTGTCTTGAGGAGAGAGGGAGTGAGAGCGAAAGAGAGAGAGAGAGCTGTCAGAGTGCTACGCTGGCACATCTACTCTGCCTCTTTTATCAAAGATAAGTAGTATTGATTTACTTTGAGGCTGTAAAAAGTATTCGTCTTAAGAGCTGACATTTAATAATCTCCACCTAATCCATGTTTTGCTGGGAGCCTCTTGAGATGCTGGTGAGTCCTCTATTGTTCCACCGCTCTCTCTCCTGCACCTACTGTATATCTAATGAAGGAGATTGACGTTAACCCCTTGTTGGCTTAGCGGCGTACTTACCGGCGTTGTGTTTGTCACACCCAGGCTAAAGGAATACACTGACTTTTGGGCAAATAAGCTCTTTGATCGACGTACTGTTGTGGAAAAATTAGTTGTTGTTCACCTTGTTTTGTGTCTAGTTTGGCCGTGTGTATGTGTGTGTGTGTGTGTGTGTGTGTTTACTAGACCAGGTCATTTTGCATCATCTCTAAAGCACCATAGCAACCTAAATACTGAGCACACAGGGATGTAACAGCTGAGCAATTGGTTGATCAAAGATTTGCATAGTCCTTTATATACATAGATTTGTATAGTCTTTTAAGGGCTAAAAAGACTTTTTGTTGTTGAAGGTGAATCATAATGATGAATACCATTCACTATGAAACCAAACCCCTTAATTTTATCCCTGAAATGTCCTTAATTTCTAAATTACATAAACATTAATTATCCATTAAAAATAAAATAGATTTAAAAAAGTAAGGTTAGTATCATCATTATAAGGGATTTATTCATGGGTTGATTCACAGAAACACTAGAAATTAAGGGATTTTTCATGCCTTTTATGCAGGTTTAGGGTTATTAATGAGTTACTAAAGGAAAGTTCCTGTCTCCCTGAATTTTACATTAAACTAGAAAGTAAGGAGTCAAGATTAAGGGGGTGTTTAAGGGGGTTTCGATGGGGTCTCCTCCATTAATAACTCCCTAAATTGTAAGGGGATTTTGCATGAATTAAGGGGTGAATTAATGTAAATGAATGAAAATGTATAAGGTTATTTTAAGGGATTACTGGTTCGTAGAGTAACATGGACATGATTCGCTTCTGTACTGTATCTAATGTGGAGTTTTTATGCATTATAATAAGACAGATATGGACTTTTGAAGGCCGATGCCGATATTTTTTGAGTGTGTTGAGTGAATCTTTTGCTTGCCAATATTTTGTCCCAGTATTCAATATTCAATTCAGTGTTTCCCCCAGAATTCTATTCTTATCATGTTGCAAAAATGCCTCTGTGGGACACTAAAACTCCATTGACACTCATACTACTGAAATTCTTTTAGGTGGGTTAGCAGCTCCTTAAAGGGATAGTTCACTCAAAAATTAGGTCAGTTTCTACTCATCCTCATGCCAGTACAAAATTGGATGAGTGTTTTGTCTTCATACAACTTACCAGCAGTTCTCCAGGCTCACTGCCGGAGAAGCGGTTTTCCAAACAATTGCAGTGAATGGAGGCCAGTCCTTTTGGCTTCAAAAAAGGCAAAAAATGTCCATAAATGTACTGTATTCTTGGGTGAACTATCCCTTTAAGGCAGGTTGAGGCAGGTGTCATTGCAGGTGTTTACACACTAACCCCCCCTGAAACTGTTGAGTAAAATCAGAATCCTCTCCTCTAACGTATCGGCGGTCAGCCACACTGACTGGCTGATGTCTGACTTTTACTGCAATCTGCCAGATATTGGTCCCTCATACGTGCCACTTCTCCACAAGTAGAGGCTGAAAAACTGCCCAAATTGTTAAGATACTGTCTCCACTCCACCAACACAAAGAGACAAAGAAAAGGACATGAATGTTGCGCTGTGTGTGTTTGTGTATACACCGGGGTACGACTGAAGGGCCCGAAGAATGGTTTTCTCGGCAGGGATTGTAAATTCCGGGCCCGGCTCCTGTCCATTAGCGAAGCTCTTGCTTTCTCCCGGCTGCCCCCGGTGCCCGGCGTCTCAGCGGAGGTGCTCTGAAACACAACACACCAAATGAGATGTGACTCGTGCCGCCATACTGTTCTATTTATACTGGACGGCACGACATTGAGGGGAGGGATGCAAAAAAAAGCGCTCGCCCGCCGCTTGATGAGGTCTGGTGGCTCTCCAAAGCCCACGGAGGAGGCTGTGCAATTTTCACCCGCACATCGAAGGGTGTAGCGGAGACCCCCCCCCCCCCACCCCCCCCTCCGCATCCTTCTCCATCTTCCCCCCGAAGGCAAAGAAAAACAGTAGATAATTATCTGGTGTGAAATTTCATCACAGCCCGTGTTTCTCTGGTACGCAAGGTGTCGGTGTCAGAGAACTCATATTTGACTCTGTTTTTGGAGGACATGCAACATGGCTATTGTGTTGACTATTGTGTTGGAGGTGCTCTGCCCTGGGCAAGGGAAGGACTCCACAAATCATGGTTTTCCTCTTCGAGTTTCTTTCTTCAACAACAGCAACAACTAAATGGCACTCAGCAGGGCGCATACGTCCGCCAACACTATGCAACCGTCAAGATATGCCAGTTCCACATGTGGGATTTGCACCAAAAGTCAATAATTTCTTCCATGGCCCATTACCTACTTGTTTCACATTACGAGATGCACACATTGTCATGACTGGACCTGAAATGGGACATGAGATCTGCCTCAAATTCATTTTCGCAACACCACATGGCCAATCAGCTCTATATCTGTTCAGTTTCCATTAGGGCTGCCCATCTGTTACTGGACAAAATTTTGGAAACATTAGCAGGTTGGTTATGTCTAAATCAGAAATGAGCTCTCCAGTGCCTCCATGTTGTTTGATTGGACCAATAATGCAGAGTTTGTCTCTTCTTCTGTCTGCTGATAGGCAACAAAGATCATGGTGTAACGTGAATCCGTTTGTATGTTATATGCCTTTTTGTGAGAAGCCACACCCACTGCCACGCCCCCCTTTGGCTAATTGGTATGACAAGTTAAGCAGTTCTACCTTGCCCCATGACCAACCTTTCCAGAAAGGGAAGGAGGGAAGGAGGGGAGCATTGTTTAAGAGGAAGGCTGCGGCAGGATTAATGATCAGAGCGGCAAACTTGGCTTTTGCTTGCATCAGGTAATCAATGGCGTTGAGCGAGGCGGACGTGCCGGCCGGCGGAAGGGCTCGACGAGAGCCGGGACTAACCTCCGCTCATTTCTCAACAAGACAGAGGGCCCCTCGCTGCCAAGCAGACAAGGTGAAACACGGCGGGGACCCGAGTTGAATGGCAAGGGCTTTTTTACGCAGTCTAATGATTTTATTAATCCGATGAGTCAAACGCTTGCGTGGCGCGGCCCCGGCGTTGCGTCATTTGTCTTAAATGGCTGTTTCCGCCGTCGTTTTTGCCCTTGACTGGGATTAGATAGACATTGTGTATCGTGAACAGCTACCAAACAGATAAATAATTGACGCCTTACAAAGAATTACAAAGAAGCCGTGATAGAGAGAGAATTAAAACACTGAACTGATATCAGTTTTGCTAAAAAAAGGACAGGGGTTATCCGGTAAAACCAAAGTACATTTATAAATACGCCGGATCTGTTTCTAAAGCCTTTAGTGAAAAAAAACATATTTTCACCACAGAGAGGATTTTTTCTCTCCCCCTGGATTTCAAACACACAGCGCTTTGATTGACATGTTGGTTTGTTCCCGGTGTTTAATTGCATTTTCAAAGATCTCTCAAGGATCGTAAGGTTGACTAGCTGTTGTGTTTATCATGTTGTGCGCCTTTCGTACCTGTCTTTGATCTGACTTGTTATGCTCCTGAATAAATGCCTGCTTTCATTTCACAAATGCACTCTGATGTCTAATTGAGGATAAAAATGGTCTTGTGCAACTTGGAGACTTTCTCCTTCATCATTAGTAGCCACCGCCATTATGAGACGCCTGGAATCAGTAGTGCAGGGTCAGCCTGCTGACATCGTGATGCAGCCTACTGACGCCTTTGAGAGAGGCAACTGCTAATTGACTAAAAACAGGGAATATATGATCATGACTTCTGGCCATTATATCATCTACGATATAATGCTACACAATTATAGTAGAAGGATCAGTGAGAGTAGTTGCAATATGAGTCACAGCACATGGAGAGATTGGCATTGAAATACACAATGTGAATGTGAAGGGCTCGCAACAATGCATCCTATATCACACAATACCAGTTGTGCTGCAGTGAGAACAGCTCAGACTGTGTGTAAAGGCCCTTGTTATTTATACCGAGCGACTAGAGATACTATTCACCCTGGAACCACAGATAGTAGATTACCAGATTCCTGCAATCTTGTGAACCTGAGCGCAGCGTTTGATTTATCAGCCGCTGCAATGCAAAAGTGTGGATTTCTTTGCGTTGCCTCGGCCTCGCCAGAGGACCTGAGGGCTTCACAATCTGTCTGCATATTTAAACAGAATCTTTAGACATACCAGTTTAGCTTTTACACTACATGAGGTCTTAATATCCATGTAATCATTTTGTTTTATGTAAGAATTTAGAATTAGAAAACTTTAATTTTCTAACCTTGTACTGCATTCTTGCACAAATGCTGCTATATAAATAAAGCTTGATTGATAGATTGATATTGAATTGTCAAGCAAGAATGATTATTTACTACAATCATCATCATGCCATTCAAATTGCTCAGTTCCTCTCAATCAGCGCTTATGAAGACGTCATTTAAAAATAACAGCAAGCCATTTCATACTGTATTCCTCTGGACGTTCCAGTCTCTTAACATTTCATTCCACCACTCGGTTTCCCCCATCTCTTGTAAATCTATAACTCCGCCTAGAGCTGAGAACTGCATGCAACTGCAGGTCAGCGGGTCAATCTAACAAAATCCTTTTAACCTTAGCCGGTTCTTATCATACAGCTAGCTGCCTACAAGGTGGGTCGGCGGCGTGATGAAGCAGCCATTAGCTCCAGCAGTCTGACCTTACAAAGGAAAACTGTCACAAACTAAGTTCTCTCAAGTATCCAGCCCCCAAAATCGTATGATCAATCGAGCTGACTCGAGTGTTTTTACGAGTGCGATTCTCAGTCAAGGGTGTCAGCGCGTGATTATACCTCCATCTATCATGGTGATGGGACTAAGTATTGGCTCCTTGTGACAGACTCTGAGGAATAGGACTCGACTCCAAGACAGATTTCACAGACTCACTAGATCAGCAGTCTGGAGCGTTCACGAGAGACGACAGGCGCTCAGCTTTTTCCCCATCCTCTCAACAACCTCTTAATTTATAGTCCAGGGCTTCCTTTTTTTCCGAGAGGGCTCCATTTTGTTGGCGCTGTTTTCTCCTCGTCCATGCCATGAACTCTCATTGTCCTCTCTGGCTGATATTGATGAAGTAATGAGGAGATGTATTTCCCAATTAAAGAAGACTGTTTGGATGTCTTCAAGAGTGGTAAGACTCTGCTAGACAGTGCACATGCACATATATGTGGGTTTTCAAGGCTCTTTCTCTCATTCTCCCGTTTTGAAATGTAAAGGACAATGTCTTCTGTGTGGGCGTATAAATATCTGACACAAACAACATTCACTCTCATTCAGAACACTCAGAACACAAGGAAATGCACCTAAAAGAGTACAAATGCTTGTCGCTGGGGCGTATTGGAGTACAAATAGTGTATCCTTAGGCATGGCCCATATTTGTACCCCATATTTGTACCGCAAGTGAGCGGGGGCTGTCCCAGCGATAAGCCATTTGTACCTTAAAGTCGCAAAACTGTACCTTCGAATTCAAATAAACTGAATACAAATCTGTACCTTTTGCTGTCTGTGTTCCTTTGGGTACAGAAGTGGACCTGCGCTCTACCCCTATTCCTGACAGTGTTGGGTATTATCTCCAAAAACACTCATAAATTGTAAATTCTATTTGTTATTGTAGCCTGCCGCCACTTTGATTATCTTCTTTCTTAAGAGTAATAAGCAAGAGTATTCTGTGGAGGCGGAAAGGATGTAAATTCCCCCTGAAGAATTGAAGCTCATCAAATTAACAATCCTCAGTAGTCTATTGTTACAATTAGAACTTAGTGAAGCTATTCCTTACATATCGGCAGCTGTTGTCTATTTTCCTTTAATTTGTTGTAATTTGGAAGGAATCGACTTAATGCCTCGTCCGACAAGAACACGTTTTACTGATATGGATTGTTGTAAGGCAAGCTTAATTGATGCTGAGTGTAGCAGTAGAATTCTCAATGAAAAAGCAATGAAACAAGTAAATGCTTGACAACCTGCCTTGGTAGAACCACTCCTCTTGCAGACAATAGCAGCACCAGGTTATTGGAGACACATATTGACTCGAGACGTATGACTCATGCTTGGCCTAAGTTATTTTCTTGTCTCCTCCATCAACCATTAAGCTCTGTCACTCCAGACAGGTGTGCACTTGTCAAAAGCACAATTTGTATGGTGACTTCATTTGAATAATAGGCTAGAAAAAGGGTTGAATACTCCACTCTTAACCTTAATATATTTCATTTTTTTGTCTGATTAAATTACATGTTTCAGTGAATCTTAATTGCTTTTTTGTGAACCTGCTTATGTGATCTGATTTGCAATTTGCAGTGGGAATGGTATTGTATTACTTTGACTATCAAGAAAAGTCAGACAGGGCAACAAGCTTTCCACAATTTTGCCTTGGATTTTTAATGGCATAAAACGGAGTCCACAGGATTCAAGGATTATGATTGTCAAAGGAGAAGAGTTAAATTGTTCTCTTCAAAATAGGGCATTAATATTGTAGCTTTTTTTTCCAACTCAATTTACTGAAATGGGAAAAAAGATGATGGATGTTTTTTTTTTTTTTGTTGTGTTTTTTCCCCCCTGAAATAGTATGCAAAGCCTCCGTCATGTGATTTCATGTCTCGGCTACTGGGCGTTCAACCCCAGGTGAAGGTCTAATGAATATATGGGAGCGATTCCAGTGATCATCTGCTGTGAGATTGGCGCTTAAAGTGCATAATCAGCGGTAATTAATCGAACAAAGTGATTAATCACGTTTAGCTCCCTCTCTGTTTGCGTGCAACCTGTCATAATCAATTATTTGCGGGATAAATCGTTACTGCGGAGATAGGGGTGGCAGGAGTGGAGAGGGGCGCCTGATGAAGACTGATGACAGCCCTAAACATGGGACATGACAGTGGGAACATGGTGGAGATTGAATCCGTAACCCTCCGAGCACATCATAAATTATCGCTCTCAAAATAAAATGATTGATTTGCATCGGTCCTCGCCGCACCTGGAATTGCTGTCCCTCACAGGAACAAACTAGGCAGGTGAACGCTGCACGGCGGCTAGTATTAACCACCTAATACTGAGAAAGAAAGCATTAAAAGGGTTGTGTGTGCTATTCCAGCCTGGTGTCCTGAAGTTTTGTGAAATGAGCACGATGTCTTAAAAAAGACATCGTGCAGACAAAGACATCGTCTTAAAAAAATGACTTGAGGGAGACATGACTAGAAACAGGTAGTAGTTTGCAGTGTGCATAATTATTTTCCTATTTTTCTATTAGTTTGACACTGAAAAAGCATGGTGGACGGTGAGGGTGTGGAGGTAGAGGGGCAGATGGGCAGATACATTGACCTTTAACTCAAATCCCAACTCATACCAAGAAGATTCCTACTGTGAAGTTTTCTTTTTTCTTTTTTCTTATTTAATCATGACCAAAACCTTCCCCTAACCTTAACCAAATTGTTTGAGTTGCCTAACCTTAACCAAAGTTTCAGTTGCCTAAACCTAAATCTAACCTGAACCCTAATCTTAACCCAAATTGTTTTAGTTCAATCATCGTTTTCAATCAATCACCATTTATTTGTATAGCACATTTCATACACAGAATGCAGCGCAATGTGCAGGAGAAAATTGCCACAGATTACCACACAAGATAAAACCAAAAACCAACTAACATGGTGGGTAAAAAGAGTTAAGATTGCAGCAAATTATTACACAAAATGAAGACCAACAAATGGATAAAAGAGGTATGTAAATTGAGATAAGAACCCAGGAGAAGGAAAGAAGAGAGATCCTAGTTAAAAGCAAAGTTAAAAAGATGGGTTTTAAGTTGTCTTTTAAAAGCACCAAGTGTTTCAGTAGCTCAAAGATTTTCTGGGAGGGAGTTCCAGAGCCTCGGGCCGTAAGAGCTGAAAGCTGTGTCCCCGTATTTGGATTGGATTTGTGGAAGTGACAAACAGGTGAAAATGTCATGTCCAGCTTGTGCTGTCACATAATCCTATTCATGCTATTGCCTAGTCTAGTCTTGTTTATTTATATCGCCCTTCATCTCAGTCAAGTCTCAAAGGGCTTTACATAGCATCATATACATGTCATATACCATACTACACCATACATACTACGTATATATATATATACCCATCATATCCATCCTATACTAGGTCATATACATACTTCATATCATTATCACACAATTCAATTTGTGGTGGAGGAACGTAATTTGTGTCCACAACATGTAATCTGCCTGTCAGAGTTCGTGCTCATTGCACAAAATCTATCTATTAACCTACGCTGATTATTCCAATCCAAACAACGGTGAGAGAGAACGTGTTATTTTATTTTTTTCTTCCCCCCGGTGCAGCAGACATCCATTTAATACCCGCGACCGTCGCAGGAGGAGGATGTAAACATCCTCTGTCTCCGAGCGAGGGGAAGTGGACGTCGAGATAAGCCGAGACAGAAGCCTTGCGTTTGCACAGCCATCGCAGCAGGTCAACACTCAAGGCTCTCCACCGCAGTCAAGACTGTCATTTGCTATCAGTACCTGTGTCTCTCTCACACTTCAAAACAGGCCCTCACACCGCTCTGGACCCTCTGACACACACACACTTATGGAGAGTGACACACATATATATATACACGCACACCACACGCACACACACACACCACTCACCACACAAATAGAGGATTGTTGGAGGTGAAAAATCCAGGGGGTTGATGGGTAGTTATGGCAGGTGACAGAGTGTGCCGCACGCTCAGACAAATGGAGTCTGGCAGCTTCCCCTCAGAAAGACTAGCGGCTGTTTTTTTTTTTTTTCATTTTTTCCTCTTTTTTCTTTTTTTTTTATTACTGCCTGACTGCTTCTGCCTTTTACCAAACATCCATTGTTTACCTCTGTTCTGTTCAGTCTCACCTCAGATGACAAGCCATCCGTGGAGAGCCACTTCCTTTTCATTCTCTCCTTCTGTCACCCCCCCTTTCTTTCTTTCTTTCTTTCTTCCATCCTTCCTTTGCTGCCTTCCTTCCTCCAAAAGCCTTCCTTTTTTTTTTTTTTACCATCGCGATGAATGAGTTTTGAACTGACGTGGCGTTTGGGCTTTCTCCCATGAAAGTTCACACTTTTATAATTAAGTCTGGCAAAGCTCGCCGAGAACTCGAGGGAACACTCATCTGATGGGGAATAATATCTGTCCATGACACTCTCAGCTAATCCTCCCATGTGTTAGATCAAGATAAAAAATAAAATAAAAAAAAAACATACCTGGGATATCTGAAAAGTGTGAGATGCATTAGTATAGTGACTGATGGTGTTTGGTCACAGATTAAATTAAGCTTTCATTGATATTGCCACCTGTGTTATTATGGGAAGCCGGTTTCAAAATCAATGTCAGCCTTTACATCAGGCATTAAGATGCATCTCATATCCGGACTGTGTCGAGATGTGATTTAGTCGGATCGCAGTTACACCTGGCATTAAAATGCATCTCTGTTGTCCACACTGGAAATTGCATTGCTTTTTCCCCTTGCACAAATCAGATTGCCTGGCACATAACTCCCTCTCTCGTAACATTTACATCATCTAAGAAGATGTCAAGTGCCTGGGAAATTGCGTTACATGCACTTTTTCTCACTTCTCAAAACAGAGGAGGATCTTATCAGCGGTGGAGAAGGTAGTTTTATGCAGCCTTTGTTATTGCTATTGATAGTTTTGTCAGATTAAATTGACAGCAAACACCTGCTTTTGCTTGTTCCCCGTCCTTGAGTATCTTGACTGTCCATTTTTTTTTCTAAGTTAATATTTTCAATACTCCTGGTTTAAGTTTTAAGCCACTATCCAAGCTGCCTGCCTCCTGTTTGCTTTGCCTGTGCCAATATACTTAGTTTCATGTGGATTGGAAATACAATTGCATTTACACTTTGGTAATAATGTGGCCAGCTGTGTCAGCTTTAATTAAGCTCCATCCGAACGCAATGCGAACACCCGAGGTGTTAATACTGGATGGAGATCAGTGTTTTGCTTATATACGGAAATATGGAAATACTGAAACCTGCCATCAGGGACACACAGATCTTGTAACCACGTCTAGGGGTTTTTGTGCTTCTTGTGCACAGATTATCTGAACCTGAATCTGTCTCATGTCAGATTAGTCAGTGGATTGATTGATTTTATTCAGTGATCTGGAATGAAGCTTCCCTTAAAAACACAGTTACTACAACTACAACTACAACTAAAGCTCTATCCATAGTGACGTTCTTTGCATGGACAGCTCAAAGGGGAATACATTTGGAAATACAGCTGTGCAGCAACACATCATTAAGTCGTGCGATGGCCAGTGAACATAATGTCACTGAACTTAGACAAGTGTATTGATTTGTACTAAGCCTTTGGACAAACAGGCCATTCTTTGGGTTGTCAGCATATCAATACATGTGAGCAAGTCATGTTTGCCTCTCAACGGATGGGAAGGAATACTAGAAACCAACCCTGCCGTTATTGATCCTATGAAATCTCACTGTTAACCAGAGCCCCGTTGTGGCAGAGTCATTTTTTCAGGATGTTGTGGTTCGGTTCGAGCGAAACTGAACGCAACTGCATGTAGAAGTTGGACGATGAAATCCTGCAGTAATGTCAGGCATGATCACCAAGTCTTTCCAATAGATCTTCTTCTTCTGTGTAAGCGACACAACATCCTGCTGGTGCACTTGGCCTAGCCTGAAGTGTAAAACAGTTGCAGCCAATTTACGTTTTACTGCATTACAATTGTAGCAAATACTGTAGCGTCACCATCTGCCGGTGGTAAAATGGATTTTACCACCAGCAGTTCGACTCGGCCCATTTGCCTCGCTTTAATGATTTCCCAACCTGTAGAAGGCGACAGTAGGCCAAAGTGCCATCTAATCTACCTCGCTAACCGATTAAGCTCCCAAGCAAGTCTCGCACCAACAGAAATATCTCTAAAGTTAGGCCTTTTTTTTATCCTGGGGACACCTGGAGAAAGTCCTCCATAATTTTTTTCTCATTTGGATTACTGTGACTCGGTCTGTTCCTTTCCACAGTTCCTGAAAAGTGTTTCTCGCCCCCCCCCCCCCTCCCCCCCACCTTACAACTTCTCCAAAATGCTGCAGCAATGCTTGGAGGAGAAGTGATCACTGCTTGGGCTACCTGTGAGTTTTCGAATTGATTTTTTAAGATTCTACTTTCATGGCTCAGCTGGCTATGTCCCGTGGCTATATCACAATCCTTCAAGTCCTCTGCGAGCCGGCGCGCAGCTTGAGATCCTCAGGCAGGGCCCTTTTGGTTGTCTCGACTAAAAAGACTACATTTCGATTTTCTGTAAACTAAATATGTGGGGAGTGTAAAGAAAAAACACATATTTGTAATCAGAGGAGGACGGAGAAGAGTGTCCAGCATTTTAGATTTATTCTTGAGAAATGACAGTAGCTTCCCAAGTGTGTGAAGCGGTATGGGAACAAGTTAGGGAACATTGGATTAGATTTGCAAATACTGTGATTAGCTGAGCAGAAGTCACTGATTTCAGGCAGTTCTTCAGTTAGATCCCAGACCTTCATATGTTGCACTGGACGGGGCAATAAGTTCAATTGAATATTAATTTACCAAGTTCAAGTTTTCTCTCAGTTCATCAAAAACGTTTGCCTTGAGAAACACCCAACTGTGCAAAACTTGCAACATAATAATATCATTGTTGGATCACTGTGACTGTATGATAGTGTGTTGTAACAGCATATCATTTAAGATGACTTAAGCACTGTTTTATCCTGAGATAATGCTCTTAGATAGGAATTATCTACTTAACGGTTAATCCCATCACACTTATTTCCTCGGGGTTACAAAGGGGCTTACATGATTCAAACATGTTTTGACATTCCTAATCAGCGGGATATGCAAACACATTGTCATGTCAACGCACACACACACACACACACACACACACACACACACACACACACGCAAGCGCGATTCTGTCATCTTACTCTATTCCTCGGAGCACGTCAGAATTCACGGGTGACTCGGCAGCGTCCCCGCCGTAAAACAGGGGGGAAGGAGCTTTTATCAGCCCGCCGTTGTTGGTGACAATTAATGTCAGCGGCGTGATGTGTCCCAGCTCTGGGGGAGAGTGTGGGGGTGGTGGTGGTGGTGTGTGGCGGGGAAGGAGGGGTTAGAGGTGAGTATAGCCCCCGCTCTATACCGACCGCATGTCTGGGAGGGAGGCAAGGCGGAGAAAAAACGGTGGAGCGACGCCAAGTTCTCCATTAGGGAGCCCTGCAAGGTCACTCCAGTATGCCGTCCCCGTGCCAAGCGACCCGGGCTCTGCTCTGTCCTATAGGGAGGGGGGGTGGGGGGTGGGGTGGGGGGGAAGACAGAGAGACCCACACAGAGGAGAGAGAGAGAGAAGAGAGAGATAGGAGAAGTGTGGGCCACGGTCCAACCCATCTGGGATGCGCTCCGCAGACACTCGGTGCCAGAGGTCACCGACAAAGCCGACCCCATCTTTGTAGAATGTCTGAAGGTTCCCTGGGAGAAAATGAGTTTTAGGAGGGAATAAAAAATGCCGGCAGACTGTTCTAGATCCTTAATCAGAGCAAAGGTCCGCATGAAAACAAGGGTGTCGAAGCGCAGAAATACTAATACACCCCCCCCCCCCCCCACCACCGCCTCCCTCCTTGCAAGGAGTTTTTATGGCACCTTGCCAGCGGGTGAGATGGGGTTAGAAAAGACTGGACAGTAACTCTTTTGCCCTTCAGATAAAAAACAAGTAATATGGGGGTTTTTTTTTTCTTCTTCTTTCCTCTCCATTTCTGCGGCGTAAGCTTCGGAATGTTAAGATTGGTGCTCCCAGGGGGAGGGGATGATTCATGCTTACTAATACGATGAGCGGTTTTCAAATTATGCAGAAAAGGAGGACCACTTCACAATAAATGCTGTTTGTGTTTACCACTTAAAAGTACCACTTGGTTGTCGCTCATAGTGTTGATAGAGTCTTGTGAGGAAGCCTGCACTCTGAAATGCAAGTCTATTTAGAGAAAATTGGAGCTCATTAAGAGTGTGTATGTGTGTGTGTGTGTGTGCGGCATGCACGTGCGTCCGTGCGCTTTCCAGCCTCGCATTCATCGAACGCCGGGCTCCCCTTCAGCAATACTAGCTTTAGCGCTTTTAAATTGTAATGTGATAGGGTTCACCTGCATAGCTACCACAATGAATTATTAAGCTCTTCACTATGGATGAGTGAGTCTCATTATAGCTCCCCTTAGTACTGCAGAAAGATAAGCATGGCTGATTATTCCTGGGTTCCCTTTGCCTTGCTTCCTAGAGTGCCACGGAAAAAGGAGGAATCCTGCCGGTGCAGCTGGAGAAAGATAAGATTTCGAATGTGTATTCAGATGTTCTTTCACGCTCTGGGAACTGGATGCAGAAGAAAAGGTAAGGCAGCGCGATTCAACATCTCCCTCCCTCCCTCCCTCTCTCTCTCTCTCTCTCTCTCTCTCCCTCTCTCTCCCTCCCCAAGCCAACAGAACAGGCTGTATGGTGATAACTTTTCAAAGTGAACAAAGGCATCAAAAGGATGGAGGAGACCCAGGGATTATTTAAATACTAGGTGCATTAGAAGCCCTGGTGTGCTTTCCATCCCTTAAGTCATCAACAAAACCTGCTCTACTTTTCTCACTCCGGCTGAGGAACATGTACACTACTGACAAAAGGAAGTGGATAAAGGAGACACTCAGGCAACCTGGCTTAAAAGTATTATCCTGTGTTATACCGAGCGAGCTGAAGAGCAATAGGCGCCGCATCCGTGTCCCGATAACAAGATAATGACCGTTATCAACTGTTCCCCGACCCTGACATGCAATAATATCCCTCCGTCCAATTTTCACAGCTGTCTAAAAGAAGCCGTATTGGCGTAGAATAAACAAACAAACCCACTAAATAAATGAATAGAAAGACCGAGCTTCTCTTGCCGTTGATTCAGGTTTCCGCACCATGTGGCCTTAAGACTGCTGAAATATTGACTGGAACTTGCGTCGTCACTTCATTGCGCTCGCAAACGCGAGACAGGTTGAAAAGATTTGTCCGAGCGCCAGTAAAAAAGCAAACGCAGAGCTTTTTTTTCAAGTTTCCGTATCAGCCTTTGATCAGGCCGATACCGCAACGTGACACCGTGTCGCGGGGCGGGGATCAGATCACGGCGTAAATCCTTCCACCGGTTTGGCATGTTGTCTGCGCCCCTGGTGCTTCATTGAGTGGCGTGTCATTAGCTCCGGCTGTCATCACTTCCCCCGAGTCAGCACGGCGGAGCGCGGCCGTTGTGTTTCTACATGTGCATTAGGGCTCGGCGGAGTCACCGGCGACGTTGACGTGTCTGTTTGCTAATCTCTGCACACACACACACACACACACACACACAACAGAGAGAAACTTTTTGATTTGAGCCAATTTGAACGAACTCAGAGTGGCAGAACAGTTTGGGTGTGATCATAACATTTTTAGTCCCAACCATAGCGGGAAATTATCTTACTGTGTTGCATTTTTGTACTTGGTTCATTTAGGTTCACACCGCCCAGTTACAAGCGAACCAGGGCTTGTAAACAAATGTCACACTAACTCAGAAGTAGCTTGTTTATTGGACCGAGTTTTGGTCACCTGTCATCCTGCCAGGCTTAGTGATTTTGGCAGCCAGAAAGGAGGGGGAGTCAAAACAAATCTGATTCCAGTCGCTGCAACTTTTGCTGTAATTTACCATCTCAAGTGTTCATACCAGTTAAGAAGACATGAAGAAATAGCTGAATATGACAATCAGTCCAGACTGGTATCAGATGTCAACATCCATCTCCTTACCTTGCATTTTGTGGTTGTTTCCTATAGTTGGCTTGGATTATGTTCTCACTAATAACAAACTACACAGCTGTTCTCTTGTTAGACGACTGAGACTCACATTTTCAGGTGTCTAATTGCAGTTATTTGGTGCCACCAGAGTTCAAACTGCAAACTAAAGGAGGAAACGCTGCAGAGTTTGATCACACCCATACACTCCTTTGGGTTTCACATCTGACCTTAGTGTAATTATTTTAAAATTAAAATGTGGAAAAAAAAAACAAAAAAAACTTTTTATGAGAATTTTTAAAGTGTTTACTAAATATCACCTCTGGCGACTATTATCTGTTTCTAATTATGTTTAAAGGTATAATAAAACCGTTGAAATGAAAGATGAACGACTTGTTTTTAGAGGCGGGCGACTCAATACGACACCTTAAAAGGCATTAATGGCAGTAATACTCTCCGCTCCTCAATCGATGCTCGGCAAAATTAATATCGGAGAGTAAATCTTTCACTTTCGTGATTGATGACCATCATTAAGGACATTGATCAGAGGAAAAAAAAAAAAAAAAAAAAAAAAAGACGGAGCGGGCGGGGGGAGTCGCTTGTAGCTTTATATCTGCCTCGAACAACATTAAAGAGGGAAACAGAGGCGCTTGCTCTCCTCCCCGGCTCTGTCTGGAACATAGATGTCAGAGAGAAATTTGCAACCGTCAAGGGAATGTTTTTGTTCTGACCTCCTCTAGCGAAATGAACGATCGTCCTTGATCATAGGAAATGGATGCATAAAGTGCACGGCGGGAAAAAAAACAAAAAAAACACGAAGAGATGCGTGCAAAGTCCTCAAGGTTAATTTACTCTTAACTCTTATTAAGTGTTCGTCTGCTGGGGCTTCATTAGGGTGACATGCTAGTTGCGGCTGAGGACGAGATTAACCTTGCGCAGGAGGGGCGGTGGGGGGGTGTGAGTGGGTGGGGCGGGCGTTTTCTTTTCTCCAGCCGCCATCTATCCTCACACCGGCTCCGTCGCCGTGGGGAAGCGGACACACGTGCACGTGCAAAACATCTGTAGCGCACGAGGCATCTGGCATCGCAAGGACGAGGAGGCAGCCGCAGCAGCGCTGAGGCAACGTGGGATTGTGGGTTCAGCAACCTGGATTAATGTAATGAGCTTGTGAATAAAGAGGACTCATTTTGCGGGATGTTGTATGAGGCGTGATTTTGAGAGAATGCATGCACACACACACACACACACACACACATATACAGTACCTATGTACAGTCTCCTTGCACCCCGAGTTTCCCCTTCAATTTCCTCTCAAGTAGCTTCAAAGTTAGAAAAACATTTGTTTCCATACTGCAACTTTTTTCTGAGTATCTTGGTGGAAACTTTTAAATTGGAGTCTTTTAACCCCTGGCACCCTGACTTTCCCCTTAAATTTCCTCTTAAGTAGCTTCAAAGTTAGAAAAAAACATTTTTCCATACTGTATGACAATGTCACATGCATATTCTGTATATGCATATATTCTGTATTCTGTTCCAACACTTCATTGAAGCTACATCATGCTTATACTGAGTGAAATATTCAAACCCAAGGCTGCACCATTACATCAAACAGAAAAAAATATTTTCAGTAATTTAAATAATCACGTGTGACAACATTAATGCACTATCTTATATCTTATCTATAACCTTTGTTGGTTTGAATTTTTAAATCCACTAAAAACAAGCTAAGCTTAACAATAAAATGTTGAGCTTAAACTATATACAGTAAGGAAAACTATACCTCTAACTAGTTTGAAATACCTAACTGTGTGTTTAATGAATATAGAGGCTTTGTTTTGTTTTTTGTTCTCCTTTTGCTTTGGCATCCTACCTGTTGCTGTTGCTCTGCTGTGCTGACACTGCTAACAGTTTCATCTTCAATAATCTGTTGAAAACATCTCACTTTAGCTTTGCTATATAGCTTGCCAAATGTTAAACACAGTTTCATAGAGAAAGAGAGAAACCTTAGGCGTACAGAACACTAAATGGGATGTTAGCCAACCTAAGCTTACTCTCTCAAAAAACAGACAACAGTTAGCTAGCTAGCTAAACATTAGGTCACATAACCTTTTGCCTTTCACCTCTGGTGGTTACACAGTTAAGGTCTTCAGAGAAACACACCTTTGCTGTTTTTTTTCCCTTTTTTTTGCCCATAAATTGTGCAATGTTAGCTGGCGTTCCATGGTTCAAACAATTATGCTGCTGTCACTATTCACGATCGCATCATCCCATCGTCTGGTAGTGTGAAGTATTTTTAGCACGCGTTGGAAAATATCGCTTGGGTTGGAAAGGGGGTGTAGCAATCCAAATGCAACTATCTAAATGCAGTTTTTAATTAAATATTAGATTGAAAATATTAGATTTTAAAGCTACACTAAGTGATTTTCCGACCACTAGAGGGTGACAGAAACAGCAACACATTTTGTAAACACACACAGCAAAGGTACTGGGCGACGGAAGCCCTTAAGGACAAACCATGCAAAAAGGCTAATGGCTAAAATAAACGTACCTACGGTGAAATATCGCCGGTTACCAGTCTCGCTTTGCCAGATTTTTCTCCCGCTGAAGGTTACATGTCCCACAATGACAAGTGAAGAGGCAGGTAGCAAGGTTACTAGTTTAACAAATTTACTAGTTTAACAAGTTTACTTGCTCACTTCATCAATTCCGCCATTACAATTTTTTTTTCAGGAATGGGAGGGGGAGAGACTGTCTGTTAGCCTCAAACACACTCATTCCCTTTTAAGGAATGGTTCACTCTATTCCATTCAATATTTTAATATCTGCTCACCTATTCGCTAATTTGAATAATTATGATATATTTGAATATTTAAACAAATATCTGCTAACCTCCCAGACCTTGCGCCAATATTTATCACCATCATTGCTACATATTTTGTTGAATGGAATTAATTATTTTTAATGTTCAAGGCCTTTTGCCTTATTTGGGGCGTTATGAAATGTGTTATATGGGTTGTTATCCCTTCAAAACTAATTAGACCTAACAACAGACAAGCTTGACATTAAACACTTGCCTCAGCTGGAACCAAAAAAAAAAAAAAGAAAAAGATTATGAAGAAATGTTCCTGACCTTTCCAGGCCTAGAAAATACAGTTTTTGAAATTCCTCTGACTGCAGGAGCCCCGGACACGCTGCAGCGAGCTGATAGGTTGAAGAATAGACAACAACATTAAAAACCGCTGAATCGGCCCGATTTTACAATATAGGGGGTCACATTTCCGCTTGTGGAATTTCTTTAAACCTGGTCAAAGCCCTTTTGAAACCAGCCATTTCCATATTGTTTCTCCCTTGGATATTTAAACGCCTATAAATATGCAGGGCAACCCTTGATCTTAAAATATTGTGTGAAATGAAAAAAAGCACGATCCGGAAACCTTGAGCATTTTGAGCTCTGGCATCCGTCCTGTATGGGGTGGGGTGCCAAAAACAACACCTTTTCCCCCCGCCCAGGCAAAGGTGCTGATGCTTCAAAGTGTCAAGCCAAATCCACGCTAATGTGGTTTAAGGTTATGGCTGGGTTTCAGAGTATAGGTCACGATTAGATTAGTGAAATCCTGCCTTTGTTTATGACCGTGAACCACCCCCCCCCCCCCATCCGCGGTGTCTCTATGCAGCATCTCTCCTCAAAGTGAGAGATTCTGCAGCGCTTCCCTATCATCTCTCTCTCTCTCTCTCTGCTCCTATTCTGCAGGAAAATGATCTGCATTTTGCTGTAATAAAGATATAATTGACCTGGGCACAGCGGGAGATACGGAGAAACGGGATTGATGTCCCACAGAGAAAATTCCCTCTCCTTGGGTGGGTGGGGTGGGAGGGGGGCGTGGGGGGTTTCCGACTCAGGCTAAATACTGTAACTATTCGCCCCGACCCCCCCTCCGCCCCCGACCCACCCGTTCTCCTCTCTCCTCCCACCTCCTGTTCTTCACGTTCCCCCATCAATCATTTTCCTCTGATCTCCAAAGTCTGGACAAAAAAAAACAATCTCAGCAGTCACACAGCAGTCAGCTATCCAGGAGATGGCTCTAGTCGAAAAAAATGACAGCCTTTTCATATCTTCTCTGCATCAGGGCCGCAAGGAAAAGGCTTGCAGTGTGTAGTCAGTAACGCGTCAGAGTACTCAGATTCCTTTTTTGTGGTTCTTCTAATCAATTATTAGTCACTTTTTTAAAAGTAGAATGTTGTTACATAGATTTTTCTTTCATGTGGTTCATTTTGTAGTGCAATTCCTTTTTTTAAACAGAAAAAGTGAAAATCCAGTGGCCTCATTAATTGAAAAAATGCAATTGAGCATGCTTGATGTCATTGAAAACAGAGTTAAAGAGTCTTGCATTGCTTTTTAAAGGTCCCATATTCTCCACTGTCCAGTGTTTTATTTTATGTCTTGAGGTCCATTCAAAGCTGTGTGTGTGGTGTCATGTACCAACAACCCTCTCAATCCATTTTTCCACGTTCATTTTCCAGCATCTCTCTGAGCCTTACCAAGAACAGGCTGTTTCTGTCGCCGTGTCTTTAAGGCTCATTAATATTAACGACCCCTCTGTTCCGATTGGCTAACCGTTTCAAGAGTGAAACGTGAGACACCGCGGCCCGGCAGCTACAGGTAGGGAAAACTCTCCGGTAATAAAGAATGACAACCGCTCGACCGCTTTGAAAAAAACACTTTGTTAGTCTATTATTTCTTACAAAAATGATAATGAGCGAACCTTTGTGACGCCACAAAGTTACGGAAGTCCAAACGGCTCGTTTAGAGGCTCGCTTTTCTAATATGGATTGTGTGGATTTAGTTGGCGACCGTGCGTTTTGATACTTTCACTTTTCCATGTTTAGATAGCACATCCAACTGCTTTATAATCACAGAGGCAAGGAGAATCCTGTTTTACACCATATGGGACCTTTAAATACACTTAGCACAAGCCATGTTGCTACGGCCTGTTTTTCAAGTGGGTAATGCAATAGTACTTTAATGAGTTACTTTTAATAAAGAGTAATTTTGCCATGTAACTAGTTACTTTTTAAGGTAAGTAAAGAAGTGCAGTAATTACTTTTAAAAGTAACATTCTCCATCACTGTTAGTCAGTGTGGATGGGATTTTTAAATGCACATAACATCTCAAGATATTTAGAGGAATGCAAAGGATAAAGTCATCATATACATGAAAAAACAGAGTGTAATTGGCCTTTAGTATGGCATTTGCTTTTGCTCTCCATGAAATACTACAACCAGAAGAGCCAGAACCAATAACTCTCTCTTTCTTTCTTTCTTTCTTTCTTAGGATCTCTTTCAGCCCAAGTGGGCGACTCTTCCAAGAGAACTCCATTAAAAGCTCACTTTAATCAATACAATATAAAACACACTAATAAAAATATACAAATGCACTTGCAATGGATATTTCATGGACGAAGTCACCATTCTACAAAAACTGTGTAATATGGAATTTTAAGCCACTAACCACTGAACATATTTTATGATAGTGTTTTAATGTCTTTAGATACATACCAAGTAGCTTGAGGAAGCTTATTCCATAAAGATACTGCTGGATAACATAGTTTGAAGCCATAACTGCTCTGCTGCTCTTTACCAACCTGATTAATCCTGGTCTCCTTGGAGACCTATAGATTAAAAGTGCTTCTGCCATATTACATTTCCAACAGATGACGAGTACAGAGCAGCATTATACATTTCTGGAGACTGGAGACATCTAATTACCAGAAACTGTTGGAACTGACTGCTGTTAGCCCATCTAGAACATAAATTCACACCGTCCAGAAGTGTTAAATAGCTTTCCTCTAAAATGACAGTAGTGTGTAAGTTCCACCATGGTTCCTCCACCATGAAAGGATTATGTGACGATAGCATGGATTGGACACTCTATTTTCATGTGTTTGTCATGTGTAAAGGTGAAAGTAAAGGTAGGGTGTGATCGACCTCCACACCCTTACTTTCCACTGCGCTATTTCAATGTCAAACTGCTGCCTGTTCCTAGTCGAGTCTCCTTCACGTATTCCTTTCCTTTTGCATTTATCAGTTCCTATTTGCATTTTAAGACATTGTGCTCATTTCACAAAATTTTATGAGACCAGGCTGGCATTTTGATGCCGTCTTGCTTCCATAATTTAACAGGTCTCCGGCTGAAACAGGGCGTTGGGGGACTGGTCAAAAGTGGGCAGGTTGGACCAGAACATACATAGAAAGTGACTCAGGGCTTTGCGCATAATCTGGAGCTTTCACAAATATCGGGTTCTTCAAAATGAATACTTGAAAGTTGTTGAAAATCACCATGAAGTAAACACAAAAAGTTTTCCAGGATGTGAAAGTCATGGGATTTTGATATAAAAATACAGGAAAATAAAAGTGTTGTACGTTTTTTGGCATTTATTGTTAAATATGTGTATGTTCTGATAAGTCTTTTTTCATTTCATTGTGACTTTGTGACTCCTACCGTACAATGAGGCCAAGATTTTTCCACCTCGGGAATAAGTGTCACACAGACGGAGCTGTGGGCAGTGTGACTGTACAGCAGCAGACACTTACATCAAGCGACTCACTCCCATTACACAGGTACCACTGTAATCATTAATATGCATATGGCAAATGATTAAATGTGGGGCAGATAAAATGTGACGCACCATAATGAATGGAAATTTTAAAGCATATATTCAACCTCGATTAATCATTTAAGACTATCATAACGACACGTTTATCAGATGGCTGCAGGAAATCAAAGGAGTGATGAAAAATTAAGATGGTGGAATAGCATTGCTACAGTGCTCGGCCAAGTCCCATAGATCTGTGCTAGTGTGCAACTAAAATATACGGCAATAAAAATGCTCTGGAGACAAATTCAGTGGGATTTTTACGAACTAATAAAGTAAGACATTGGAAAAGTACAAAAGAACAAAGTTTGGAGAGTATCAAAATGGCCGTAAAGAGTAAAAGAAATATGACTAATGGTGGTATACTAGTGCTAGTGATGCTAGAAAAAATGCAAATTTTCATAATCTTTTAAAACAATATAAAAAATGGCAAATTGTAAGCCATATGCAATCGGATACATTTGGTTGATGACCATGCTAAACCATACAGAAATCCAAAATACACATTCATTATCTGTCATGTTGTTTTTAAGTCTTTACCACATCCAGAAAGTCCACATAGTGTCAGGGAAGTTGTCCATCACCAAGCACTACACTAAACTGACTCTCCTGTGATTGCGTAACCTTTCAAGCACTCATTGTTTTGCCCTTTGTGGCACGACACACCCATCCGGGACTTAATTAGGCTAAAACGTAATAGCAAATACACTCTGACCCATGTAGGTTTATCTCTAACATTTACTTGACAGAATGTATCGGACGCGTTTTGGAACGCCGGCCCCTGCGACAAGGTGGACTTACTTAAGATGTAAAAAAAAGGCCTAAATGTCACTTTTGCTTATTGATTTTTAAATCTCACAGCAGAAATATTTGGAGGCCAGCGGTGGCAGCGTCGGGGCAGGATGGGGTATGACTGTCGTTTGACCTAGCGAGTCCATTTTTTAGAGATTTGCAATATCAATATTCAGCAGATGACTATCAGTCGAATAAAAAGCGAGTTTGTTTTTCTTGCAAAAAGGTCATGGACAAACTGGTATTTAAGATTGAAAGTGCGCCCGGGAAAAGCAAACAAACCCAAAACAAACTCGGCATCGCAACTCGCTGTGTACATTTTTGAGAAAAGAAGAGATCAATCAATCTCAAACATCAATATCCGTTTGCATCCCTTTAGCCGCACACGTTTGCCAACTAATGAAATCTGTGCATGGCTCCCCTGTTATCGATTTCAGAGAGGCCCTAATTTGCCGCTTGAGATCAGGCAGCTCCCACTCTCTACTCTCTACCCTTTTCCACTCTCTCTCTCCCTCTCTCGTGCAAACACACTCACGCACACACACACACATCTCACCATGTGCAACACAGTCATGCCTTGGGCAGCGTATCGAGCGCTGGCTGCAGCAGTAGGGAAATCCTGTAGGGCAAACTGTTTAGTGCAGTATCTGAAGTCGTTAGATATGATTAATAATGTGCTGAGAGGGGCCGTAACCCATCAAACAGCTCATCATAAGCACATATCAGCTGGTAACTACAGACTCACATTTTCACATACATATATATCTGCCATTTTGTGGACGCTCATCCAAAGTGTCTTACATGGACTTTTAGTGTGGGAGGCCCCGGTGTGAATTGAACCCCTAATCTTGATATACAGGCGCTATCAGTTAATATAGTGGAAGTATAGACAGTCCAGCCAGATTCATAATGCATTATACAGGATAATAACATAACATGTTTTGACTTGATGTAATAATCTCTGACATTTTCATATAAATAAATGTCTGTGCTGCTAGTCTCTGCTGCCATTTGATATAACACAGCAGTGATTCAACCAAGTGATGCGTTTTGCGTTTCTGGTTTTGGAGTAAGAGAAGAAGAACTGGGTAGTTAGCAGGAGCAGTGATAGCCACCATGGCTGAACAGACAAAGGAAAGAGAAACTCAAACTGCATCAACAGAAAATCCAAGCCCCGCCCACACTGTTTGATTGACAGGTGATCTCTGGGAAGTGCAGTGAAGAAACACCACAGCAATGAGCGCTGAGCAACAAAGGTGGAGACAAAAAAACAACACAAAAACAGCAGTACCACTTAATTATAATATACTTACTATATGTATATGTCCATAATACCTCATAATGCATTATGAGCTGCAAGTATTACTAATATTAAACATTTTTTTTTAAATCAGAGGCCATGCTCTCTTATGGTGACGCAGCTCTACCTTAGACAAGTCCAAATACTGTATCAAACCTGGACCGCGTGCCTCCATTGTCGCTGGTTAAAGAGTGGGAGTTGTGCTTACACTGCTGCAAGTGCCCATTTGAACATTTCTAAAGGGTGTCAGGGAAAACAAAACTATTACATTTAACAGCTCTTCCGTCTTGACCTGCGTGTCAAGAGCTTTTACTCTGTAAGGAAGCCAGAGAGAAGGCTGGAAAGCTTTTATTTGGGGGTCAGCGGGCTTCGTGTTTCACATTTCTGTATTATCTGCAAAAGCTGCTCGATAGATAGATAGATAGATAGATAGATAGATAGATAGATAGATAGATAGATGCAAGCGAAGCCATGGACAGAAAGAAGGAAGGAGATGAAGCAACAAAAAGGAGAAAAAGAGAGCAAGAATCAGAGAATTGGCAGTATCATATGGCAGATCACACCATGGGGAAATAACATTAGATACCGCAGTGTAGTAGAGCATCAGAGTGCGCTGTTGACTTTAATTAAGGTGGTGTTAAAAGCATTACGGGGTGTAAGTTTAAGTCCTTGAAAGACGGCTAAATAGTACAGTGACATCAGGGAGTGCCAGCTGCTCGCTAAACATTCCTGGGAAGCGGCCCCCCTGCCTGCGCTCCTGTGGGTGGTCTCCAAATAAGACACTGAATGCAAATTGGACCGAGACAAGTGCAATATCTGTGCAGTGTGTCATCTTTGGCGGCGGCTGCTCGCGAGCAGAACGCGGGCCGGGGCGAGTCACCCGCGTCCGGGAGTCTGTCGTGACGGCTAAAGCCAAAGCGTTGAGTCGGACTGTCATCGAAAATGGAAAATGGAAAATGAGTCAAAAATGTGTCCGATGTTTACTGAAATTTCATTAAAGCTGCACAAGGCAATATTTTTATGTTAAAGTACGGCAGTTTCATCAGCCTGAATCGCTCAAATCCACGAATTGAGACCTTGTAGATTCACCCTGTGTGCTCCAAATGTGATTCTGGTATCGGGTATGAACGCTGGTGTGAAATCTTCTCCACACAGAAAGTGACGAAGCAAAACTCAAGAGAGAAATCCATCTTTTCCTCTCTCGTCCCTTTGGTTTCCTTTGGTATAAAGCATCACAGAGCGGCCGGGATGGTCAACAGGAGCGTGCAGTGTGCAGTTTACTTACAGAAGTTACAACAATTTTAAAGCGTTACGTCCCACTGCCATTTGGAGCTGCCAACGTGCAAAGTTGCCGAGTATAGCTTTAAATGTTACGCTCAAATAATGAGGTCTTGGATGCAAGATGCTCTCCATATCGCTCATCAGGAACTGTAAGTATGACATGTCTTTAACTGTCGAATGTAGAATTACTGCCCACCTGCTAAAAAAAATCCAGCAAATTTTCTTTTTTTTTTTTCATCATCAAGGGAGATTTTTTTCTCATTATTATGACTTAGTATCTCATACTTATGAGATACTAAATTAAGTGGCTGGTGTAAGTCAGAAATATGAGATTTATTATGAGCTAGTATCTCATAATTATGACATAGTATCTTATACATATTACTTAGCATCTCATAATTATGACTTAGTATCTCATAATTATGACTTAGTATCTCATAATGTTGAAATATCTCATAATTATGACTTTGTATCTCATAATTATGACATAGTATATCAATATAGATAGATCTCAAGATTTTGAGATACTATGTCATAATTATGAGATACTATGTCATAATTATGAGATGAGAAGTCATAATATTGAGAAAAAAACATCTCACTTCATGATGAAAAATGTGCCAGATTTGTTTGTTTTTTTAACAGGTGGCGGAAATGGGCTTCCATATCATTCTGATGACTTTTTTGATATGAAAATCCATGTGTGAGGTCAACAGTCCGTAAAGGGCACCAGGGGCGGACTGGGACTGTGGTGGGAGTTTTCTGTAATAAAGAGACTTGGAGATGAGAAGTTGTCCTTCTGATATCTTTATTGCTTGCAAGCAAGGCGCAATGCTCACCCAGCGAGTGTGTGAGACAAAGAGCGAAGCCATGAGCTTTGTCCACCCTTCTTATAATCATGTAGTAGAAACAGCTGAGTCATGAGAAGTCCGGCACATTCTTATACTTGAAACATTCTACGATTAGGGTACATCTGTGCAAAACAAAGATAAACGGGCTAGAGTTCCCAGGGTCATCTTCACACAGTAGCCATTGTCTCAAGCCAGTGGAAATGTACTGAGAGCAGACAACATAGAAATAAGATAGTGCTTCATGCATAGAGAAAGAGAATGGTATAATATAATTTCCACTACAGGGACACTAAAGGGTCAATAGTGGCCTACTTAACAGCAACTGATGCATATTAGTTATTACTCAGCTGTGGAGGGTGTCATGTATCAGATCTAGGTTGTGTTAGGCTGTGTGGGGTACACACCTAATGAATCCCAATGGCCAATCCATCCCTAGGAAATGCAATGATAATACCACAATGACATAATGTTAAATCTCTCCTTTTGTCTATGCATATATTAGCGCACAAGTCAGTATTCTCGCTAAGAATAATCATAAAATCCAATTTCATTTAAAGTTGGGCAGAGAAAAACTAGACAGTAGCAGCCAAATTGCTCTTAATGGAAAAGCGTTACCGTCTCTCGCTCTCTCTCCCCCTCTCACTCCCTTTGTCTCCCTCTCTTGGGTATTATTGTCAACATTGTTGTTAACAGCCATTTTGTTCTATTACTTGTTTTGTATACAGTGTTCATTCTCCCTATTTTCCGCAGCTCAAGTGCTATTAAAGGAAATGAATACTCACAGTGCAGCATGTTTCTTTATAAAAAATGCTCCAAAAATGTTATGAAAGTGGAAGAAGTGCATGACTCAGTCTGCAGCGCGGTGCGTTTTCCGTGCTGAGGAACATGGGGGAGGAGGTAACAGCAGCACATGTGAAAGTCAGAGATTTGTAAAAAAAATAAATAATAATACAAAAAATAAAAAACAAACACTTGCGAAAAGCAAGGCTGGTTTTGGCCTCAAATACCCTGCCACCTTGGCTGGAGAGTCCCATGGGTCAGGTGTTAATGACGTGTTAATGCAACGCCCAGAGCTTTTACTCGCTCTTCTCCAAAATTTTGCGTCACTGGGAGCAAGCGTGTGTGCATGTCTGCTGCTGAGAGAGAGAGAGAGAGAGAGAGAGAGAGAGAGAGAGCACAATTGGTTTGGGGACACGGAGGTGCAGTAGGTGTAACAGCAGACGGCAACAGAAGGTTGAAGCTTTGGAGTAAGGCTGCATCGGGCCTGATAGTTGTTCCTCTGGTGATGCTGGTCTCAGGGCAATTAGACATTTCAAAATGAGACAAGCTCATGAATGGCTGGATTGTGTTTTTTTTATGGAATGCGGCATATCAGTAAGAGCAATCAGTCTGTCTTTATGATGACTTTTGTCACATAAAGCGTCGGTTACGATCTCAACGGATGTACTAACTTGGTACTAATGCAGCTGGCCAGAAATTGATTGTTCCTTGTTCAGTGTGGTGCAAATGTAATACTGGCCTAATGAAACTAGTTTAAGAAATAGTTCACCCAAAAAAGAAAATTCAGTCATTATCTGCTCACCCCTCATGCTAGTTGAACCACAGGTGAAGTTTGTTAGTCCATAAAACACACCCGGAGGTTGCCGGCACAACTTCGTAAGAGCCTTCTCCAAAACAACTGAAGTCTTTGGGGACCGATCTTTAGAGTTCTGAAAATAGCAGAAAAAGAACAAAAAATGCCCATAAAATTATTCCATACAGCTCTTGCAGCATAATCCAAGTATCCTATATGATCGCACAATGAGTGGAAAAGACTGATATTTACACCATTATTTAGTGCAAATCTTTGCTATAGCCAGTTGTTCTCGAAAAAAGTTTGCGCATGTGCAGTCGTGAATCTCCTCCACTTCCGTATTTTCATTTTTGGGTGAACTATTCCTTTAACAATCATGCAATAAGGCGATACTGACCTGCGTCAAATCTCCCGGTCATCATTCAGTGTGTACATACTGGGCCTAGCGTAGTTTATCAGCACAGTGCACATTTCTAACCTGCTTAACTCCAACAAGATCAAACAGTGTCAGGAATGAATGTGCACTCCGTAGCACTGCCAGATGCAAGAACAATAGGACGACATCTGGCTTACCGGTCGAGTCAGAGGATCTTTAGCCCGGCACACAATGTTTTGGCTATAAAAAAATGAGTTCCGCTTCTGATTATAGCTGCTTATTTTCAGGAGATGAACTCATGAAAAGTCCCAAACATGTTTCAGTTTCTCTGTCCACCTTGGCACGCTTTAAAAAAAGGTTATATAAACTGTCTGGTTTAAAGAATGCAATTGGCCCATGTGTGCCTCATCTCCCAACCTGCACCCACACCCTGACACTTCATCACATAGCCCTTCCATAATTCTTGACAACCAATTTTTCCACTATCAAATTTCAACTTACACTTCTAACCATGAAAGAGCCGGAAACTTAAAACCACGACTCGAGCCATTACGATGGCAATGTGGTGTATTTACTAGTACAAGGGATTTTATGTAACTATCCCTGCAGACCCACATGTACGGGCCGGTTAGGGTGCGGCCCCCGGGCCCCCCGGTGTGCTCGCATCTATTAGTTTCGCCTCTGCTTTATGTCATTGATATGTCACATGGCGCTGGCGAGTTCCAGATGAGGTGGCTTGGAAACAGGATGGTGCACCTGGCCAACACCAAGAGGGAGCGAATATGTAAATGGAAGAGGTTGCAGAGGTTATTTGGTATTTGTGAGATGAATGAAATTCTCCCCTCTCTTTTCCTCATTTCCCCTTCCACATTTGTGTGACTAGACTAGTTAAGTCCCTGTCACTCAAGCTGCCAAGGTCTATGGGGCACAGAAGCGAGAAGCAGAGTAATATGAGAGAGAGTGAGCACGAAAGAGATAGAGAGAGAGAAAGAGAGAAGGTGAGAGAAATTGGGCCAGGGATGATTGCAAATTGTCTGTCTAATGGCTGCCACCCAGGAAGCCATTTCAGGTGACTTGTTATCCGTCATGAGAGAGGCAGACCTGCCAGGATTCCTCTTCTCACTCTCCTTCTCAGTGGGCCGCCATAGCTAAGAGCTTCAGGCTATCACCAGTGACCTCACCACTTAAAACTCCTCTGTCTCCAATTTTAGATGCGTCTCTCTCTTCTCCCTCTCTCTCTCTCTGCCTCATTCTCTATGTCTCTCCCTCTCCCACTTTGCCTCATCCTCCCTGCAGTGCGTCTCTCTGGCTCCTGCTCAGCAGCTGTTGTTTAGTGATAGATCAGTGAAGCAAAAAATGATGCGGGGGTATAAAAAATAGATCTTGAAGCAAAGCACTGCCTCCCTATTCTCCCTACCTATTGTTCTGCATTAGCTGTGCGACTTTAGGGATTCATTCAGAGGTAATCATTTGTTACTCAGGGGCACCGTGTCTTTCAGGCACCAATGATGAAGTCACCTCTGAAAAGGCCACAAATGAGAGAGAAATCATTTGCCATCTCCCCATGCTGGATAACCATTGATTAGGCGGACTGCAATGAGAAAACCCTGAAAATCGAGAAGACATTATTCAGTGTTTTAATCTCTTCCTGTAAAACAATGTCGGTGGCTCTGAAACATGGCAGCGTTTTTTTTAATTCAAAGCTATTTGTATAGTGTAAAACACATAAGGTTA
This sequence comes from Centroberyx gerrardi, assembly GCF_048128805.1. Lineage (NCBI taxonomy): Eukaryota > Metazoa > Chordata > Actinopteri > Beryciformes > Berycidae > Centroberyx > Centroberyx gerrardi. The sequence continues at coordinate 33,883,991 of NC_135997.1, forward strand.
ATGGAAATATGCTCATTGTTACCAAGTGAGAATAACACGGATCCTTTCAGGGTTTCAGATTGACATTACAAAGGAAATTGACATGCACACCGAGGCTGCTGAAAGTTAATCTGTATGTGCACCGTATCACGTGGATCACAGCTCGGAGGCAGCTAGCATTAAAAAGGAACCTGTCAAGCTAAGTGTGCTTCTCAACCTTTCTGCCATTACTCTGACATGTTTTGTGACCCGTGAATTGAAGTCTTGTCAAGACCTGGTCATTTTACCAGCTCTCAACACAGATGGGAGGGCTCCTGGTAAATCTGCCCCTCTTAAAAACGCTTTCTGCCTCTTCTGCGCAGCAGGTGGCACCGATTGGCTCCCGAACACATCCCTCACTTGTCAGCTTGTCTCGGTGACGGCTCAAGGACTGCCCAAGGAAACCTGGCATTAGCCACTAGGCCTGCCAATAACCTGGGGATGGAAGGGGACGCTATCAGGAAGCTGTCAACACATCCGGTCAATTGATCTGACAATTTGTTTCTGAAGGACTGTTGTAGTCATGCCTTAGTGTTCAGCGGTCACATTTTTTACTTAGTCTCTTGCTTTTTTTGTATTATAATGAGAACTGAACAAAAGTATGTTTAAATACCTCAACACATACTGGGTTGCAGACTGTAGTTTTAGTTAGAAAACAAAAAAATAATAATTTTAGTTAAACCTCAATGGGCAAAGAACCACAGTTTCTGGCTAAGTAATGCTAAACTAAAGCCCAGTGAAAAAGGCAAGGGGTAGAGAGGAGTTAGCTAATATTGTGAAGCCTAGCGCTCTTCCTAGTAACTGAAAAAAAATGCAGTTTAGCCATATGAAATTATCTAGGTTAGCTAGTTAGCCTAGCCAACCTTCCAAGTTCAAACATAGCCTTTAGCTATCTAGGTAAGTTAGTTAGCAGCCTGCCGAGATCATGAATGTCATGGTCATGAATTAATCAAAAAATAAGTCACTTCCATTTCTATTTTTATTTATATTTTAATTTCCTTCTTTGCCATTCAAATTTGCTAGTTAGCTAACTTTTGCTCTGAAAAATAGGGATTGAAAGTCGACTATCCATCTCGATTCCATCACATCGATTCTACTAATAAACGGAATTGGAGTCGACTCCTGTTGCAATCTCGACTCCAAATTCTGGAATCGAAGAAACTGTTTACTTTAAACATGTTTGTAATTAATTCATTCATTCATTTAGGCCTGTCTATATTAATCTGTGTTTGATTGCTCATTGGTTGAATGCCAACCGGCATAACACTTACATTTTTGTGTTGATTTTCATTTGGAATCAATTCCATTACAAGCAGTCAGAGTGAGAGTCGGAAAAAAAAAAACCTGTGGTTCCTTGGCTCCGCCCACTGAGGTTTGACTCAACCAATCAGATTATTTCTGCCTCCAGAGCATCTCTGCCTCGGAGAAAAGTTTCCTCCAATCTTCTGTTTGGTTGTTTGCAACTTAAAAGCCCACAAAAAAGATGAAAAACTCTCCAAATTGCATTGAGGAAAAAAAAAAAAAAACACTCCACCTACCATATTCCTCAAAAGCATCGCCACATCACACAGACACACCGCTACACAATCAGCCTTCACCTAAAGATCTTTTCTAGGGTTTTTTTTTTTCTTTCTCGAGCTGGCCACACAGTGCCAGACTCTCTGGGGATGGTTGGACAGCATGTTTTGGTGCTTTAGGGCTCTCCAGGCATCAGTCCTGTGGAGCCTGATTGCCTCGCAGCCCCCGCTCTGTGGAGAAAATTAGGTTGAGGTGGGCCACTCGGGCCTCTCCAAGGCACAGAGCCATTGCAGCCGAAGTGGAGCCCTGACCCCCAGCAGATTTCTAATGGATTTTAGGAGTCACAGGCAAACACACAGCTGGGCTCCAAACAAACTCATCAGAACACCCTGGATTTGTGGCTCCCCCACCGGCCCACGCGCCCACCCACACACACTCCCCGCCACCCACGCTTCTCTCTGTGTTTGTGACAAGCAGTCGCCGGCTCTACCTCGCCGGCTTCTGTACTTACAGAGAGCAAAGCGTGTCATGTGTCGCTACATCTGTTTATCCTCTATAAAATCAACTCTGCAGACAAATTTTTCCTGTGTTTTTTCATGTATTTTTGTTTTGCAAGGAATCTCTGGGGAGCGGGGAGGTAGTGATTTCAGTTTGTTAATTCATTTTTGTAGGGTTTTCCTTGGTGTTTCTCTCTCTTCTCTGTCTCTCTCTATGTGGGTGTGTGTGTGTGTGTGTCGTCTTACTTTTGCAGAATCTTGTGTCGTGCGCAGCTACGGAGACACTGCCATTCAGTTCAGTTCGAAAATAGTCAGGAAACAAGCCAAAAACGTCGATACGACAATCAAAAGAAGCATTCAATCTCAACCCCTTGACTGAAAATGATAAGCGATACGTGCGAAAAAGCTAGTCGGTGTCCCAGTTATATTGAATGTCAACTTCCTGAATGGACTGAAATCGACACTATAAACCGGGCTTTGTCATTGTTTTATGCTGATCAGTACAGTCGATATCAGAGTCTCAGGGCTTTTCGCCACACACGGCAATGTCATGAATACATGTCCCTGGCAAAGTGTCTCTTGGCTTGGCAAGGTCTTGGCTTTTGTCTCGTAGAAGTCAGGGGGTATTGATTCACGCTTGAGGTGTCTCTCCCTGGAGATTGGCTTGCTGTGCTGGCATTATCTTGGGTGGCAGCGTATTCATAGTGTACTGAACAATAGGGCTGAGGGACGATGCGGCTAAATTGTTCTGAATGACTTTCATAAGCAGCGGGGGCCTGCGAGTCGTATAGGAGAGAGAGCGGGCGATACACTTTAGAGGATACCGAGGACAAGGAGACCATTTCACGCCCCAACTTTTTCTCCCCCGCTTTTCCAAAGTACCACGACTTGACATCTCATGTCAGCCAGCATCCCACCGATTGCCAAATCCAGAATAAAATGCTTAGGGTTTTTAAAATATACTTTGTACATTCAACAGTGCTGTGGCTTGCATGAGGAGAGTCGTGTCTACTTACAAATAATTACCTCTGCGGTTAAAACAGATTTTTTTTAAAAATCGGGGGGAAAAAATATTTTAGAACTCTAGTGCGAAAAAGCTGAGTCAGCAATGTGGCTCGTTCTATTTGAGAGGTGAGCGTAAAAACGAATGATGGAGAGCGATACGTTGTGGAAATTTAAAAGCGATTGAACGTGTCCTGAATTATCGCTTACCGAGGTAAGTGGATCACCCGCGTGGTTTTCTTTGATGTTTTGCTAGATTTCTGAGGACGAAATAATGATGTCTGATCCAGCAAAAAGGCTAAACACAACTCAACTCCAGCGACTTGCATCAAAGAAGAATTTCAGCAACCTTCTCTGCACAATTATGCTTCGCTAAGTTGCTCAGGGTCACACCAGAGTTCAGAAAAGTGTGTTTTTAAGCACCTGCTGTAGAAATCTGGTGTCCTACAAGCTCATAACCAAAAACATACAGTATGTGGTGGATGGGGCTTCTGATTGACTAACTGACTCCATGCTGGTGCGATGTTAAAAGTTTGGAAATTCAGTGCTAATGCGTGATGAACAGCACGTTTTTTATTACGTTATTTCATTAAATCAACTGAAGTCAATCACTGAAGTTTTAATTTGTTTCAAGTGCCTCAATTTCCATCATTTCCCCCACTCGCGAGCCTCACAAATTCCTTTATTCATAATTCAGAATCATTGAATCAGATTAATTTTTGACTTCATTCCCCTTCCGTACTCCACTTTAAAACTGACCTCCTTCTGGCAAGCCCAACATGATGTCTGGAGAATGATGATGACACTAAAGACAGTATTCCTCATAGGGGAGAATCCAATGATTTCCATCTTATTATCATGTCTTCATCTCTGGAACATTGCTTGTAGGCTGCCCAGGGCAGAAAAAAGTCTGGGAATAAATGCAGCCCATGTGAAATTAAAGTTAAAAAAAGAGTCAAAACTGCTGCTTTAGAGACTGAAGTGTGCTATAATGAGAAATTATATTGGCCCACTGTATATGTTCCACCTGTCATTTTTGTGGTGCATTGTACACTGTGTGTATAATAATAGCAACTAAAGTGATAGGTTTCTAAAGGATGATATCCCTTACTGCATTTTGGGAAGAGATGCATGCAAGAGATTCCATATTGTTTCGTTTCCATGACTGATTTCATTCATCTATACAGTGAACTTTATTGTGATGAAAATAATAATATTGGTAACCAGGTTGCGTTTAATGATCACGGGATGAGCCATGACCCGAAATATCAACATCAGCCCAATATTGATCAAATAGTGCCCAAAGTATTTCAGCACTGACAATGATAAAAAGTGAGAAAACTCAAAAGCAGAATCACCATAGAAACAGATGAACAGCTCAAGGTGAGCTCCTCTCACAACAGAGCAGGAGAAACAATGCCTTGTGGAGGTGGAGAGCCGAGGCTTATTCTGAAGTATATGCATACTTACCATATGTCTCAGACGGCTGCACGCTTGAGTTCAAGGTTTTGCGCTTCTCCGCTCGGCTCTCCCTGACTAGAAGTTGGACGCTAATCCAACACTTGAAGGTGCACTGTGCCAGAAGGCTAAGTAACATAAACAAAACTGTCCAAGTTCGACCTCATCTTCCTCGCGGAGACGGGATCACGCCATTGGAAATACAACCGGCGCGAACACTACGCTTCCACCGTTCTTTAAGCTGATTGACCCACATAGCCGAGACCCCCTGCTGATCTGAGATCTTGTTTCCTGCAGGAAGGAATCTGGTGAGCCAACCGTGTGTTTCATTCTTTCTCTCTCTCCTCCAAATCTGTTCTCGGTTGTAGCGCTGAAGAGTCTGACGTCTGTCCATATAGCCCGGAGCAGCAGATTTCACAGTGCCCCCACTTGCTGGATAAAGCCACGGAAACACACAACACTATTATAGCTCACCAAAATAACTTTAAGGCATGGATGCAAATGCACGTTACGCTCACATCATTGAATATCTTGTTAATCATCCACCAAGGTATGGTAGTAATAAATTCAGATGTGGCAACAAAAAGTGTCAACTGTGTCACAATTAAACCTTGCATTTTACTAACAACAGAGGCGGGGACTCGAGACTTGGACTTGACTTTGACTTGTACTTTGATGACTTGAAAAGGTTTCTAAAGTCTTGACTTGAGATCTTGTGTTTGTGTAAATGACTTAGATTGAAAGTGATGAGATTTGTTCCACCAGACGACTGAATTTAAATTCTGTTTTCTGAATTTGTATGGAATGATTGAATTTATTGAAGTTGAAACTGATTATAGAAATCAAACTCATGATGCTCTTACCAAGTTTTTATCCTATTAAAACCATATTGCATTGAAAAGTCCTAGATATTTAGTTTTCTTTAAGATATTAAATTGATACTGGACTCTTGATTTGTTCTGACTTGACTTGCTGTTCTACATTTAGACTTGGGACTTGACATTAATGACATGGACTTGACTTGGACTTGACTTGGTAATCTACATTTAGACTTGGGACTCACACCTGACTGACATGCATAACCAGTGAGGGGACAACACAATCTGGCTGGGCCAGATAACAATAACCGCCAAAGCATGCGAAGGGCGCACGCCAGTTTTATTTCCGTGTTCATTTAATATGTAATGTGGTTTAAATTTTTATTTGTATACAAGACATACTTCCATAAGCCCGTTCTGTTTCCAACCCCACCCACTGACAGCCTTGAAATGGGTGTAAGGGGAATAGTCAGTCTTGGACCAGGCTTTTCTTGGTATTGCAGTATCCATTCCTTTTCTAATTTATGTGAAGCTGTCTTATGTCCACAGAGGAAACAGAAGGGACCCAGAAGTAAAAAAAAAAAAAAAAGAAATGTCCAGTGCCGTACATGACAGAGTATGATTACTGTATCCGTAAGTTGTGTCTCTGGAAAATTACATACAGCCTGAGATTTTGTTGTATACAGACCTATGATGTATTCACCCATTTCTTAATTCTGATATGACAGTGAGCTGCAACAGTGGCTCTCTTGAATTGTTGGCAGTGAAATGATCTAGCCATAAAGCCGCCTTATTGCAGTATAACCTTCTTTGCCCTCACTACTTCTTTCCCAACAACTTTGATGTCAGCGCTCGGCTCATACGGGAACATCGCCGAACGCGCTGAGAAATGATGGATAAAAAACACTGTAGCCACGATAAAGCCTTGATGCCAATTCCTTTTCTCTTTTAAAAGCTAATATAACTCCGGCTGTGTGCTTTCATCTTATTATGTTTTATTAGCGCAGAACAACATTATCAAACTGGCTTTCTCTCACCAGTAATGCTGTCTGGAGCCAGAGACGTTTGGCTTGCAAAACGGCCAGAAGTGGCCAAAAGCTACAAACAAACTAGATGTCTTGGTCTGTCTCGTCGTCATTGTTAGTCATGTGTGTCAGATGGGAAATGCGAGGGAAAAGAAGCAAATGGTTATTGGCAATGTGGAAAAAGTATGCTAATTAAAACTGATTTTTCATAATGATTTCAATTTACAAAGCCTAGGTTATAGTGCCATGGCAGGAGAGAGGAAAGAAGGCTCTTGGAGGGGAGAATTATTCGCTTCATTTTGACCTGAAAACACGCTCAGTTTTATACCCGTGCACCTGCAGAGCAGTAGATGGGCTTTTTGGAGAAGCCGCAATGGCTTTCCTGCCAGAGGCCTCATATGGGACTACCTGGCGGTGGAATAGGCCGCGGCTCAACGGGGATCTGCGGCTGCAAAATCATTACGGCTCCGATCCAGCGGTGACTATGCAATCCGGCTCGTATAGATGGAGTTTTAAAAACTCCCAGAAGATCTTTTTGTTTTTAACCTTTAAAATGGTAAAAAGCCCTGATCGATACGTGTAGTCTCAGGGAAACGAGGTCTGAAAAACAGTAGCTGAAGGGGGCAGAGGTGCTGCGCAGCACTAACGGATATTCACTGGATCTGTCCACACAGTGTGCTCTATGCTATATATATTTTTACAAAGACTACAAGATAAAATACTGTATTTTCTGGGGATATCCAAAGCCCTATTGATTGACCTTAATTCACATGCAGTAGTGCTCATACTGTATATGCATAACTTCTTCCTTACTAGAATTTAGAAAGAGTTTTTCCTCTTTACTGCTAAAATCAACAATCATAAGGTAGCTTAGTGGAGAAAACCTCTTGGCATCATCTTGTGCTTAATGCATTTTTTATTCCAGTAGAATTTAAAAACCGAATTTAAAGTTTTAGCTGGTTTCTTTTAAAGCAATAAATGCCTTGGCTCAATAGTCAGCATGGCAAGAATTCTATGCATATCAAGCCAATGGGAGCTCTGTATTAGCATGATGAAGACGCTGCAGCTTTATCTTCAATATGTTCTATTTGTTGTATAATCTTCAGTATTCTCTATTTTACTGTATGATCTTCAATATGCTTTATTGGTTGTATTCATATCCACATCCTCCACATCTTTTGGATCAGTCAAGGTGCAGCAGATATCCCTCCAAATCCGACCCAGTGGCACACAATGTAAAATGCAGTGTAGAGGCCAGTGGAGGCTGTTAATCTCTGGATGATCTTGTTTGTTTACGGTAATTAGACTATACTTTGCCAGTGATCTGCCTAATGTCTGCACGCCTGCCTTGGAAAAATAACTCCTGGCTCAATACAAATTGACAAACACACTTGAGAATGGTTCGCTGAGCTTTCCAAGACCCCAAGGAAATTTTTTCCGATGTCCTAATTTGATCACAATATTACCTAAGCAATATGAAGGCAACTGTGGGGAAAATCCAGCGCATGGAGGCTATAACAATCTATCCAGCAGAGTGCTCATTATGTTTGATTAAACTCAATTTTTGCATTGTTTGATCCCTGTTTTGATCATGAAAAAAGGTTGTTTTTGCCAATTTGACATAAAACAGGCGATCTCATTTGGAATTGTGAAGTATTTCAATCCAGCCAAACACAAAGGCCTTAAAATTTTAGGATTCTCGGATGCTCATTTTTTTTTTTATAGTTAATAATAATAATATAATATCTTTTGATTGGAAGCATCCAGTTTTTAGTTCCACGTCCGTCCACTTGAGGGAACACGTAGCTTTCCGTAAGCGTTGGAATCGGCATTTATAAATAAGGATACATTATGAATTAGAATATGGAAACTTTCCTCGGGGTCTTGGCAAAGCTAGGTGAACCCGCTCTTGAGTCTATTTGACAATGTTGTTATTGAGCCTGGGGTTAGGCTACTTTTCCAAGGCAAGTGTTTACACATGCAGACGTGCAGATGTTACCAAGGAGATACCTATCAAAGTGGCTATATTCTCCAATGCATAAATTCATGAACATGTACCAAATAAATCTAGCGGAGCGTAGGTGGAGTGCAGGCATCATTTACACTGATGCTGCTGCATTAACGCTACATTTGCATTACACCTCAATGAAAAACAATTTGATTGTGTAGCGCTGTCCACTAATTGTCCACCATTGCAGCAGCCTACACAAGTGGAAGGCCATGAAGACACGGGCCCACTCATGTCTGATACGCTGCAGTTTATTACATTTCATACAGAACTCTCACCTCTCCATTGGTATGAGAGCGGTACTGTGCAGATCCTGTGTGAAGGACACCATTGTATTCTCACGGCTGCTCTGAGTAACGCACCTGGGGGATATAAACGGCGAATCACAAGAAGGTTGCGACGGACACTAGAGATAACTCATGTGAATAGGATAACTCTCGAGTTCTTCCACCCGAGGCGCAATGAACTCAGACCACTTCCGGTGTACAATGACGAGGTAATCCAACATTATTACAGTCTTTCAATTTCCCTCCACTGAATATAGTAATAAGAGGAAGAGCTATATTGGAGTTGGCCCTGTGTGTAGCCAGCGCACAGAACACCAGCGGCTCGAAATGAATACATTAAAAGATAGAGCAAAATGCGCTTTGTCCCCTTTGACCCCCGCAATCCAGACAGAATGGCATTAAGACAAGAAAGGCTAAGGCATTATCGCGGAGATTATTACAGTCATCATGAGTATGCTAATGCGCCCATATACTGTATGTTGTGTTAGGGCAGGGGCTGCTGCACACCCCGGGTAGGACAGGAGCCATTAATAATTGATACCCAGCGTTTACTGCAAGCCCAGGTGTGTTGCAGGAAATAACCACTGACCCAATTACTGTTTGTATCCAGCATGCTTTGGTTAATTTGTGTAAAAGCCATAATTGCTCTTAGTTTTATAATTCATGAACAAGGGCGTGTGGCACTGGCAGAGCACCAGCATCTATTACTCAACCACCCATGAGTGCATCCTCACACATACTGTACAAACACAAATAGCAAACACATGCACTCACACACACATACACACACAGGCAAACACAAAGCCCGGGACTGCACATGGACTAAATGGTTACAGATGTTAGCATTATGAGCGGGAAAGATTGTGAACTTTAACTCTGCTGTTTGCCACTGGGGGAAAGGAATGTGTTGTGATGACTGTTGTTGTTTTTTTTTGTCCTACAGGTGCTGGGACAATGAAAAAAGACTGGCAGCTGGTGCGCGGAGAGTCAAAAGGCAGATTATTAACGGGATGGTCCAGAAAGAGGAACTTCATCAGATATTTGTTTTGATGCTGTTTGTGTTCTGGCACGAGATCAAATTCAGATTGAGATTCAAAGAGTGTTCATTTAAATTTTTCATGTTGAATATCACCACCTGGAAGACATATCTATCTTTATTGAGTTTAAAAGATCTTACTCATGGGCTACTGAAATGTGAAAGCGACTGTATCCATAATAATCAGAAACACCCTTGGGTGCAATGTCATGTATAAAACCCCAAATAGCATGGCAGAGTACAAAATACAATTACAAGTACTGAAGTCTATAACATTGTTGTTCTTCTTGGCCTTCTTCGAACTCTTAAAAACCACATGAATCCACCAAAACAAAACAACAAAAGAACATGCCAACAGCCATTTCAAATATTAAAATTGATTTTTCTACCTCTAATCCTTTCCCGACAAAAAAACAAAGAAATCTCATGAATAAATTTACCAATCTCTACACCAATCCTGGATATTCTTGACTATTCTGTATCTGCTTCCATCTGGTTCTAATTTAAATAAACGCACTGTCCAGTTTGCTCTGATTTACATGTTCTTAGCGGTCCAAGTTGGACTCTATCGGTGGCCTTTGCAGACCATGACCATGCTGGAACGTTTTGGACAGCATAGACACCATCACCGCTCCCACGCCTTATTATCTCGGTTGCTGGGGCCAGAGCTGATCATATATATCACACCGAAAGAGCATGCGAATGGAAAAAAAAAAAAAAAAAAGCAAGGACGAGGACAATAGCGAGGAGAGGGAGAGAGGGAAAAGTAGAGGAAATGTATAAGGGAATTTAAAGACTCATTTGTCTGGTTCCTTAATGAGAGGAAGCGGAACAAAGACCCCGGCTAATATTCCGAAGGGTCTAATTAAAATTAGGTGTGATCCGATGGAGGAAGGAGCCACAGAGGTGATTTTAGTCACAGCCCAAAAGAGACCGGCTAATTAGGGAGAGTGATGGCCTTTACTTGGAAACCACTGGAGACTCGCGGGGCACACACATTGTCCACGTCCCACTGGCCTGGGCATGGAGATTGCTGCCATACTCTCCGCTGCAACCGGGGCAGAGGAAAGGAGGACGCTACTGGGGGAATGAGAGACGGAACGCCGGGCAACAGCGGGGACAGCGGAGTCAGAGGGGGGTTACGGACTATGTTTGGACAACAGAGCCGTCTCCGAATTCCGTCTCCGCCATTTCTCATTTGCTCTATTTTCATTCCCCTGTGCTTTTTGTCCCCCCCCCCCCCCCCCCCCCCCCACCCCGTCTTCATTTTGAGTCAAACGTGAGAATGAGACTTCGATGCTAGAAAACGTTCCTCAGCTTGTATGAAGCAAATAGTAAACGAGGCCCGAGATTTCACCTCCCCGCTCGTATCGAGGGAAAATAACATTGATGTCTGAAACAAATTAATTAGATTCATCCTTGCCAAATTTCAACATAATTTCATTTCAGTGCTCGATCGGGAGCCCCTCCAAGCTGTTTGAGCTGTGTCACTCCCATTGATGAAGATACATCAATAGCTATTTGTCAATGTACAGCATTATGTATATGAGCTATTGGGCTTGCTTTGATTTTTCCCAACGGCTTGTACATGCTCATCTTACCTTTGACATTGAGGGAACGCCATCGTGTTGTTCTTTATGACACTGTGATAGCACTTGCCCTAATCTTAATTGATGGTGCTGTGGCTCATCTGCTAAAAGCAGCCTATATTTATCTGCTAGGACTATATATGCGCACTAATAGCAATTGCTTTCTGCTGCCTGTCCTTGGGAGGCTGCCAGGAAGACAGCGAGAGGGCAACAAGTATCATCTTAATGTCTCAACGCCATACTACACTAAATCACTCTGGTCATAATAGAGACACACATGGAGGCCATACAGGTACACAAACACACACACACACACACATCCACACATACTTCTTCAGAAAATATGTTTTAAATACCATATATGGCCATATGTAATTATTAGGTTGTTTTAGCTTCTATCTTTCAGTCACGAGTGATGGAGTGTGAGGAGATGAATGAGAAAACACCCGCAGCTTGACACCCCTTATTGGAAAAAGAGCAGCTCTCCCCTTGCTGACTTCCATCTAATGTGGTCAATTACTTCTCACACCATAGATATGGAATCGTCAAATGAAGGGGCTGATGTGTTCATATGGCTGGAAATAATCGGCTTAGTACTGTCTAACATACAGTCGGTGTGACTTACAGATAAGTAACATTGGTGGTTTAGTTGAGTCCCCCACCCGATATGTGAAGCGCTTTGAGTACTTAGAAAAGCGCTATATAAATGTAATCAATTATTGTAATTATTATTATTAACACAAGAGCACACAGCAACTGTAGTTCTGTATTAGACGTGTTTAAAGTGGTAATCCGTGAATTTTTTTGGTCTCCATCTTTGTTGCTCAGCGCCCATTGCTGTGGTGTCTCTGCACTGCACTTCCCAGACATCACCTGTCAATCAAACAGTGTGTCCAGAACTGTGACCAGAACTGTGTTTTCCTTGGATTTTCTGTTGATGCAGTTTGAGTTTCTCTTTTCTTTGTCTGTTCAGCCATGGTGGCTATTGCTGCTCATGCTAACTACCCAGTTCTTCTTCTGTTTATTCCAAACAAACCAGAAACGTAAAACGCATCACTTACTGTGTGCCAGAGGATTTTTCAAAGAACATCAAATGCAAAAGCTTTCATGAACTGGCTATAGCTTGAATCACTCGTGTGTTATATCAGTCAGCGATAGAGTAGAAAAACTGACATTTATTGATATGAAAATGTCACAGATTATTACTTTAAGCTACAAGGTACCATTTTCATTAGATGCCTACAGGCTTTTAACAGCTATTCAATATGTTACCATTGATCCTAGCTACTGTAACGGTGCAGAGTTTGGTAGCTGTTTACTCTTGCCCTGGGTTTCCCTGACACTATTTCGTGTAATTTTCAAATTGTCACTTCAAAACTATGGGAGTCCAGTCTTTGTTTAAAGGCTCACTGAACTGTGTTACATTCTGAAAGCACTCATGTGGGACCTGATGTGTCCAATGGCTGGGATCTGACAGGCTGCGGGTGCCACAGCAGGTTTACAGAGACCACCAATGAGAAATTGATCTGACAACCATTCAAGGGTAAATTATTTCCACAAGTTAATTACATTGGGGGAAAAAAAAATACTTAACATGGCTGAAACTCTGAGGCATCTGTGTAGTGGTGGAGCCAGGTCTGTAACGAGGGATCACCAACACTTAATTGTAAATACAGGTATCCATTCTGGGCAAATACAAGATTTTGTCTATTTCTATTCTTTTTTCTATTAAAGGAATACACCGACTTTTTGGGAGTTTGCATGCTAACGCTTTAGCATACAGTAGCCTATGTTAAGTAGCCTAGCTTAAGCATAGGTGATTAGCATTATCCAAAGTATGAAGATAAACCTTTTCAGGCCCGGACTGGCCATCGGGAGTACTGGGAGTTTTCCCAGTGGCCTGGCCTGCTAAATGGCCCGCAGGCCGCAGATAAAAAAAAAAAAAAATTATATATATATATATATATTTAAAAAAAATTTTTTTTTTTTTTTTGCCCGCAGTCAGGCCACTGAACTTAGAAGCAGGCCAGGCCAGGCCAGTGTTTCTAGTTGCGGCGGCGCGATAGCAAAGATGCTCTATACACAAGATGACGCATTACAAGCTGCGCCAATGGTATGAAATGGTATACACTTCCTGTCTCCTAAGTGGGTGCGGTCGCCTCCCCCCCCCCATCCCCCCACCTCGTTTGGAAGTGTTGTGAACGCTGCGCGCTGTGACGAATACCCGCGTGGCCAATAGAAACGAGGCAGCGGCACGGAAGGCTAAAAGCACCGGCGCTTGAAGATGGATGGTGGAAAAAAGGAAGGGTGGAGCAGAGAGGGAGAGAGAGAAAAGAAGAAAGGCCCTTGCAGGAGATGCCGCTAAATGTGGCAAAATCGACAAAATGTTTTCATGCACGCCGGGACCACCAGGTTAGTCAGTGATAAAAATAAACATGCTAGCTAGCTAACGTAGCTAACGTTACGGATGCATCATCATCGTCCCCTGTAATGTTTGTGTTGGTTAAAGGGCTATTTTCACTTTTGATGGGTAGTGTATCAGTAAACTGAATAGGGTATTGTGCTCTTGCTCTGTTCTTTGAATAGGTGGAGAGAGTGGTTAACTGTATTATAATAGTACATTGAAAAATATGTTGTGCTCTTGCTTTTTTTTTTTTTTTCAGGAAATGAAGTCTTTGTAACTAAAATTTTCCTGGTGGGGGACCCCCAGACCCCCCACTTAAAAAGTGGCCTGACTGGGGGTTATATTTCGCACTATATTTCCCGGCCTGAATGATTTTCCCAGTCTGGCCCTGAACCTTTTATTCTGTGGCCTGTAGATTCATAACTTGTGAAAAATCTCAATAATCATCAAACTTTAGCACTCTGGCTAACTTGGAAGTTGCACTTGAAGTCTCGTGGGAAGAGAGATCTTCTGCCATTGAAAGTGAATTATTTTTGACTATTTTTATATCTATTTTAGTAATCCCCTAAACAAAGCCTGTCTGGTTTAGACATTTATCATTAAAATGAACTAACCATCCAGCCTTAGAGCTGCTACAAGTTCTCATTTTCTCACTTTGAGGATAATGCTAATCACCTACAAGCTAGCTACCAGAGACACAGGTTTGGTGCCAATCCTCTCGTCAAATATTGGGTAAGGGGAACAATATGGGACAAATGTCTAAAAGTCTGTGTAATTTCTTAATGCCTTAATAACCTACATTTTTTCAACTGATTGATAATTATGAATGAATGCTTCTAATAGCTTCTGATTTTTTTTTCACTCACACTGTACCATCGTTGTCTCTTAGCCAGCCAATTTACACATCGCCTCCAATTAGATTTGTGCACTTTAATAAAACCATGGGTGAACTCCAATCTCCTTTAAGTGACTTTAATCCGCTCAGATTAGTCGATTTGTGCCACGCGTGAGCATAATGCAGTGAGAAGGGATGCATTTTTATGGATAAGTAGTCAATAACATCAGCATGTTACTGCCATAGTGCCTCTTGGCTGGGATCCAACCTGTTAATACATTACAACAATACTGGTAAAAGGCCTGTTGGCTTTGCAAATGAGGAGCCACTGTAGGCGCGGTGGGATCTGATTGGATTTTCCCCCAGTCCTGCGGCTGGGAACATGTGTTTCTGCGATCCCCAGAGCAGCTGTCAGTTTTCTGACGGGGCTGTTTCTCTCCACCAGGGGTAGGAGAGAGGAGGGAGAGAGCGGAGAGAGAAAGAGAGAAAGAGAGAGGGAGAGAGAGAGAGAAGCACCCGTGGCTATTTACAAAACATTCATTGTTTTGTCTGCGCGAGGCAGTCAGAGGCCCTCCCACAGTCCTCTCCACCTCTCATTAATCAGTGACAAAGCCTTATTTAAGTGCTTGTTGTCCTGACCTATTCATGACTGACGCTGGCATTTAAGAAATACCAGCGAAGAGCGCCACAGTATCGGCAGGGTGGGTGGGACGGGAGGGTCGGCGCGTAGCATTTCAGTGTGAAGAGCAGCCATTAATATTTTTCTCCTCAGAACAAGCTGTCAGCGCGGCGACAGCCCCCTTCTCAGACTCATCAGTCGGGGGGTGGGGGGGGTGTTCACCCAGGGTTGATGAGCTCAATGGGTGATCACCTTCTGTAATGAGGATGATGGGAGAGATAGCAAAAGAGAGCAAAGCCGAAGAAAGAGGGAGACGGGGGCGAATCACCTGTTCGGAGGGATAAAAGGAAGCAAAGAGAAGGAAGAAAGAGAGATGGAGAGAGAAGAATGTGTCACCTGTTCACAATGGAAGAAGAAAGCGCATAAGAAGAGGAGAGAAAGGAAGCAAAGAGATACCAAGAGAGCATATGGCGGCGACGATATCGACGCCGATGACGATTCACGACCGAGGGACAATACATTCCGCCGCCCGACGCGTGAACGGAGAAGCGGCGGCCCACGATGCATTTGGCCAAAGGTCAGCCCTTCCCGCAACTTCCCCTCCTGACTCCTGTATCGCCGCACATCAGTCAGTGCGGTTTCCTCATTAACACCCTCCCTGTCAAGGCTTTATCACGGGTCAAGTCCAATGGCGCTCCTGGCAAATAAAAGCACTTCATAACTCACCCCGTTTATAAGCATGACTGAATGATTGACAGTGGTATAAGTGATGAAGCGACGGCAGAGATGGATGGCAGCCGGGGAAGAAGGAACGAAGATGAGAGAGGGGGAGAGGAAGGCAGATAGGCAGATAGACCGCAAGAGATATCGCTGTTATTTAAAAGGAAAATCCACCCTAAAGCTCTTAAAGCACTGTTAAAAACAGCTAGTGGTTATGTATCTTACATAAATGGGCCCATTTTCTTGCTTTATGGTACATTTTTCTTATTCCCGTGGATAACTGGCCAAATGTAGACGAGTTTGATAGCAGAAACTGTTTCAGCGAACTAAAACATCAATGAGAAACGTCAGGTTTTGGTGTCAGAATCAAAGAGCAAGGGCTTCTTTTTAGACTTAAGTTCTAATAAAACATCCTTTGTGCAGTGGCTATAAAAAAAAGTATTCACCTCCATTGACTTATTGCACATTTTATTGTACTACAAAATTAGCTCAAAATTCAGTTAAGATTTTTTGGGTCTATAATTTGCACAAACTGCTGTTTTCTCTCTAAGGGGTTTGGGGATTCATGAAATTTATGTGAAAGTATAAAAATCCAATAACAGAAAGTTGGAGTTCACCCCCTTTACTCACTTGGGCTATAGTGTCTTATTCAACAAAGCATTTTATAGCATATATTATTCATTCTTCATCTATAAGTAAGTATAAGTATATAAGTATAAGTAAGACAGGGATTTTAGTTTCCAAGAAAAAACAAACTATCATCCCTCCATCACTATATATAACAGTACAGAAAGTCCACTATCAGTGCAGTTTGTCTTCTCTAATCTTACTATGGAAGTCAATGAAGAAATTAGGCAGAAAAAACAAAACAAAACTGAAAAGTGACCCTTCTGGACAATGGGGGGTGAATATTTTTTATAGCCATTGTATCCACAACCAGAGCAATATAGGTGTGAATTTCCCATCTGCACCTTAGCACCCCCCACCACCCCTCCCCAACCAATCCCACCACTGCATCCCACCCCTGACTAAACCTCCCCTATTTCTCTCTCTAAACCAATAATCCGGCCCCCTCCCTGCTGGGCTCCGCTCCCTCACTCTTTTTCCCACGGATCGCTACATCCCACGTGTTGGTATTTGGAAACCCTGCTTGTCATCTAAGACCTATCAGAGCAAGGCGAGTCTTCCTGCGAGAAGCTGAATATTAAAAAGACGTAGGGGAGGTGGGGTGGGATGGTGGGGCGAGGGGGAGACAGTGGCGGTGTAATGAGAAAGACAGGGGTTGGGGGGGGTGGAGGGGGGTAGACAGAGAGAGCGAGGAGTGCGCGAGAGAGCGAGAGGGCCCGCTAGTGTCAGGCAGGGCCGAGTCTCGGGATTCAAAGGGGGATTTTCGCATTATGATTCTGCAACAGTGTGTTGCATACTTCAAAGACCTTATTACAACGGCCCATTAGCATTCATGGTGCCATTCACATCGCGAGTCCAACACCTGCATGGGAAACGGGCAGGATTTGCGGCGGGGAAGGACTATAGCTGAGGCTCGCAACGCCGAGGCAGATGACTTGGGCAAGAGAGAGGAATCGTAGGACATGAATTCCAATTAACGCCATTGTCTGAATCTTCCCATTACCACAATGCCGATGGAGGAAAAAGCAGCAAGCTCTTCCGCACCTTCGTGTTGCTCTCTTTAGGTCATTGCTGGTTTCTTTCTCTCTGTCTCTCCGCATGTGTTTCTCTGGAGCCTGGTCTCCCGAAATTTCGTGAAATAGGCATGATGTCTTAAAATGCAAATAGGGGCTCAAATGAGAGAAATACGTTTTGCCACCATGAAAGGATTATGTGGAGGAGACATGATTAGAAACAGGTAGTAGTCTGACATTGAAGGAATAGTAGCAGTAGGAAAGGGAGGGTGTTGTGGTCGGGTTGTAGATAGGTGGATATGTCTGCCTTCAACTCCAGCGACGCAGGTTCAATTCTCAATTTATACAAAGACGTCTTCTACTGTGAGTGAAGTCTTAAAGGACTACAACGACTATTTGGGAAATTGGCCCATTGGTCAACTTACCCTTTATGTGACGAGAGGATTGGCAGGAAAAAGGCAACACCAACTGTGGATTACTAAAAGGTCTATCTTCGTATGTTAGACAATGCTAGCTACAGGCACTGTATGCTAACGTGTTAGCATGTGCACAGGACAGAGATATCTACCAGAGAGACAGAGACGATTTTGGCATTTTTGACATTTTTGTCCATAACACCAGCTGCGTTTCAGAGTCCGTGCTAATTTCTCGAAATTTTATGCGACTGGCTTCTTCTCCCTCTCTCAACACAGCAGCGGCGCAGTAAAAATAACTCCAAAAACATGTTCAAGCATCTATCAGAAGCAAAAGCTACCGTATAGAAGTCAATGTGATTCAATTCCACAGTCAACACTCGGGTGGAACCTTTGTTGTGCGCCGTCTATTCTTCTTCAGTGCAACACTGTCTGCTACTTCTCTCACTTTGAGTTGTATACATGTCAATGGATTATGTCTGTTTTCCACCAGCCTTAGGATAGAGTTTATTCACTTAAGCGTGCTCAAGCCGCCGATGAAGGGCTTTTGATGCAACTGCTCTCGCCTGCTACACCCCACAAGCTGTTTGCTGTGGTTCATTAGCTTTCTGTTGAGTTGACTGCTAACACTTGATATTGTTGCAGGCTGTTCATTCCACACATCTCCATGTGCTGCCCACGAGCGGAGCATGATTGGAGAGAGCGAGTGCCTGCTATTGCAATGGGACAAATGTTATGTTCACTGAGGGCCAAAGAAGCCTGCAGTTGATTGTGTGGACTGTGAAAAAGCAGCAGGTCATAATGAATGTTTTTTTGTTGTTGTTGTTGTTTTTTTGTTTGAGGTGCTTAAAGGAACAAGCGCAGGGATAGAAAAGCATGAGGCAGATCACTTAGCTTTTAAAGAATTTAAAGAATTACGGAAATTCCTCTTCCAGCTGCAGCGGAAGTTGATTTTTACCCTTTTTTGTGTCCTTTTTTTTGTGTTCTATGTAGAATAATAAATAAAAAGAGTAATAATAAAAGCTAACATGACAGTTCTACAAATCCCAAAAAAAAAAAGGTCAATTAAGAAGACTAAGATGAATCGCCTTGCAAACTCCAACTCACCAGCAGCACATGGGCATCAGCAGGCACCAGAAACAGATATTTGACCTGGCAACAGACACAAACACATAGAGAGGACAGTTGGACGGATCAATATGGCCGCCCGGAATAAGAAGTACCGGGCTTTTAATACAGATTGCACTCTTAAATGGATGTGAACGTCTGCTCAAATCCCTCCCAGTGTTAGTCAGCTTGGTTGGAATCAGAGCCAAGAGTTTCCCCTCATTATCTCTCGCTCATATTAAACCCTATGGTGCATACATGATACTGGGGTGAAACGGAGAAAAATTTGCGCTGTTTACTAGCATTATGCAAAATTTTACTTGGTCATTGTCTGCTATGCGCCGTTTTGAAACATCTACTGTATCAAAAGACTTGCAAGCCATTTATGTGGATGTATCTGCTGCTTCTGCATGTGACATCACTTATTAGTTGTAGTCTGGCTGTTTCAGATTAGTGATGGTGGGTGGTGGTGATGGTGGTGGAGGGGTGGGGGGGGGGTGGGGGGGTCATCCTATCCCCGTTACACTCTGTGATCAGTCTCTCTGTGAACATACAACTGTTCAACTCGACAAGAGAGGAGATAAGACAAACGGTGATCAAAGTAGAAAAGGAAAGAGGAGGGGAAAAAAGAGAAAAAACAACCTGCAAAGTTAACACAGGATGTATTGCAAATGTTTTAATGAGTCTACTCTTAATTAGTGCCACAGGAAATCGATGGTTACCCCAAATGCTTGTCATTAACAAACGAGCAGACAGCCAACCCGTGGGACCTGTGCTGAATAACTGTTTTTCTGTCACGCGCCGCAGTCGAGGACTAGCAATGTGGAAATGTGTGTGTGTGTGTGTGTGTGTGTGCACGTGCGTGTATCGTGTCCTTGTATGTGTGCACGCCTGCGCTCGTGTGTTAGGCGGTCTGTCGAGCAAAGCGCAGCGTTCGCGCTCGCAATGGCTGGAGGTGAGAAGAGAATAGTTAATGCATTTGAGATGTGGGGGAGGCGAAGATCTATAACGCAGTGTATTATGCCCTGACTCGCTGCCTCTTTTTCATCACTTCTTCTTCTTCAACCTTAAATTTATTTGTGCACGTCGATGAATTAAAAGCACGTCCTAATGCAATTCGTCCCCAAAAGAGTGAACGGTGGCTCTTTTTTTTTTTTTTTTTTTTGTCCACAGGCTACGGCAACTCAAGGTTTACTCAGCTCCCCTGAAAATCTATACTGAACATTCCTTCTTTGCTCGTTAGAGGGGGGAAAAGATCTCAAGATATCAGAAACATTTCACATTGTGTTTTTTTTCTTTATCTTTCCTTATAGCAATTACCTCTCCAGAAGTTAAGCAGGCGGGAACATGGCACCGCATACTAATACGATCCGCGACGTATAATAATCAACCTCAGAAAACAGAATTTTTTTTGTGTCCCACATCAAAGCTCTTAAGTGTGTAGAAAGCATCTTAACTTTTTTATTTTTTATTTTGGGGGATATTAAAACCGCAAAGAAAACGGCATTACTTTATAGGAGCGCTTTGAAGATGAAAGTTAACTGTCGCCTCATTCGACATTACAGTAGGTACTTTCATGCTAGGAGACGGCATAATTTATTTCCAACCGGATCTGTCGGCGTCAATTCTAGGACGGCCTCTGTTTGTGATGCTTCTGGACTCGCTGGCGCTTGATTGAAACACATGAGTTCTAAAAGGGGGGACAAGCCCTCTGACTTTGACGGATTTGCGGGCAATATTAGTCAGCGAGCATGTATCCCCCTAAGCTGTGGTGGAACTGATCGAGGTTGACCAAATAATCTGCCAATTCCCTCCCAAGAAATGCAGAGGCGACAAAAAAATGTCTAAGTCTCTCAAGCCCTCATCCCCGAGAGCTGGATCAGCAGTTGTGTCAAAAAACTCCATAAGAGCACAAGATGTGAACTTTAGAGGGGGAGGTGGTGGGAGGACTTGCGATGCCATGCTTTCCCTCTTAATTTATGCTTAATCGTGGCAATCGTTTACAGGATCAAAGAGCGAGCGCCGATGGTGTACGGCGGCATCGATTAAGGAATCACGAGCGAAATGTCACAGTATTGGTATCGTTACGGGACCTGAACTGCGCCGTTCCACTGTTCCCTTACACCTCTTATTTATGACTCAGGTAATGAGTCGGTATTTTAGAACGTTTTTTATGTTTGTTTGTTCGTCGGCCGTGTCGAAGGGCTGGCATCGAAAGTCCCAGCGCTCTCCCGTTCAGCTCACTTCATAAAGCTCCAGGCTTCCGAAGGTCCCATAAGTGCTGGAATAGATTGTGTCAGTTGTTTTTTTTTTTTTCCAGGCAATGTAGTCAATATGGTTTATGAAGTCGAGGTCTCCCCAGGTCATACGAGAGCAGGACATGAAAGGCGAGCGCTCGGCCTCCTCTTCACAAACAAGCTGTCCCCACTTCAAACGGGTGGCAAAGCTGCCCCACATTTTCTTCCCTTTTCACTTCCAATAGCCAACACCGCTAATGGCCGGCGGCTCTCTCTCCATCTCGCCTCTCCACCTGGCAGCGAGGACTCGCTCACAGCCATGGCCAAAGGTACTGTGAACCGTGACGGCACATGGCGCGGCATTAAGCCTCTAAACACAGCGTTCTCAACATCCACCTATAAATTATCGGGGGCCCATTTCCTTTCTTATCTCCTACTACTTTTCACAATAAGACTGCAGCTCCCCGACTCCCCTCAGATGAAAGCCGGATCCCTGTGCTGTGCCGGCGCCTGTGCCTGTGTACGCATGCACGTGGGGTGCGTGCGCGCGTATGTGCATGCAAATACAATTTATGTGTCGCTTTCTGCTCATTTGCCAGAGGAGCAAACAGGCACGCATACCTCCCTGCCTGCCTGCCACCCCAATCATCTCCACTCACCCCCACCCACCAACTTCTCCACTTCAACCCGGTACGTCAGCCTCTCCCTCCACCCCCACTGCGCCGCCAATTTGACTGGAACAGCGAGTGCAGGCCGGGCAGCCTTCCAGGAGCCTTTCTAAAGCAGCTGAATATTCATCTTCATTAGGGGCATCACCACCCCCGCTCCGTCCAGGGCCGGGTCCTTTTAACAAGGAGCAAGTGATCCAAATGGAAGAGGGGGTCAGGCTCCGAGGGGGTTGGTGGGAGGTGAAGATGAGTTTTTTTTCTTTCTTTTTTTTTTCTTCTAAGGATGAGTGGGCAGTCTGCCCTCATCAATGTGTTTTCAGCATTTTCTTGGTCCCCCTTTTTTTTTTTTTGACACAGGAGGAAGAAGACCCGGGAAAAGATGGCTGCCAATATTTTTGGACCCGGTGCCATTGAATGTTGTGAGACACTTGAACACCAACATCCAGAGCGGAACACGTAAACATCAAACGCTGACATTTAATTTTCAAGATATTTTATATGAATGGCAATTAAGTTATTCAAGTTGCATTCAAGTTGTGTACTGTCATAACATAAATTAAAGTCAGAATGGAATGAAAGGTAGATGACCATTATTCT
This sequence comes from Centroberyx gerrardi, assembly GCF_048128805.1. Taxonomy (NCBI): domain Eukaryota; kingdom Metazoa; phylum Chordata; class Actinopteri; order Beryciformes; family Berycidae; genus Centroberyx; species Centroberyx gerrardi. The sequence goes on from NC_135997.1 coordinate 33,906,487, forward strand.
TGTTTTTAACATAGACATTCATTTTATCATTATCATTTCGATAATACAACACACTTACAAACCCCTTAGCTTGATACTTCAGATATGGATATTCATGCCAAAAAGGCATAGCAGTGATTTGAATTTTTGTACAGTTGAATTCAAGTGATGCTCCATTATGTTACATCTATTGCATAGAAAACACATTCAATACCTGCACTACAGCAAGGGAGACCACTTTGTTTCCCCATAGATTTTGAACAATTAAATGGCAATGAATACCTCATAGACACATCCAGTGTAAAACCTTTTTTGGTGAGCATCCATTATCACAAAACAGTTTATTACCTTTTAGATAGTATAATTATTTCTGCATTGATTTTGGGCCAACTTTTAAATATCACTCCATATAGCATTTACAATACGTGAGAGAAGTTGGATTTTGCAAGCACCGAAGTAAGGCTCAGTTACTGTTACTGGGCTAGGAGGCAAAAAAAAAAAAAGAGAGAGAGAGCTTGGAAGTATAGGAGCAGAGTAGGTGTCTTAAGGGTACAGTAGATCTCCAGGCATCTCATGGACCTGCGGGCAAAGAGCTTCAAGAACAGAAGACAGCTTCATGCAACATTCCCCAACTCAAGGCTATTTCTTAGTTATTGCAGTATGTGTATAAATTGTACAGCTCCGTCAGACCGAATGAAGAACTTCTGCAAAACACAAGGCCTCAGACCCAAGACATTTTCTGCCAATTACATCATTTATTTCTCCCGTTTTTGAGTCTAGAAGGGATTGCCGCTTTTTTTTTTTTTTTTTGCTGCTATTCCCTGATGCCTGTCAGAATGCGCGTTGAGTCTCTGCCTAAACCCTTCCAGCAGAGTACTGAAATATACATTACAGCTTTGTTTATGATTTGTTTCACCTCTCTGGCAATTAGGCACATGATGTGTCTAGCCACAATATGTTTTATTGATACATCAGCCACTCTTGATTCCAGTCCCTGTTGGTGGATATGCAACACAATTACAAGCAAAATGTAAAAAGGGTTTGCACAATTGACTTACGGCAAATTATGTACATACAGTATGCTGTAAGTTATATAATTCAGAGCACTTTTTCTTGTGGGAGTAACCATCTGCAAATGCATAAGTCATGAGATGTATAGGAATATAAACTAGGTTAGAATGGCTGCAGGTGATCAAATAATCCTATATTGTCATGCAACTTTAAATAACTTGCCTGGAGTGAGAGTGTTTACCTGAATGTTTTGCAGACCTTTTGCAATGCTGGAATATTCATGCCTTTTACAATTACTCGCCTAAATAGATCAACAATTGTTGTGCCCAATTTTCTTCCAACGAAGACTTTGTCTCCTCAAAGGGAATTTTCTCCTCCTCGGTGAACAGCCTTTTCTATAAGAGTGTGATAGAAATTGTCTGTGACAACCGCCACTCAAACTGAGCGGGCCATAACGACAAGAGAGCCAAGAACAGGCTTAATACTATTTATAAATCTCCGAAATGGCAGGGTTTGCAGGAAAGTGTGAAGGAATAAGGGATGGAGGGTAGGGGGTGGTGTGTGGTTTTTTTCACCCCAAAGCTTCTTATGACCTTAGTGTTCCTGCAGTCTAAACATAGCCGCACTCCAAATACAATGGAGTCTTCCAATCCAGTGCATTCCATAAACAAGCATGCATTTTAATCACCGTCATGTTGGAATGTCACTGTTTGGTAATGTTTAATGGAAATAAACTGATAAAAGCACCTATTTCAAACCTTAATCACTCATAGTTTCGATAGTGTCCGCAACATCGCTATGTGGACAGAAAAGTTTGCCGTGTTTCCGCAAAGTACGTTCACTCATTTCCCAAATGAAACATTCCTAATCCCAAAAAATAGTTTTATCTCGCGCACCGTAATTTCAACTCTTGACTCTAAGGCTCCTACTTTTCCAAGTGCACAGCAAGTGTTCAGTCCTACAACATCCAGTTCTAAGAAGTCCCAAAGGATTAGCGAGATTATTGAATCACGGCTTTAGATAATACCATCAGTTACAGTTTACTTCTGAGAACAGATGCAAAAAGGGGCAATATGGCAATGTTGTGAATGTGCTAATGATAGCAGCAGCGCTTTCCTCCAAATAAGCAGATGCGGTGAAGTTTGAACAGCTGTCAAATGTGATGAGCGTGACACGAGAGCCGGCAGTAGAAATTGCGGGACTCGTCCTATGATATAGCGGCCTACACACACCAGCAGAACATACCAGATGACAAATCACACTATCTGTGGAACACCTGGCATTCCTCTTTGAGAGGGGATTCAGGGTTAAAAGAATCATAAACTCATCAAATGCAGTGTACTCTGAATGCAAAGCACATTTAAAGACCAAAGATGAACAAAGATTCTGACAGTAACAAAAGCAGCAAACGACTCTAGACGATTTCTCCTGCCCCTGTTAAAGCCATATTCCACTTAGTTTTAACACCAAGATCAGATGCAGCTGGATGAGTTTGTAGAGTTAGGATTTTTACTTCCCATTCATTTGAATGAGGCCACGAAAATAGACTGAAAACTGACATTTAACACGTTGGAGAACAGATTCAACAACAGATCCTGCTACTGTGATTTCCAACTGACTGTTGGTCCACGTTTTAGAACATTATTTCACCAAATAGCATTTTTATTGATAGAAGAGAACATGGCGGAAGGATACCATTTAGGAGAGATAGTTCCTGTTTGGGAGACCGGATCTACTTTTATTTTTAAATACTAATTTTAGTGTAAACCAAGAATAGAAATGAAAAATGACGACCGAACAATGACTGCTTTATTGTCTTAAAAGCATGATGTTGCTGAATCTGTTCACCAACGTGTTTCAGTCTATTTTCGTGGCCTCATTCAAATGAATGGGAAGTAAAAATCCTAATGCTACAAACTCGTCCAGCTGCATCTGATCTTGGTGATTAGTTTATATTCTGGTTTTCATGGCGGTCAAGTGCCAAATAACTTACATGTTAAAACTAAGTGGACTACTGCTTTAACTTGCTGTTATAAAACTGCAACTGACTAACATACTCCAGTAATACAAGAAATCAATAAGAACTCCAGTATATGATACAATCATATACTATTTCATCATCTTTCATTAGGTGTTCAGTTAATACTGTATTCAATACTGATTTTTGACAAAGCAGCAGAACCGTGTCTCAATGTCTTTTCTTTTTTTTTCAAAATAAAAGGCTCCCTGCCCACTTGCCATTTCGAAATGAACACCAAATGAAAGCCAATGAGCATATTGCTAATCGGTATTCTTAAATGTGCATACGTACAGCTGCTATTTTTAATTTTTTTCAGGTGCTTTGAATGCGATATGACCCGGAGTTCATCGGATGAGTGAATCACCTTCGCCTCACATTCCCCACTTGACAACCTGCCACCGCTGCCTCCATTACTGGATTCTGTTACAATCAAAAGATGAATGGACAGGGTGGATTTTGGTTCATGGGGATTAATTGTGTCTCATTTTCCTGCCTTACCTTAACAGATGAAACATTCAGGGCAGTAAACCTGGTGGTGATTCTTGTCAACGCGGGCGCAGACGGAAATTAATAGACGTTCAACAGGCCATACTTCCCCAGAGCAATTTGGGACTTGCAAGAAAAAGATATGCCTGTTCACCATTATAACACAGAAGCAATGTTTTGTCAAAAGTTTGGGGACACCTGATTGAATGTACTATATTTCTCATGATCTTAAAGCCATTTTGATCTAAAGGCTTCTGCTTAAATGCTTGAAATGTGTTTCTTAGACAAATATAAATAGTGAAGTTGATCCTATGTATGAATTTCTTTCCAAAGCCTTTGCCTTTCCATCAAGGCAAAGGGCGGCTACTTTAAAGAATCTAAAATATAAGATAGTTTGGATTTGTTTAACACTTTTTTGGTCACTGCATAATTTTGTTTGTGTTATTTAATAGTTTTGATGTCTTTACTGTTATTCTAAAATGTAGAAAATGATAAAAAATAAAGAAAAATGTGGTGTCCCCAAACTTTTGACAGGCAGTGTATATGCATCAGTAATGTAAACATGCATCCATCTCTGCAATAAAAATCCCTACAATGCAGCATAATCATGACTTCATGTCCATGATATAGCATTCTTGAAGCTTAAAAAGTAATTTCAAGATTCCAGTATGTCTGCACCATGTTCAGTGGCATTTGTTCTGGTGGTTTGATCAAGAAAAGAAAACAAAGTAGACTAGACACGCAGCACAGTAAATTGCATAAACCGGTTAAATATTATGTTGTTAATGAAAAATTAAGCTGCTGCAGAAATATTTAAAATGTATTTTCCCAAAAGTGTGCAGCACATAAACGATTCCCTCTACAGGCATAAGGCTTTAAAGACGGACTGAGATTTAAAAAAAGAAAGAAAAATATGGCACTCATTCAAAAAGCAGTCAATTTTCTCATAATTTATGATCACCAACCAACCACTGAAGTTTATATATTGTGTTTTGAAGATATCGCCTCTGAGAAACAGGGTGTGCTGCTGTGTCATGTGGTCTGGCATCATTTGAATTTGGCAAATTATCAATGAATGAATGCATTATCAATGGATGTCAAAATGTATTTCCAGACAAGAAAACAAGGAAACCCTTTAAATTACAGGCCAATAATGATGTAGCAGTGACTGGAAATAATCCAAGTAAAATAGATGTAAAAACTCTTTATAGCAGTAGAATGACTGGGAACTACTGAGTAACATACAAGTTTTGTACATAGTCAGTACTGGGATGTCCTTTCTAAAATATATAATGTATTGTATGTATTCTACATTATAAGCAAATGAAACCCTAATTAAAAATCATTAATTGTTTCTGCACAGGTGTGGTCACTTTCTGTAATGAATGGAAGATAAATCAATGCAGACAGTGTGTTTCTATCTATCTATCTATCTATCTATCTATCTATCTATCTATCTATCTATCTATCTATCTGTCAATCAATTATCTAATACAATTACTTGTAAAAGCAGCTTTTTTTTCCTGCATATTACTCAGTCATTACCAGTCATTCTAATGCTATGACTAGTTATTACATCTATTTTACTTGGGTATTATCTGGTTATTTCTGGTGAAGGATGCCATGCAGTGTCTCCTCTGTTCCCTGTCTACAGGCTGAACATCAGTGCGTGGAGCTCAGCTCACACAGAGGATCTCCTACCACTCACTCTTGCAGTGTTAAGGAATGTCAAGGAGCCTTTTGAGCCATTTTGAGTTTCCGGTGATGGATATTGGCAAACAGCTTGCCTCTGTGAGTAAGGATAACCTTCCATTTGATCAATCTTGCACCCGTCTCTAAGACTATACCCCCACCGATAAATCAATAGCCTAGCTGTGTTTGTCCTGGTGCTTTCCATTCTCCTCGAGCCCTTTCCATGTGCTCCTGTCCTGAAGTACCCTGCTTTCCCTTCTGCTGTTCTCTGCAGACTGTCTTTGATACCCACATCCCTTTGTTTTACCTTTACTTCTTACTTTTTAGCATAAGACGTGATCTAAAAAGGCGTTGCAAATTGCGTCGCCTTATAATTTGTCATCATACAGTATTTCCGAGTGTTTCACAGTGTTTGTCATCAAACAGTATTTCACACTTCGCTGTCTGTTTCGGTTAATTTTCCCGAGAACAAAGGCAACTTTCTGTGCGCGGCGCCAAGAGAGAGAACCCTATTTTGGAAAGTGAAAGCTACAAGATATGGAAAGCCAAACACTCAGGGCATTTGATTGAGAGTCGGGACAAGTGGCAATTTATCATCAAACAATGAAGTGAGGCGCTGAGAACAACAGGACTCAGGGAGTGAGCTTTAATATTTTTCCATTAAGATTATTCCAGCCCGGAGAAAAAAAGAGCATTTTTTTTTTTTTTTTTTTGCTTTTAATTTCATGTTAGAACAGAGTCATTATTTCGTAATACTCATAGGGACAAGTTTGTAGATGCCGCAATTAAATTTCCTGAACAAAACACTTTTGGCGCGGCGGTGCAATCCCTGCAGGATTACTGGTCCCCTTCGCTCCCTCCTAAGATTCAGTGGAAAGGGGGGTGTTTTCTAATGACTTCAAATAATCTCATGGAGTGCCAGCCACGTATACCAATTATTAATTAGAAACCGGAAATCCCACTGAGATCTCTTCTTGGTAACAGAAAAAAAGAATGAGGTAGTCCCATAGTTGCCAAGCTGTGAACCATTTCAAGTCTAGTGTGTACTGCCAATTCTCCATATAGGATGGTAGATAAATCACTATATCTTTACACAGATGATATGGCTGGGTATAGACAGAGCCACACATTTTCATTTTTTTTGTTTTTGAGGTTATACTTACACACTGACCTGCTCTTTAATTGGCTCATTTAGCCCAATTTGAAGACATTACTGTATCAGCTGTTTCTCTCTCTAGGCATTTGCATTTCAAGACTGGTGAGAAAGTATTTCAAATCCTCAAATGTCAGCCGTAAGTAGGTTGTTGATCAGGCTATATGACATGCTTCCGCAAAGGTCTTTCTTGTTTCAACACTTAAACAAATCCGAGCAGAGCCCGTTGACTGCTGTTTTTAATTTTAGAACGGTATCTCGGCGTTCCAAATGTCCGTTCGTGACCTTTGCACGACCCACGTTCTGTACAAACCAGATTTGATATATGTTCAAAATTGCAAAGAAATAATACACTGCAAAAAAATCTCCATCTTAACAAGTCATTCAGTCTAATATTGAGTCCTAAAATACGAATTTTCTTAAAATACGTGAAAAAATCTGCCAATGGTGTTAGATAATTTCACTTGTTTCCAATGCAAATCAACTTGTTTCAAGAATTTTGCAGAATCAAGTGTCATTTTCTTGATAGTAGTGCAGTGATCTGCCTTATTCTGACTTGTTTCATTATATTGACACACATTTCTAGAAAATTCCTGAAACAAGTGAAACTGCATTGGAAACAAGTGAAATTCTCTCATCCCATTTCTTTCACTTGTTTTAAGAAAATTAGGATCTTTGGACTCAATAATAGACTAAATGACTTGTTAAAATGGAGATTTTTACTCCCTTGAATTGACGTTTTGTTGGTCTTCAATTAGACACCCAAAATTCACTGGCTTTTCTTGTGTAAAATACTTCCAAAGGCATATAAATATAAGTTCTTTATGTTTCTTACAACAAAATTCTGATCTACTGTACAGTGGCTTTCAGTTAATGTCAGTTTCCACATTACAAATAAGCACCTTGCCGCTTTCCACTTTATCATTTTTTATCTTTTTGTCAGCAAAGACAGTCATGAGACCCTTCCGACGTCTGTGGCCCGAAGACAAATGGCGAAGCTCATCTCTCATCCTCGTTAACCAAGTGGCTAGTGTTCTTAATGAGCACTATTAAAGGTAAAGTGTCATTACCGCAGCACTCTGTCTATTCATTACAACCATCAATGTCTATTGATGTCTGTGTCTCCATCTAATCATAGGACTCGTCCGCGAACACTTGTCTTCATATATAACCTCCTTCTCGCATTAGACCGGATTAATGTCAAATTGCTTTCTTTTTAACGCATTCAAGTTGTGCTATTGTATCCCGGCCGCTCATAAAGTATCACAACGGCCAGAGAGAGACAGAGAGAGACAGACAAAGACAGAGAGAGAGAGACAGCTGAATAGAGCTGATTCACATGAAGCGTTACGCAACGGTTCCCATTATGCTGTAGAAGATGCGGGAGAGTAAATGCAGTGCTAATACACAGCTTCTGATGCAATTTTCCTTTCGGTGGGCACTTTTTTGATTTAGTGAAACCAACTCATCTTTAATCAGTAATAATCCGCAACTCTTTCATATAAATAAATGTCCGTTTTGCTGCTCTCTTCAGTTGGAAAACTGAAGAGAGAAACACTCTTCATGGAAACTTTTACATTTGCTGTTCTAAACACCTATGAGGGGGTTTATCTTTCCTCTGCTGCATAGGAGGTGATATGTTTTGCATTTCTGGCCACAGCAACAGTTTGTTTGAAATAAATATAAGAAGGTTGAAGAAATATAAGAAGCCGCAGTCTATACTGAGTGTCTTTGTGGGCCTGAGCAAGTTGGTTTAGGAGGATGTAACTTAATGTAACTTTATGTAATGGTTTTAACCCATTTATGGTTTAATCAACCTCCCAAGTCAGTCTCAAATCTTGAGGCACAAGTCTCAAGTCAAGTCCCAAGTCTAAATGTAGATTACCAAGTCAAGTCCAAGTCAAGTCCATGTCATTAATGTCAACTCTCAAGTCTAAATGTAGAACAGCAAGTCAAGTCAGAACAAATCAAGAGTCCAGTATCAATTTAATATCTTAAAGAAAACTAAATATCTAGGACTTTTCAATGCAATATGGTTTTAAAAGGATAAAAACTTGGTAAGAGCATCATGAGTTTGATTTCTATAATCAGTTTCAACTTCAATAAATTCAATCATTCCATACAAATTCAGAAAACAGAATTTAAATTCAGTCGTCCGCTGGAACAAATCTCATCACTTTCAATCTAAGTCATTTACACAAACACAAGATCTCAAGTCAAGACTTTAGAAACCTTTTCAAGTCATCAAAGTACAAGTCAGAGTCAAGTCCCAAGTCACCAGAACCCAAGTCAAGTCAAGTCTCAAGTCTTCTCTTCATGCATCAAGTCAAGACTCAAGCAATTAAAACTGTGACTTCAGTCTGACTCGAGTCCAAGTCATGTGACTCGAGTCCCCACCTCTGATGAATGGTGCTATATGAATAAATACACTTTAAACTTTTAAACTTTATTATTATAGTATGTTGGACCAGTGTCTATATTGACTACAAAACGCCAAAGCAATGACCACTTAAGAAGTGTGAAGTGTCTTAATATGTTTTTGGGGGTCACTGGGGTCATATGTCAGGTTGGGACTTCTTGTCACACATGTTTCAGTATTAAACAAGTCTGATCCTCTTTACTGATGGTCTGGACTCTAGTCGCTGCAGTACTTCACCCTCGGATCCTCCTTTTCCCCTCCGTCTCCTCAGCCTCCCATTACATGCATTCCCTAATGAAGCAGAATGGAATTACTGTTTGTCATATCAGTGGGGGTCTGAGGACGGTCCTGCATAATTGGGAAGTAAGTGGAATAGATATGTGAATGTGAATAAATAAGCCCAATGTAATTAATGAGGACCAATGATTAGACCAGTGATAATTAAATCTGCCGTGTTTTTCAATTTGCATGATTAAGATGTTAGTTAACGTTACGTTGTACCCGCACGTTACAGGTTGTTCATTCTCAAAATGTCAACATATCAGAATTCTCAACACTGCACTTAATTATCTGCAGGAGCTTTAAAACTATCAGCTAAATCAATTAACTTTAATCTGCAAGCAATTACAGTGTGACTTTTAGGAATGCTAATGCGCCGCAAGTTGTACTTATAGCTCGGCTCGCTCCAACACAGATGTCACCCAAAATTTTTTAAAATGTGGGAAATGTACATTGCATATCATCTGAACAGGAGCAGTGAGTGTTTTTGTCTCACAGTTTTACTCAACTGGATTTTAAGTTTGATTCCATCCTGCGTTTTTTACGATTCGCACAAGGTCAAGAGTGATTTGCATATTGTGACATTTTAAACGATTCCGAGTAGCTCAATAAGGATTTTTTAAAAAGCTGCCTGGAAATCAGCCGCCGCAGTTTTTTGAAGGAGCAGAATTGAAGGAACCAGCCCGGGTGCTCAATTGTGCTGTTAATATTATACTGTCAAATTGAGAGGGCAGCTCTTGACAATGAAGAACAATGACTATTTCCAAGCGTTTCATGTTCACCAGGCACATGCCTATTGAGGAGAGCACTTTAACTGCTATGCTATTGAATGTTTTATTGACCAAGACATGGAGACAAGGTGAAGAGGAGGAAGAAGCAGAAGAAGAAGAAGAGGAAGGAGAAGAAACATTGTTCGGTTTAGACATGAAAACAGCTTCCTCTCCACCGACAAAGATCTCTCCCCCCTGACACACACACACACACACACACACACGCTTCCATCTCACACACGAACCTAACGGCGCCAAAAAGAAAGAACCTGAAGAAGAGAGACAGTCTTTAGAGACAGAAACAACCCATTAGAGATCTTACAACAATCAAGAATTAGTAGGAACAGATAAGTGTCTATAGCAAGTTTGACTTAAGGCCACATTTAAGTCTAAGACTAGGTCTATCTTTATGCAACTGGCCCGCCTGGGAAAACCTGGGTGGGGGAAGTGAATGGGTATATAAAGATTTTTTTAACAATAAAACAGTAAATAAATAGGATATATTGCACATTATCAGTCTGTGTGTGTCTGCGAAGCTGTGTGTTGATGTTGGGATGTTTTGGGGCGTTTTCCATATGGGTGTGGCCAGCAGTGAGCTGGTTGTGGCTATCAAGGTGAGGCCAGCGGCTACAGAGCAGTCAAGTCATAGCAACAACAACAATGGAGGACAAAGCGGGAAGAAACAAAAGCACAGAGACGTGCGGCAGACAGGACCCGCTCGCCGTCTGCTTCCTGTGGAGGCTTTGCAGATGCCGGTTCCCTCAGCCTCAGGCTGTATGCCGTTTCAAGGTAGACAGTTCATCAAGATGACTGACAGGTGCTGGGGCGGGAACTTGACCAACTGAGGGGGAGGAGGCGGGACTAATGATACACTACACACCTCAAGGAGAAAAGTTGTAGCTTTAACTCTGTGAATTACTGCAAATGTGCCTTTGAGCTTGACACTTCAGACCGGGTTGCAACGAAACCAAAGCCCCTTAATTTTAGCCCTGAAATGTCCTTAATTTCTCATTACATAAACATTAATTATCCATTAAAAAGAACATAGCTTTTAAAAAGTAAGGTTTGTATCATGGGTTTATAAGGGATTTATTCATGGGTTGGTTCATGGAGAAACTAGACAATTAATGAGTTATTAATGGAAAGTTCCTATCTCCCTGAATTTTGCATTAAATGAGAAAGTAAGCTGTCAAACATTAAGGGGGTGTTTAACGTGGCTTTGATGGGGTCTCCTCCATTAATAACTCCCTGAACTAATTTTAAGGGGATTTTGCATGAATTAAGGGCTGAATTCATGCAAATGTAGGGTATTTTAAGGGATTACTGGTTCATAGAGTTAGTTACTGCCAACAAGACAGCGGTTGTACTGGGAAAAACCTACAGTATGTGTGAATATCCAAGTAAGCGAGTGTGGGCGTATGGTATAAAACAGAGCGATCAGTGAGCTTACCTTGGACAAATAAACACTGAAAAAAAAAATAAAAGAAAAAATCAAACCCAACAAAACATCTTTGTATAATAGCGGTCTAGCGGTGGTGACACGGTGTTGTACGGCATTTCGGGCGGGGAAAGACTGTGGCACGCACTGCAACAGCTCCGTGATTAATACCACTGACAAAGCAGTAACTAATGATCGATTGAGGATGCCTGGGCTCTAAAGACCATTTCCCCTTCACTTACTTTGCCTTTTTCAAAGCCATCTGATATTTTGATCACCGGCAAGGGCCATGTCAGTGGAATTAATCACTGATTTCGAGCTGGAACCCGCTCATTTGCACAAAACTCCACTCAAGGAAGGAGCTGTTGACTGATTAGTTGGTTTCGGATTCACCTGATGTCAGTGGAGTTTCGCCGTACCTTTGAGTGCCATGAATAGTATCCATGCCAACACGCTTTATAATGGGATGTAGTCTTGTTATATTCATATTCTATTATATTAAACGTGATTCAAGGCGTATGCTTTGGAGTTTGTCACTTTTAGTGTGTTGGATTAGGTTGTGTGTGTGTGTGTGTGTGTGTGTGTGTGTGAGAGAGAGAGAGAGAGAGAGATTTAGACTAGACTTGTACTTGAAATAGCAGATTGCGAAATTAAGAAACTGAGAAATTCTTTACATTTGCCAGATTATTTACTTTATGATTCACTGTAACCGACTACATTCAAGCATGTGAAACCCACATCCACACAGGCCCCCAACAGTTCATTTTCACACACTTAACCCAGTCTGCGCATTGAATACCCCTCCACTTAAAATCACAGCATTCATCAATGAAATCTTCACTCACAACTGAGTAAAGTCGCATGGCTCAACATTTACAGCCTAATGTATTATGCAGCAGAAGCTTTTAAAAAAGATGATTGGAGAATTCCCCTCTGAAATGCAGCTGCAACATCAAAGCGCGAGTGGGAGGAAAATTAAATGGTACAGAAATAAATAATGGTAGACTTGATGTCTTTGCTAATTGGGATCTGTGGCACTCGGGTCAAAGGCCTCCGCTAGCAAAGCTTAGGAGAAACAACACTGTGCTCCTCAGCGGTAAGGTAGAGGCAAACTAACTCATTTGTATGTACTATTAAAGCAAAATTAAGCAGACAAAGTATAGAATGTATAGACAAATTCTGAAGATAAGCGCAGGGAGGTGCGGCTCATACCGGACCGTGGCATTATCATAAGAGCAGAGGAAGCCAAGGCAGTGTTTAATACTCGGTGGGCCGCATTGATTTTTCATAAGGAGGTTCTCACAATTGAAAAAACAGCCGTGTGTGTGTGTGTGTGCGCTGGAGCATATATTGAACTTGACCATCCTCTCCTGCTGCACTAATAAAGGCCGGTCCCTCCAGGCTGGCCCCGGCCCCGGCTGCCTGCTGACTGACTGGCTGCCTGGCTGCCTGGCTGCCTGGCTGTGTTGTGGTGCTGCCGAGGAGCCGCGCAAACACTAGAGGGCTCTCTCCATGGACGGCATGGGCCCCCCACACACACTGCTGCACACTGCAAGGACACACACACACACACACATGCGTTCACTCGCTCTCTCATACATGCATGCAAACACATTCTATCTCTAGGTGTAGCTCACTATCCCCCCTCTCTTACACATACACATACACATACACACAGACATATACACATGCACATACACATACACATACACAGACACATACACATACACACAGACACATACACACATGCTTACAAACTCATTCTCTTTCTTTTTTTTGTATTTTATTTCTTTTTAATATAAAATAATTCTCTTTTTCCTGAATATATATATATATATATATATATATATGTATGTATATATATACTGGGTACTCTTTTTACACAGATGCACATGAGCACACACACACACACACACACAAGCACTTGAATGCACACACATTCACTCCCTCACACGTGCACACACACTCATTCTCTTTCTATATATATAGCTCAATCCCTCTCTCTCTCTCTCTCTCTCGCTCTCTCTCTCTCCCCCTCTCTCTGTCACACACGCGCACCCACATTCAACAATGCATTGCCCGCGATGATGAGCTTGACCTTTCTCTCAGTAACTGTCCGCAATAATTAGAAGACCTGCGAAACACTTTGCCTGTTCCCTTTCTTTTCATACATTGCCTATAAATAAACTCACGTGTGGGCTCCAAAGTGATTTTAGCTGTTATGACTCATAATTTAACCTCATGTAAGATCAAATAAAACAAAATACAAATAAAACCAAAAATCACGGAATAGCGAATAGAAGTAAGAAAATCCACTAAAACCCGAGCAGCTGGATGGAATAGAATAGTTCAGCTCTTTCCACTGTGCAAACAGGGGCCGCGGCACGTCCATCTATTCATGCCTCGCCTCAACGCTATCAGATGACAGTGTAAACGAGCAGGCTCGGCTCGGTTTCATTGATAGCCTGGCCTACTTCATTTCACTAATAACGCGGAGAGGTGAGGGCCAACTCACGCGCCGTACGTTGCCTTAACAGAGAGGGGGAGTTGGCATCTAGAGTAAAAAATAAAAATAAAAAAAAAAGAAGCAGAATATAATCTCCTTTCGCACACCTATGCAATATCTACAAGTCTAGCCGACAATTTGGAAGCGATAACCTTTGCGCGTCCGTTCTTCCCCCGGCAAAGCGGCATGCATTCATTTGTGCGCCTGTTGACCCGGCTCCTCATCAACCCAATGAGCGCCGCGGAGGGGAGGCTCTCTTCGCCGCCGCGCATCTCTCCTCCATCTCCTCCTCACTTTTCCAGTCGGCCAGCAAGCCTGTCGGAGCTCCAACTATAACCCCCCCTCCCCCCCCCCGCAACACTGTCACTTCCCTCGGCTTGACAAACTGCAGAAAGGGATTGCTACTCGCTCGCACCTCCGCGTTCTTTCTTTTTTTGCCGTTTGCCTCGAATGAAACGCGGTGGACTTTGTGCGTATTTTTGAAAAAAAAAAAAAAAAAGGTGAAATGGTGCAGCAGCGGGGAAGGATGCAAGACTCAGGAGTAAGTATAGCTCGCCACCGTGATGTATGAACCTAACAGGTACTACATGGTTGTTTAGTAGGGGGGGGGTAGGGGGGGGTTGAATAGGGCTTTTTTTCCTCCGTCGCCCCGGCTGTATTTTTCACGGCACCGCCGATAGGAGCGAGATGACACTGAGCGACACGGCAAGTACTACAGAAAGGTCTGCAACTTAGGCTACCTGCTTTATTCACATTTCACCGGCCTCTGCTGCGGCTCAAGTCGCGCATAGGCAGCCTGTGTGTGTGTGGCTTATTTCCCCCCATAAATTAGTGTGTTTACGCGTTCTGGCGGCACGCTCGATGGATTGAGACGGACCGAGGGGAAGCGACGTCTCCCCCGAAGGTAAAACTTCAGAGAGAGAGAGAGGGCGAAATTGGGCAATCGCGGTATCTGCTGCAGACTATCGAATCTATTACAAAGGCAAAACAGGCAAGTAGCAGCTTCAACTTTATGGGTGCATTCCCCTTTTTTATTTTTTCTAACCACGTTATGAAAAAAAATGAAAAATGAATGGGTGGTGATGTATTTGGACGCGTTCTGCACCCTGGACAGCTCCTCTTCCAGCGCCCGGTGCTCTGCTCTCGGCTGCGCCTGTCTGGACCGGCTGCTTTCTGGCGGGGAGCTGTCCTTCCCCCCGTGGTGCTGAAACCGCCTGCTTAGTCACGCACCCTAATGACTTGATAGCGGCGCTAAACACTAAATAGACACAGAAACCTCATTTCATTTCGGCGACTTATCATTTGATTTTGATACCGGCTAAAACCGCATCTTTCTAGATGATGATTTTTTTTTCTCTCTCTCTTGGTAATAAAACCGGTCACGCATCTTTCGGTTTCCATTCCAGTCGGTAGTCTAGTTGGAGAATGTCACGTTTTATTCTGTATTTTGTGATATTGCCATTGGCTTGAGGTGGAACCGATGATAGCTTATTGTCCTTGGGCTTGCATTGCAGGACCCGTGTATTAGACCATATAGCGTGTGATCACAGTGATATACAGTGTGTAGGCGAGGGGAAAAGTTACCAAAACTACCGCAGACACTGTGCTGGAAGTAAAGCCTGTCAGTGCTGTGGTATGTCCACCTACATGCGTTTTAGCCGACGACAACTCAAAGCCAAACCTTTGTGTTGGTGCTTTCCCCCTGTAACTTTGCCTTTTTTTTGTTTGTGCGCATCAGTGTGTTTTACGGTGAAATGACTGAGCTGGTGAAATGGATGGTAAGCTGCAACTGTTGTCCATTGAAGGGCACATTTTTTTTACCTCCTACCTCTTATTTAGCATTTAAATTTGCATTTGATGAGGATTTTTTGGGTTTAATTACATACCTGTCTATGTAGAAACACTTTATGAATGTATTTATCAGAGAAAAAATACAAAAAACAGTAGTTCAAATGTGATATTAGAATGGATTCAATGTTAAAATGTGACACTAAATTCTTGAATTTCTATTATATCAATGAGTTGCAGCTGCTGACATTGTAGAGCCTACCTGCAACCACTCTATCTAAAGCTCACATTATTGAGGCATACATACACTGAGGTCAATGGCTAGGGAATTTTGCTGGAAAACATTGCTTTTATATTGTCGCTACATTTGACTCAAACCGTAATATGAAAACATGCATCATAAGCAACATGTAATTGCTCAAAATCTTTCCAGGATAATCCCTAGAACAACAGATTAAAGCAAGGCAATCTGATTGTTGTAGGCTGCACAGCCTCAGAGTGCAGGCATCCCCATTTGTTTTGCAGTTGTAGCAGTGTAATATGAAAACAAGATTGGGAATAAAGGGTCATGGCTGCTGCAGATGGATCATGGGGAAGTGACATCTTGCTTTATTAACCTAAAATGAGAATTTCTCTTTTTTTTTTTATCTTATCTTATGGTTTGGCTTAATAACACACTGATCTCCCCTCTATTGTTCATTTGTCTCGTCTGATTTTGCCCCAACGTTGACTACTTTCTTACCTCCACCTCCCTCCCCCCCCCCCTCCACCTCCTGACAACTCCTCACCAAGCCCGAAACGCAACTAACAAACTGTGATTGCTCCCTCCCCCCCAGGTCTCCCCCTCGGAATAACGCCAAATGGATGCCGCGCCGAGCTCCTCACCTCCCTCACCATCCGCTATGGAGGCATGCCAAGCCATGCGAGTGACCTTTATCGCACCATGAACGCGAGCTCCGCCGCTCAAAGAGGACACAAGTAACCTTTTCTTGTTATCTAAGAAGGAGCTGTTGATCTGAAGAGAGGGAGACAAGAGAGAGAAGGAGAGAAGAGAGAAGAGTCGGGTAAAATAAAAAAAATAAAAAAAAAGCAAACAAACAAACAAAACGCAATACGACAGGATGCCAAAACGGTCTGAGGAGATGCTCGTGGATCTGTGGACTTCCTTGCTGCTGGTGTGGATTACTTGCGTTCCCTACACATCTATGACTCCCATCATAAGCCAGGCCAAAAGCGTACAAACCGGCGGGTCGGCGGCGGTGGCGAGCGGTCTTGGCGAAGGACAAAGATTGCTGAGCCGAGCCAAGAGAGGATGGGTTTGGAATCAAATGTTTGTGCTGGAAGAATTCTCTGGACCCGATCCAATTCTGGTTGGCAGGGTGAGTGCTGTGATTGTCAGCTTTATATTAAGCTCGCTTATCGTGTGGAAACATTAATTCGGCCATTTGAATGCTCCCTCCATTTTTTTTTTTTTTTTTTTTCTGCTTTCCCAAATGGGCAGTGGGAGGGTTTTTCGGGTTTGTCAAGGGGAAGGAGAGATACGGGGGAGAGAGAGTGAGAAAGAGAGAGAGAGAGGGGGGGATCATGAAATGCTTTTGGAAATAATTAAACTTGCACCAAATAATGGTGGCAGTATTTTTTTGCTGTGGTAGATGCCCTTGACATCTGAAATACTGTGTAGCAAGCCAATCCAGAAGAAAAAATACAGAATGTTGTGTTACTTCTCACTGCAATTACCAACAGATTCAAAACACAGTTGCATGGGAGTCGCTGTCTGTTTATTTTCCTCTAATTCCCATTTGTTGGAGCTGCTCACTTACACCCATCGCTTCCAGTAAAGGCATAAGGATCTATTTGCTTCCCAAGTATTTTGGATTTAGAGAGTTGTTTTTTTGTTTTTTCCTCTTATTTTATTTTTAGGTTCTTTGTGTGTTTTTTTTGTCCATGGCCGGGTGTATCATGAACAGACCTGCGGGCTAATCCCGCGGCTGAGGGCCACCTGCTCCCTGGCCCTGGCCTGGGTGGGAGTGGAAGCAGGTTTCGGTGGAGGAGGGAGGGAGAGAGGGAGAGAGGGAGAGGGGGAGGGAGGGAAGGCTGCTGCTGCCTGGCTGCCTGGCTGGCCGGGCCCTGGCCAAAGCAGCTTGTTCACAGCTCATTGCTGGGACTCACCTGGGGAGAGTCAGCCTGGCAGCCACGTTGCACCCCCCCCCCCCCCCGCCTCCCCAACCCCCCTCTCCCCCCCTCCCTTCCACTGACTACCAACCCAGCCGCTCTGGCACGGCCGCGGGACGCAGGCCACCGAGCATAATATTTGATCTCGCTCGGTAATCGCTTTCGCAAACATTGTATCGCCACCTATTATTTGATAATTGCCGGGAATGCCTTTTCTTGTTTATGGCGCGTTCACATGCTTGCTACCTTTCCTGTTTGAGAGCGGTGGTCATATGACATAGTAGCATTTCTGAGCATCGATGTACGTGAACAAGGAAGTAAAAACACTTTTTGTTGCGACCGGACTCAACGCTCTCTCTCAGCTTCCCTTTCCTCTTGTCCCCCCCCCCCCCCCCCCCCCCCCCCCGCCTCCTTGTCATATGGCCGCATCAATTAAACATCCCGCCACCTTGCGGGATTTGCACCTGTGTTTTCTAAATACCGTACGAACACAAAAATGCTGTTAAGTGAGGCATTAATATTTCAGGCGAGTCAATTAGCCTCTGCTGGATCCGACGACGGCGCTCGTCGGCATGCTGAAACAAACACAAACACACACACACACACACACACACACACATACACACGAAGGCTGGGAATGCCTCGCTGTGTGCTTTTGCCGCGAGTGTGAAATGTGCTGCGGATTGCCTATGGAGCGGTTGGGATAGGTGGCATTGTTTCTAGTTTCTATGCTCAGTCGTTCTCTGAAGGCCTTAGCGAACGCCACTTGATTGTCGCATAGGTTAGTCAAAGGAGTAAGCATCTTCTTGGTTGAAGGACAGTGCAAGGATTGGGGAGGGGATGGGGGGATGGAGGGGGGTGAAGAGGAATGTGGCGTGCCTTGGAGAGAGGCGATGATGATGGGTTGCATTCGCTACAAGGTTAAGTGCTCATGAGTATGCCTGGCAGAGCTAAGATAAGTCCTAAGTTAAACCAAGATGGCACAGCATTGGTTTAAGACTATCAATCTCTCTCTCTCTCTCTCTCTGTCCCTCTCTGTCTCCTTCTCTTACCCTTTCTCTCTATTTCTCACGCTTAATTAAAAAATGAATCAAATGGGAGTGGGAGGTGTGATTCAAATGGGTCATGCAGCTCTCTCTGTGCATTTTTTTTTTTCTCCCGGTCTCCTCTGTGTGTGTGTGTGTGTGTGTGTGTGTGTGAGAGAGCGCCTGTGTCTGTGGTTGTGGGCCGATTATCAAGGAACCCCAGGCCAAGATTGGACTCCTTCCATCCCATGGTTTTTATTGCTCGGTACTCTGAGGTTTAATTATACGTGCATCCCCCTGTCTTGTCTGTGACTGAGCTTCTCTCTCACCACACCGACATTGAAAAGGGGAGAGAGAGAGAGAGAGAGAGAGAGAGCGCCATCGATCTCTAACGGTGTGTCATTCCCTGTGTTCTCTCTCAGCAGAGACTATTAGCATAAACGCAGGAAAGCGGGAGGGTGTGTGTGTATGCGTGCACGTGTGTGTGCGTGCGTGCACGTGTGTGTGGGGCGGAAGAGCGAGAAGGACGGCCACAAGGCGTGACAGCACCCTTCCTTCCGCTATTCCTTCGCCGCGCGCCGTCGTCTTGACATTGTGATTCACCGAGCGCCGCAGTTCGTCAGCCCCCATCAGTCCCGTCGGCGGTTCGGGGGGGGTGGGGGGGGGGTGGGGGAGGCAGACACGCAGTACCTGTTAAAGTGAAGCAAGGGAGACAGCTGTGAAAGCTTGTTGCGCGGCTGTAGCTTAAAAACGTACACGGTGTTGGGAAGGGATTTTCGGATTACTCATCATGAGCCGGGGAAAGGGTTCAGAAATAACCCATCATTAAGAACAGTAATAGGCGAGCGGACTGCGAAGGTAGATAGGCTTGAACATATTGCTCGCGCGGAGGACTCGCTTTTTTTTCTTTTTTTTTTTTTTTTGGCGCTCATTGTTGACATTGAGTGGGAGATACCACTTCACCGAGTAAAGACTCTCTCTCCGACCCGGGGATGGCAAGCAGAGGATAATTTTAGGCAAAGCAGCTCTTGATTTAACTCCAGCACACCAGCTCAATAGTGAAAACAGAAGGTTTTCAAAAAGAAGGAAAGGACTGGAGTGCTTGAGATGGGAGTAATTGCGTTGGAGACGGTTCCGCCGTCCGTCTGGATAGAGTCGCTTTGTGTGAGGCCTTCTTTTAAAGGTGCACTGCAAAAAATGGCAAGCTGTCAAGTGTATTTAAAGGTCCCATATGGTGTAAAACAGGATTCCCCTTGCCTCTGTGATGATAAAGGAGTTGGATGGTCTATCTAAACATGGTGAAAGTATCAAAACGCACGGTCGCCAACTAAATCCACACAATCCATATTAGAAAAGCGAGCCTCTAAACGAGCCGTTTGGACTTGCGTAACTTTGTGGCGTCACAAAGGTTCGCTCATTATCATTTTTGTAAGAAATAATAGACTAAAAAAGTGTTTTTTTCAAAGCGGTTGAGCGGAGAGTTTTCCCTACCTGTAGCTGCCGGGCCGCGGCGTCTCACGTTTCACTCTTGAAACGGTTAGCCAATCAGAACAGAGGGGTCGTTAATATTAATGAGCCTTAAAGACACAGCGACAGAAACGGCCTGTTCTTGGTAAGGCTCAGAGAGATGCTGGAAAATGAACGTGGAAAAATAGATTGAGAGTGTTTTTGGTTCATGACACCACACACACAGCTTTGAATGGACCTCAAGACAGAAAATAAAACTCTGGAAAGTGGAGAATATGGGACCTTTAATCTTGTTTCCAGACCTATCCAGCTTATTTTGTGATGTTTTTAGTCAAATTATCTCACTGCACTGACTAGATAATCTTGCTGGTTTCAATAATGCCAATATGGCTTCTTTCAAGAAATTATCATAAAACAATGAAGAAAATCATTAAACAAGAAATCTTCTCCAAGACAATTTCACTTTTACCAAGCAAATGTCCTGAAAAAAGTTACATTCTCCTGAAAAAAAGTGAAATTTGTTGATGATTTCAGAAAAAAAATCCTAAAATAAGCTTGATAAGTCTGGATACAAGATATAATAACTGAACAAATCTGTCTGTTTTTGCAGAGACACCTTCCATAGCGTTATCCATGTTCTCCCACCATTCACTCCAAGCCGTTTCAATAATTCAAAGTTACAAAGACCCATTTGCATCAGGCCATTAAAGGAGAAAAAACACATCGCCTTGGAAAAGAAGAAGATAAACAGCGAACAAATTGCTTCGTTTGCAGCAAAAGGAAATCAGAGTGTGTTTACTTTGTAGTATGAGGCAGATTGATGGCGGTGTGTGTGTGTTACAGTGTACAGTAGCATCTCGCAGCCTCACACACAACTTTTCTAGGTTGCTTTACTTCCCCGCCATCACTTAGCACACCATGCGCAAGGATTGATGACGACGGAGCCCAGTCAACTGCATTGTAGTGCAGATGTGCTAAATTGACTGATCCCTCGTCTCATTGCCCAATACTTTTATCTGCCACAGCATTGTGTGTGTTTCCCGCACAAAGAGAATTGATAATCATCCATTAATATTCATCAATTCAGACGGAACTACAAGATTGCAGGGACTGACAGTAATACAGAGGGGGAAGGAAGGCTTTGATTATTTTTTCAGCGAAGAAAAATGGATGTGTCCATAAAAATATCTTTATGTGTGCGTGTGTGTGTGTGTGCTGGGGGAAGAAAATACAAGCGTCATTTCTTCCAAACAAGCTGTTAAACAGGATTCCCAGCAAGGGCCAGAGTAGTGTGAGGCTGGTAGTGTGAGTCCACAGGGTGCTCTGCCAGATGCAGAGGTGATATTCTGAAATAGAAGAAGAAGAGTCTGTTTCATGAGTCTGACCAAAAGAAATCAGAGGTGGATTCAAGTGAAATCGATAAGAGATCGCAGCTGTTACCTGGATTCATTGGGCCAGTCTGTTTCATGGGAAAAAAAGCAGGTGTTCCTATTGAACTCCTTTTATAATAAAGGGGAATTTGCATACTTGCATGGCTCCACGTGATACATAAGATCCATTTTCTTCTTTCAAACTGTATGCCTTGACCTGGGAATGAAATCTTGGTAACACTTTAGATTAGGGAACACATATTAACTATTAACTATGGGTTTTCCCTCAATAGTTTCATAATTTCTCTCAATAGTATGTTATACTCGCACCTTATAAGCCCAAACTGAGCAAAGCAGACTAAGAGCCTTCCTTACTGACTGATATAAACACTAATTAGGAGGGAAGACCCACAGTTAATCTGAATACAATAATGCTAATAAGTGGTTTGTAATGACTAAGAATGAACCAATACACTACTATTATGCATGTTAATAAGCATCTTATTAATAGTTAATGTGTTGTTCTCTAATCTATTACCGAAGTCTTTACCTGGCACGGCTTAGGAATTCAGTTCAGACCTGTTTGTTGCTTTGGTTTCTGCACAAGATGGGAGACATCGGTCTATAAATACTGATGCAAGCCACTTCTGCTCAGGTGGATTGCCTCTCTCTCTCTCTCTCTCTCTCTCTCTCTCTCTCTCTCTCTCTGTGTGTGTGTGTGTGTGATGGGGGGTGATTATTGGAGAGAGCGACTCTTGAGCCCCCCTCGGCGTAAGCTCGCCCCCGGGGGGGGGGCCGACAGGGTGTGGCGCGATGACATTGTTAAAAAAAAATCTCTTTCTCCGCGCGTTCGACTCCGGCGAGGCGAAGAAGCTAAGACGCCGATTGAGCCGTCTCGGATGCAGCTCGCCTCCCTCTCCTCTCGCCACGGGCCTTTCCTGTTGCTGCTTGTTTTAAAACAGATCAAAGGTTCATCCGCTGATCCGCCCCCCCCCACCCCCACCCCCCTCCTCTTCTAACTGAGTCGTGCCGATGTGAGGCCTCCGATCGGTGAGGATCTCCCCCCCCGCCTTCATCTGCATTTTGCTCCGGTTTTCTCGCTTTGACCCAACCCCCCGTCCAACGATTTTTCCAAGTGGATATCGGGCCTCTGCCGGTGATTGATGGATAAGGAGTGGGAGTTAACGAGGGTATTAGCCGAATTATCAGCGGTGATTGATAGCCGCGATGAGACGTAAATTATAAGCATCAGCCGGGGTGTAATAAGTCTCGAAATATATAGCCCCGAATTGCATACGATTCGGGTTTTTGCGAGAGGGGCCCCGGAATCGGAAGCTTTCGTTCATTTCCAGGAGGAGGGGGAGGGGGGGGGGGGAAGGAAGCCCGTCGATGGAAGTTTGTTAGACTTTTTCATCTCATCCCCCACTTCTGCTTTCTCACACCCACAACGCCTCCCGGCCTATCGCTCTCTTATCTCTCTTTAGGCACTAGCTGCCACAAAGATCCGTATTGAGCTGCGGCCCCTCTGTCTTTCGCTCTTTAGATCTCCATTGTTTCCCTCTCTCTCTTGTGTAATTTAGAACAGCATCCTTCTGTCCTCCACCTCTCTACTCCTCTGTCTCTCTCTTCTCTCTCTCCCTCCCCCCCTCCAGGCTTACCTTCCACTGTGGGCGTACAGTATATCACTAATGCCGGCAGGGCCGTTATATCAATGGACCATGGTCACAGTCTCTCTCTTCCTTTCCAATCTCTCTCTCTCTCTGTCTGTCCCTCCCGGTCTGTAATAAAACACTAGGGCCAGCGGTGGCTCTGATAGAGCTGTGGGATCACATTAGTGCTGCCCTCCAAGAGCTTGACAGGTTGTCTATGGCTCTGTGTTGTTGTCCTGTTTCCCATTAACAAGCTGCGTGTGTGTGTGTGTGTGTTGTGTTGTGTTGCAGGAGGGTGATATACTAAAATGAGATGAGGGGACACAGGCTTGGATGGAGTATATTTAGACATGAGGGTTATGGGCACAACAACAAATACAGCAGGTGTATCCTCGCAAACATGCAGCGGGATGTTAGCACAGTCACACATATGAAGAGCTTCTCTCCCCAAAATGCTCTATTTTTACAGCCTGGAATATCATATTTCAAAAAAATATAGGTGACCTCATCCTCAATGACATTACTACTTTTTGAGCATAAAGTCTTGAGATAGCTAGTAGCTTTATGAATGCGATTCCCTAGTGATTTTTTTCCCCCAGCATTTCAGAAGCCGTTTCATAAAAGTAGGCCTTGCATTTATTTATTTTTTTACAAATTGTGGATATCTCGTTTTTGAATGAATTTTTCTCTCTATATTTCTGCTCTGTGCGTTCAACCTTCTCTGTATCAGCCTCTTTCACTCTTGTCTCTCTGGATCTCACACACACACACACACACACACACACACACACACACAAGCAGCACACATAATCCAGTCTTGCCCCTCACATGTACCTAGCGTACCCGGCAAGGACATGCATCGCATTACGCGCCTTATTTTCCCTGTGTGTGTTTTCACGAGGGAAACAGCATTTCAGTTTATTATATCGTAAAAAGGAGGCGCATGATACGTCTCGTCCAGGAATCCGCGCACGCTCTCTTGTGTACGTGCATCAGCTGCAATAATAATTTAACGGAGAAGCACATGGCATTCACACGGCGTCGGAGTCCCCGAGCAGAATAACGAGCTCGCCGCCGCCGCTCAACACATCTGCGGCTCGGCGTGATTAGATCCGCGTTGTGTACAGCGAGGGGGCCACGTTCCCCGGGTTTCCACATCAGTGCTAACTCATTCTTCATTTGTGATGGTCCAAGGTGGAGATGGAGATGGAGATGGACCCCCAGCCCCGCTCTTTAGACCCATCCCTCCCTCCCTCCACCCTTCACTCCACCCTCTCCCCCCGCCTCTTGGCCCGGGCCCCGGCTGTGCGGAGGTGGAGAGCGCTTAGCAGGGCTAAATCGTCTGGCGCTCTGCCTTGAACTTTGCTCTAACTAATTTATTGGAAATTAAAGCGCTTTCGCCCCGGAACGCTCGGCTCGGGCTAAATGAGTCTCTTTTCTTCGAAGTGGGGAGGGGGTGTGGGATGTGGATTTGTGTTGTTGTGGATTATATCTCTTTCAAAGCAACAAGAGACAGACACACACACCGACCGGCAATTTAACAGGCTTAAGCCTCGCAGCCTCTGACATTTTTTAAATGATCGCCGATTTCTTGCGCGGAAATATCGGCCCGGCGTCCGAGCGCATTTTTAAACAGCCGACGAGTCAATTAGGGGAGCGTTAAGGAGCCCGGCGCTGGCTAGCGCGCTTTATGGAATGTGTAGTAACGCATCTGGACCCGCGTTCCACCAGTCAACAAAAAATACCGGGCCAGCAACGGCAGCACTTAACCACAAATGAGGTTACGATTATTCAAATCTGATTATTCAAATCAAAAGATTATAATTATCTGAAACCTGCTAATTGGCCCCTGCCTGCGACACAGTAGTTGTGGGCATCAGCAGCAGCAGCAGAGGCAGCAGCAGCAGGAAGATGCCTGCTCCCGGTGCCAGCGTGCTCTTGTGGGCTAGATGTTTTGGCTCGGCTCCCCCAGGCAGCTCTCTCCTACGGATGGGGCCCAGCGTATAGTGAAGCGCTGCAGGCGGTTGCAGGCAGGCAGGCAGGCAAGGCAGGCGGCTTATCCCCGGCGCCTCTGCTCCCATACACGTCCCATCAGCCAAACTGGGGACTGCCGGAGTAATCTTGTTAAGAATGGATGTTGTTATTGTGCGAGACTGGGATATGCGTTTTTTTTTTTTTTTTTTGGCTCTGCCGTTCGCTGGGAGCGCACGTGGGCTGGAAGCAGGAAGACAATGGGGGAAGGAGGGAACGAGGGAAGAGGGAGGGGGGGTTTGCCTATTTCTGGCACTTAAAAGATGACAGTCCTCAACCCTCTTCCTCTCTCCTTCCCTAGCTCCTTCCCTCCTCTCCTCTCCTCCCCTCACGCGCCAAAACAACAACAATCAATGGCGCCGGTGACATTTACCTGCAGATCGCCGTCTTCACCTATAACCGCCATTAAAGATGATGATCGCCGAGAGGGGAAAAGGGAAGCTCACCTCAATCTCCCTCGCGCCCCACTATCGCGGCACAGGGCGAGCCGAGACGGAAAAAACAAGGCGAAACTGTCCATGAAGGAAGGATCAATGGCTCCAATGGTCCTCTCTCTCTCTCTCTCTCTCTCTCTCTCTCTCTCCCTCTCTCCATCTCTCTCTCTCTTCTCTTTCCCATGCAACCAACTCCTAACATTGGTATCTGGGTGCCAACAGACTGTGGCTTTGACCTTTCTCACAAATGAATTATTTCGGTTTAATGATCCCTTCTGCAGAAAGAACAAAAAGATAGCTGAAATAATAGCCAGGAGAGGAGAGGTGGTGGTGGTGGTGGGGGGGGGGGGGATGGGGGGGGAGTAAAAGGGCAGCACCCAAACCCCCCGCCCCTAACCCACACACACACACACACACACACACACACTTTATTCTTCAACCTTAGTTATACACTACCTGCGAAGACACCTGTACGCCTCTAATAATGCCTCCTCCTGTATTTGGCGTCTCCGAGGTGCTTGTGATACATCCAGCCGCCGATATAAAGCCTCAGAAGAAGAAGACTCACTTCAAGAGACTCTCTGGATGTAACAAGCAGGCGGTGATGGAAAACATGCACCTCTTTGTGTGTGTGTGTGTGTGTGTGTGTGTGTGTGTGTGTGTGTGTGAAACCGATGGATACCTTCTTTTTTTTTCCTCCCCCCTCCTCTCCTCCGATGTTTGATTAATTCTACTCTTTTTTTTCCGTCGGATCAGAAAAAAGGGGGTGGTGGGGGGTGGGCGCATGAAAAATTCAGAACGTTATAATATAAAATCCAGATGAATCATGAATGCTTAATGGGAATCAGGGCCGAGCGTTGCCTCGATGTTGAAATTGTCTCTCAAAGAATTCCGCGGCGTGATCTCGCCAAATACGAGAGACGCCGCCGCCGCCGCGTGTTTTTTTTTTTTACCATACCTCTCTCTCTCTTTCTCTTTCTCTCTCTCTCTCTCTCGGCTTTCCCCCTCCTCTCCGGATGGCAGTGGCATCGGAGGTGCGGAGGGACACCGAGAAGAGGATGCCAGAAATATGTGAAAAGCTTTTAGGGGGTAGAGGCCGTCTGTTGTCGAGGTCTGGCTAATTGCATTTATCCTCGGCGTAACTGCTTGTTGTTCTGCTTGTGGATTGGACATGCACTGATGGTCTATCTGATGAAATATTAACACGTCTTTGCCAACACCCGGTCGTCTCTATTGTGCTTTAATGAAATGCAGAGTTCCAAGAAAAACTTCTGCTATTATGAATAATAGAACATCCAATTAGTGTAACAGTGTTGCAGATGAGTTTGATGAAAGACTGGACCGGTGTAATATTGGAGAAGTGTGAGCATTGACTGAGGTTATCCAAGCGGTTGCATGTACTGCTTTGTAGCTTTGCTCTTGTGGGCTGACTGTTTATGCGCTGGTG